>NW_019154137.1:6921831-7190244 GCF_002288905.1 Enhydra lutris kenyoni
GGCTCGATCCCAGGACCCTGGGATCGAGCCCCGCATCGGGCTCTCTGCTCAGCAGGGAGCCTGCTTCCTCCTCTCTCTCTGCCTGCCTCTCTGCCTACTTGTGATCTCTGTCTGTCAAATAAATAAAATCTTTAAAAAAAAAAAAGAGTTCTTATATTCCTGTGGATCTCTTGGACCTCTTCAGAATTATCCTTCAAAGATATTCTGTGGCTTCACCCCCCACAAAGCTGGTGAATTTTGAGGCAGTACTCAGAATTTCCATGTGATGGGGATTTTGGTAACTTGACTATTACAGTATGACCTACCACATAAAAAGTAGTCCCTAGAAACAAGGGTTACAGACTCCTATGTTTTCAGGGGTCAGGCAGGTGACATAAATTTGTAAGTTGGTGCCAGCTGTTAGATTATATAGGTTCTAGGGAAAACTGAGGTTCACAAAAGAGCATGTGCCACATAAATGCATTCAATCTTTTTTTTCTTAAATAAATAGAGTATGGGCCAAACGAATTATATTTTTGAACTGGATTTATTCCTCGAGTTGCCGATTTATGATGCTTGCTAGAGGATAATCAGGAGGAATATAATGTCAGTGAAAAGGCTGCTGTGGGCAGAGAAGATCCATGAACTTGGAGTGAATCTAATAACCAGTGTAGCACAGCTGTTAAAAGTTATGTCTTGCTACAGAGATTTCCCATATATCCCCTGCCCCCAGAGATGCATAACCTCCCCCGCTATCAACATCCCCCACCAGAGTGGTACATTTGTTACAATTGATGAACCTACATTGACACATCATTATTACCCCAAAGTCCCCAGTTTACATTAGAGTTCACTCTTAGTGTTGGACATTGTATGGGTCTGGACAAATGTATACTGTCATGTATCTACCATTAGAGTAACATACAGAGTAGTTTCAATGTGTGAAGATTCTGCTCAATTTTTCTATGAGCCTAAAATTGCTCTAAAAACTAAAGTCTATTAAAAATTATGTCTGGTACTAGCACTGTAAAACCAAAGATAATCAAATGTATTTGTGATTTTCATCACTGGAAAATGAAATAATCTGGATGGCTGACAATACAATACTTGCTAAGAATGCAGCCTCTTTTGTCCCCACCACGATCAAAGCTCAAAATTTGTGACAAATTCACCAAATTCAGTCAAATCAAACCAGAAAAGGGGGTGTCCCAGGTGAACTCAACTCTGTTTTTGGTCTGCCACCTTTCTCTTCCCTGTCCTTCCCTCAGAAAACCCTCCCCCTTTAGTATGGCAGAGACAATGCTATGTATTCAGGTCACCCTATTTTTATTTCTGAGAATAGAGCTAGGTTACATTTCCCAACTTCCTCTGTAGTTAGGTGTGGGCAGAAGTGATGTATGCTACTTCTAGGCTTGGTCCCTAACAAAACCTCTCTTGAGCTCTTCCATGGATCACCCTCTTCCCACACAGGCTACACCCAGGTGCAGAGGGATTGAGTTACTAGCCAGAAGGAGCTTGGTTCCCTGAATTACCACTTGAGGCAGAGGTTTCTCTCACCTCCTGAGGGCAACCCATTTGCACTATGATGTGAGCAAGAAAAAATGTACTGTTTTTGTTAAGCCACTGAGAGTGCATGTTGTTTTCTTTTTCTTTTTTCCCCCTTTTTCCTTATAGTTACCTTGGCCTGACTATCACATTTACCAACTGAAATCCTATTCACCATTTAGGGCTTCTACAAGATGTTTCTTTTCCGGAATGCCTTACGTACAAACTCCAGTTCATTCTGGTCCCTCTGTTTTCTAACCTACAGAAGCTGGTTTTTATTTTGGGGGGATTTTAAAAATGTGAATTCTCCAATCATGCTCTGTCCAGGCAATAACTCCTTGAGGGCAAAAACTGGATTTTACTATGCTTTACTTTTATATCTCATCAAATCTAGTAGACCCGGGCACCAGATGTTCAATAAAACTTGTTGAATTATAGACTTCATTGTCACACGTTTACAGATTTCCCTCAACTTATGATAAGGTTACGTCCTGATAAACTCATTGTAAGTTGAAAATATCATTAAGTCTGAAGTCATTTAATACACCTTATCTATTGAACATCATAGCTTAATGTAGCCTACCTTAAATGTGCTCAGAATAATTATGTTAGCCTATCGTTGGGCAAAACCATCTAACACAAAGCCTATTTTATCGTAAGTGTTGAATATCTCCTATAATTTATCAAATACTGTGTGGAAAGTGAAAAACAGAATGGTTGTGTTTTGCTCATGATCATGTGGCCTGGCCTCCTGAGATATTGTACTGCATCTTGATAGCCTGGGAAAATATCAAAATTCAAAGTATGATTTCTACTGAATGTGTATGGCTTCTGCACCACAGTGAAGCCAAAACACCATAACTTGGGGACTGTCTGTACGTTGAAACACACCTAACCTAAATCAAGTAAAGCCTGCCATGAGGTCAAGAGCTGCAAGTGAATTTCCCTAACAGTGAGTTTAGAAAGGAGGGAATGATACTTTCTCTCTCAAGACCTTTAAGAGGAGTACCGTCCCCTATCAATAAGTGATGATTAGAGTACTGGTAGGGGAAGTGGTTCTTTGACCAACCAAAATAGAACAAGAACCATGGATCCAATGATCTGCAAATTAATTTGATCCATGTAGCTAGCTACAGTGAATAGACCAGACTCCCCCAAATCCACTTTGCTCTGTTAAGAGCTCTGTGTTATGATCTTGTGATATCTTCCAATCTTACCATCTCAGGAATACTAAGGAAGCAGAAATACCTCCAGATTTTGCCTTAATGTGCTTCACTTCTTTGCTTTCACATAAGGAAAAGCAGAGAGAATGCCGGATCCAGGGTCACATCAGGGGATCTGGGTTTCAGGCTGATTTCTGTTATAGATCTGCTGTAGGACTTTGAGGAAGGCACTTAACTAATCAGACACTAAACTACTTAGTGTCTTGATTTCCTAATCCAGATCCAACTACTATAAAGGGTAAAATGGTGTGAAGCTCACAAGAGCCAATGAAATGGAAGCACATTGAAAAGGATGAAGTGGTGTTAAGTGGTGTCCCAATTGCTCAGTCATTGCTATAATTTTTTCTGAAAGTGACTTGTCTAAGCCTAGAATCATGGACAAACATTTCCACATAGGCCCTGATTGGACATTTTAGGCTTTTCCATGTTGGACGGACATAGTATACAATTGAAGCCCATGAAGTATCATGTAACCTTTGTCAGTAGCAGAGTTGCCCTATGTTAGATTCACCATAGACGAGGTAGTGGTTGAAAATTTTGTTAGCTTAGGGGAAATACTGCACTATTGAGCTGTTGGTATAAAAACCTTCAAGCTTTTATGAGATGGCTAAAGTTTTCATCCAGAGAACCAAATAAATGAAGCTCAGGGAGATCCTGGGCTAGAAGTAGTGGTGGTGTCTCAATATTTTACAGTAATTTAACATTACCAGATACTAGTAATGGTATGAATTATTTCTCCTTGTTTTAAAGAGGAAGGGGTGTGTGTGTGTGTGTGTGTGTGTGTAAGATATACTGGGGTAAATAGATGGTTCTAGTTCAAGCTGAAACACACATCTCTTATTTTTGTGCTAGAGTTCTTGCTTAAAAGATGCCTGCGGGCTGAGATTTAAGGTGACTCAGTACATATGGGCTAAGATTAATGAGGTTTACCAAATGCAAGCTGAATACTTTATATTCCCTCCCCCTCTTAAAAAATTCTTCAAACATCAAGCAACCATATCTGGGACACTACTAAGATACATTTTGAGGAAATGCCTCTGTCATGCTAAGGAAACAAACTGCCTCGCAAGAACATTATGTGAACAATTAGCCTGAGGAGGGAAAGTTCATTTATCGCCCATGGACCAGCAAAAACTAATTGCAGTTGTTACACTCTAGGGAAAAATGAGTCTCTTTCAAGGTATGTGAATGACCAAGAGGTTCTAATAAAAAAGCAAACTAAGTAGAATACCTTGGCCTGAATACTCAATAAAAGCAGGATATGAGGAATTAAGCCTGACAGTGCTTGCTATTCACAAAATTGGGCTAACTCAAGAAGAATTAAAATTTCTGTAGGATAATTATTTGCATGTAGTGCCCATTCAAAAACAAGACAGAAAGCCCATTTAAAATTCTTCCAACATCTGTACATCTTGACTAATGAAGCTGACACTGGAAGAGAAGTTCACAAAGTCAGAAGTGGTAAACAGTCACTGGCAAAAGGTAAGGCAGGGTAACAAATGCTGCATGAATATAATTTTTAAACCTATTAAATGGGAGATTAAGAGACATTTAGGAGGGCTGATTTGGGCTCAATCAGTTTTCGATTATAACACACACATACAAATATGACAGCTGAGTAAAAGAAAAAAAATAGTCAAAGCACTTTGCCTGAGGAGACAAACAATACTTTTTTCTTTTCCACATCCTCATGTACAAGTTTGACAATCTGTAGGCATAAGGTTTTCTTAAAAGAATTGAAAACTACTGGGGTGCCTTGTTCATGGGGGGGTGGTGATTTCCCTACCCTTGTCTTGGCTGAGATTGGGGTCTCCATGGCCATCCCCATCTCTTTTCTTGAAATTCAACCACCCAGACATGTTCATGGGAGAGATGGAAGGAGGAAGAGTCTGGAGCTAGAAGCTGGGTGACCTGGTTGAGACTGACTGACTTTCAAAACTTTCTACAATCTTCCAGTGCTCGGGTATCTGCCTTTGTCTACGGGTGGGACTAAAAGCTGAGCTGCCCACGTCAGGGAATTACTGTAAAGATCAAATAAAATAATATCTCTTCTTGATGAATCACACACCTGTACCCCTGAAACAAACTATATATGTTAATTTTAAAAAGCTTAAAAAAGAACATCTACTCTGTCTGTGAAATCTTTCTGAAAGGTTAACACAAGTGATGTTCATATTTATGATTTTGATTAATTTTTAGCCTTCTGGAATCATGCTGGTGGTTATCCGCTACGTGAGTACCTGCTTCAGCATGGATTGACTTAGAGATCAGGAACCCGATGTGGAATTCTGTCAGCATCTCCGCCATGCTGACAATGATGGTGAGTCTGTACAGGGTCCTGTTTTACTTTTCCAGTCAAAATGGTCTACATAATGGCTCCAAAACATACCTTTCCTTTTGCCATTCACTACATTATTTGCCTGTGCTACGTTCCCTGTGCATGGAGGGCCCTTTCTTTCTCCTAGTCTCCCAATCCTGCTCATTTTTCAAGATACAGTGCAAGTCTAGCCTCAATAATTACAATCCACAAACTGACCCAAAGACTTGTAAATACCTCGGTGAAGATCTTTCCTTGTCAGTTACATAAGACAATTTCATCATTCTTTGCTGATGGCAGAAATCTTCTGAGCCCAGTGGAAGATGTGTTTTTACCAGTCCCAGAGGATAGGAATGAGGATCACAAAAGGCATAGTGTTGTTAGGTTGAAAATCTAAGGTCTGGCCTATAACTGAGAGCACAGGGTGTTTTGACACCCTGTGTCCTTTTGACAGGACTCAAGAACGCACTTGAGATAAAAGTACGGGTCATTTTAACAAATCCATTTCAGGACCATCCTCATCTTCATAGGAGGGGCTGAGTTACTCATTGCCCATTTAGCATTGGCTTTTTGCTCTCCACTGCCCTACTTTCTCTACTTTGCCTTTGTTCTTTGATCTTATTCTGTTTTGAGTTTACTTAACCTTACTTATCAAGAATAGAGGTTCGAATCTAGTTTCCAGTTCTCTTTCCCTCTTTTTTTGGATTCCTTTCTTTTCTTCCACATCTTCCCCCTTCTGCTCATTTTCCCCCTCCTTTTCCTCCAAATGCCAATCAGCTCCCCATTCTCTGAACCCTTGGAGTGTTTATAGATTATATCCCACAACCTAATGCTCGATTATAGTCTTCTGTAAGGATTCCTCTCTTTTCTCCTCAACCAAATCATATTCCACTCATGGACAGGGACCCTGTCTTTCTAGTCCACTCATAATCTCCAAATTTTCCTAGGCAGACCAGATTACTTGCTGCTTGAAAAGCTTAACAAAATGGTGGAGCTCAGTGAACATGGTTCTTTTTCTAACAAGATCTACTGGGAGCATGATGTGGGTCTGACAGAGTAGCTAAAACCAGTGGGAGTCTTCTAAGTAGCATAGTTGGTCACTGGCACTGGTGTTTATAGATACCAGTTAAATATGTTGAAAGTATTAATTAAGATGATGGCATTTTTGGATACCTGTTTGATAACCAGGAGTTCTTTGTTGTCACAAGAGATCACTGCAGTGTTTAGTGACAGCATTTAGCTGCGTGCTCCTGCTGCACAGGAGTGCTAGAAAGCACTAAGATAAAAACCGAGAAAGGTTTATGGAATAAATGACTAAGATCTATGGTAGAAAGGGAACAATCTGAGCAACTAGGAAAAAGCAAATTAATAATAGCCAGTCTAAATGAATAACAGTGAGTCTAAGAAAGGAGTGAAAACACAAGGAAATAGAGGCATTAAAAATTACAGCCAGATACCATTTTCTCATTTTCCTTAATTCAAAACTCTCTAGCATTTCCAGGCACTAGGAAGGTATCAATTTAGGGTCAATTCAGAAGGCAGTGGTTTTGGTATTCTGTTAATGGATAATTTTTTTAACATTCAAGTAGATAATTTGAATAAAGTTATGTGTTAAAGCTAGACCAGATATACTTGGAAAAGAAAATACTAGCGTTAGTAACAAAACAGAACAAAACAAACCACAACAGAGGTCTTGAAGGTGCTGTGTGGATCTGTGGTTTCTCATAAAATTTCAAGCCTAACAGGCTAAAATCAGGAGACTGAAAAGTAGCCCCTGTTCAGGCCCCTCTCCCCAGAAATGCCCCCAATTTTACCACTCAGAGAAAGGTGGAGCGGTGCCTTTTGAGAGTCAAGTCCTAAAGCAGGCCTCGGGTAGTAGTGTCTTACAGTTCTGATTTTACTTTGTTCAAGAGAACACAAGGAAAAGATTATAGAAACCAAAGCAGATAACCTTGGCAGAAGCCATTCTGATGGATTTTGGCTTTGGGAGGGGCAAAGCAGACCTATCAATCTATTACTATGGCTTCAGTTTTCTTGGGTTAGAGATGCCTTCCAAAATGAGGAATGATTCCTGAGCTCTAAGGGTAACTACGACTGTAATCAGCTTTCTTTCTTGAGTAAATAGTGGTAAAATCAGGCATCTACCCACCTTCCTTTTCCCAAAAACCTATTACACAGTTTAACAAGCTTTTTGAAAAACCAAACGGAATTGCTAGTAAATGAAACTGGAAGAAAAATAGAGCAAATAACATTGGGGCTTCCTGGCCAGGCTTTGATATTTGGGGCTTGAAGATAACCTTACATTTGAGTTATTAAGCCTTTGATTCCTCAGGGAGAAACTGTAAATGGGCCAGGACTCACTCCCAAGGCGACAGTGACTTTCTTTGGGGAACGATAAAGCAGACTCATTCTACTTAGACTCTTTAATATTGAGGAAATTCACGGTCAGCTATTCAGGAAATCCCACATATGAACACACACTAGAGGTGTTGGTAAGGCTCTACAGCTTCAAATCCAATCAGTACGGAAAAGAACCGTTGTGTGTTGGCCACTGTAGGAGGCCTTAAAGACCCTACTTCCAGGGCCAAAGCCAGTGTGTGTTCTGATACACTGGGACTTGTGCCTGACAGGTTGTTAAATATTTTGAGTATCTTCTCTGTAGGCATGAAAGCCTTATTTCAAACAAACAAACAAACAAACAAACAAATCACTTTTAAAAATGGAATTGTCAGAGGGTGCCTGGGTGGCTTAGTTGTTAAGTGTCTGCCTTGGGCTCAGATCACAATCGCTTCACATGGCTCAGGAAAAAAAAAAATCAAAAGAAAATGTTATGAATACAGCTAAAGCCCCATGCCCTTATCCTTACTCCCTTTTCCCTTCTCCCCAGAGGTAACCATACCCTGCAGGTAGTGTGTATCACTTCCATACATGTTTCCAGAGAATTTCTGCATCCATATGTGTCTGTAAATATCTAGGATTGTTTATGTGTTTTAGACACTTATGTAGATGGATGGATGGTTGTGATGGCTGCATAACCGTGTGAATATACTTAATGCTTCAGAATTGTTCACTTAGGGACATCTGGGTGGCTCAGTGGGCTGAACAACAGCTTTCAGCTCAGGCCATGATCTCAGGGTCCTGGGATGGAGCCTGGCATTGGCTCCCTGCTCAGAGGGGTGTCTGCTTCTCCGTCTGCCTCTGCCCTTCCCTCTGTTCATGCTCGCTCTCTCTCTCTCACTCTCTCCAATAAATAAATAAAATCTTTAAAAAAAAAGAACTGTTCACTTGAAAATGGCTAAAATGGTAAATTTCATGTTTTATATATTTAAAATGGTAAAACTTTTGTTTTATATATCTTTTACCACTATAATATGCTAATGGCATTACACCATGTATTTCTTTTGCAATTTTCTTTTATTTGTGCAACTGTATGTTTTGTGGCCATTAATGTTTTTTATATGTAGATGTAGTTAATTTTGTTTTTACTGCTATACTATATTCTGTCATGTGACTAAGCCTCCACTGATGGACTGTGAGGCTGTTTCCATTTTTTTACTGTAGTGACATCTTAGCACATGTCTCCATATGCACATATGCACTTGTGACTTTCCACAGCTTTTCCTTCAGTGGAGCTTTTCCCAGTACCTCTCTCCAAGTATTTTAAATACATGGTTGCAATTTCCCCCCTTCAGTTGGACAATGTATTTTCCAAGCAAACAGAATTAAGTTAGGGCTGCGAATGTACCATCAATGAAGTTTGACAGAAAAGAATTTGAATATGGTCAATTTTGAAGCCAAAATGATTATTACTCATCTTGAAAACAATCCAGTTAATAGCAGTTATTTGTTTTGAAACTTATCTACTCATCCTCGTTCTCATCTTCCTACTTTATGCAGTACTTAATCTGTGCCAGGAACTGGCTGAGCCCACAGCGTGTCATTTCATCCTCTAGAACTCTGGAAGGAAGGTAGGTGCACCATCTCCATTTTACCGACGAGAAAACAGTGGCTAGAAGATGTTGGTAATACATTTGAACTCAGTTTTATCTGCCGGACTCCAAAGTCTCTTGTTTTAAACTACTCTAAACGTTTCCTGAGTTTTCCAAATTTCATGGGACCCAAAGGAGAAAGCTACATAGTATGATTCAGGGGTTACTGAAAGGACTGTCCATCTGCCTTAAAAATACCTTTACTACAGGAAGGCTTTTCTGGGAGGGCACAAACCTTAGAGACTTGAAGGAAATATACTGCTAAATCTGACCACACAGAGTTAGTAAACTTCTATATGGTTAAAAAAAGGAGAAATTACAAACTTGGAAAATATCTGCAACACATATGAGGGACAAAGGAATGCCTTTCTAACTGACAAAACACAAAGATCAACAGCTCAGTAGAAAAACTGGTGGAGTGAGTTTGCTGAAAAAGAAATACAAATGGTCACAATGAACAGGAGATGATATTCAGCTTCATTTACAATGAAAGAAATTCAAATTAAAGCTATAGGGTACAAGAGCCCATTTCCCACTGATCAGATGGGCACACATGAAAAAGTCTAAGGATACTCAGAGCAGCTAAGGTATGCCCAAATGGGCGCATTTACACATTACATACAACAGTGTGTAAATGTGCTCAATTTTTTGGAAGGACAATTTGGTAATATCTACTACCGCTAAAAATTAACCCTATGTATGTATTTGCAAAAGTGCTCCAGTATATATGAACTAGGTTGTTCATCACAGCACTTTAGTGGCAAAAAATTTTTTAAAAAAGCAACAACATATCCATCAAGAAGCAAGTGGCTCAGTTATGGTATAGCCATATATTGTCAAATGATAAGGTTCTTAAAAACAAAGAGGTAGGTATGTACATGCTTTTACGGAAATGTCTTCAAAATATTTTATTAAAAGAAAAAAGTAGGTGAAGTGTAATCTATATGGTATGATTCCTTTCACATAAGGGGGAAAAATATATAAAGGTCTCAAGGGAATCAAAAGAAACTCCTAACACTAGTTACTTTTAAAATGAGGGACTGGGTCGTGTGTGTTTGTGGTAAAGAGTTCTGGAATCTGCTATTCGTACCTTTCTAGAGTTCAAACTTTCGAACCATACTCACTATTACTTTTCTGTTTTTATGTTTCAATATCAACAGGACTTAGCTAGAAGGTGAGACCATTTCAATTTGTGTTTTTATACTCTTTTTCTTAAAAAATAATAAATGTAATTAGAATATCTTTTACTACTGGCCTGCCAGGATGCCTTCAAAGGCTTCTATTTAGGTTTCTTTCTTTACTTATGGTATTGCCCCTTTCAGTAGGTCTTCAGTATCTGCTCAGATCAGAGTAACCCACTATCATCCATCAATACTAGGACACCCTTGCTGGACAGCATTCGTCTATAGAAGCAAAGTAACCCAAGTCCTCAGAGACTGGCCACAGGACAGGACAGTGTGTGTGTGTGTGTGTATTTTAAAACATCATGTTTTGTCTTTTGTTGAATTATAAAAATAATAAATGCTCAGAAAACTAAGGAGAAGAAACTAAAAATCATTCAATATTCCATAGGCAGCAATTATCACTGCTAACGTTTCGATAAACTTCCTTTTTAAAATATTTATGTATGTACATACCCTCCCATTGGGGAGGGTATGTGCTATGGTGAGGGCTGTGAAGTGTGTAAACCTGGCGATTCACAGACCTGTACCCCTGGGGATAAAAATATATTATATGTTTATAAAAAATTAAAAAATAAATAAAATCTTAAAAAAATATTTATGTATGTATTTATGTATGTATGTATTTATTTATTTTAGAGAGAGAGAGGGAGAGAGAGAGAGAGTGCAAAAGCCGGAAGGAGCAGAGGGAGAGGGAGAAAGAATCTGATGCAGACTTCCCGCTGAGTGTGGAGCCCATGCAGGCTTGCAACCACGCCCATGAGATCATGACCTGAGCCGAAACCAAGAGCCAAATGCTCAACAGACTGAGTCGCCCAGGTGCCCCTGGAAAACTTCCATTTGCATTTTTTCTCTGGACGTACACAGTACCCCTGCACCCTTACAGGAGAGGCAGCGCTCAGTTTCTACAGTTCGTATTCTGAGCTTTCCACTGAATACTATTTTGCGAGTACTTTCCTTATACCTGCAAGGGTGTGCCAAGGTTTGGGGATGGCGGGAGTGGTCTGTCCTGGGTGCTGACAGTAAGGGGAATGAATTTTCAGTACAAATAGTAAAAACGATAATAAAACAGATGAATAGCAGGTCTGTGTTTACTATCACCATTCCCAAGAAATTCTAAACAATGTCACTGATGAAATAGTCCTCCCACTGTCCCATTTCCTTTTAGTATATCACTGCCCAGTTCTGATGAGGGGGTGGGAAGAGACTAGGGTGCATTTCTATGTAGGGGTGACAGGTTGAGGGACAGGGCAAGGACTCAGTTAGCCGGGGGAATCACTGAATGAGGGAACGAAGAGGAGACATGTCAAACCTGTCCTACTTTATCAGTTTGCTGCGTAGATCATCCAGCTTAGACAACTTTAGAGAATCTGCTTGACTTAAAAAAAACAAACCCTTGCAGCTGTCTTTCTTATGTGCATATAACTTAAGTCATTAGTGCCTTCAAAATTCTGGTCTAAATGTTCTGTGTGGTGCCATCTAAAATATTTGGGCTGAAGTGGCCCCAAAAATGCAATCAACTGATCAATTATAAAATAAAAATGGGCTTCCTGGCTTCATTTCCAGCTGTGTTTTAGCTCGTGATGATGTTAAAATCATGGATTTCTAAAGACATCTGGGTTTGCTGCGTGTTGTTTGAGTTTTACACTGGACACCTGCTAATTTACCCAGTATTTTTTTAAAAGATTTTATTTATTTATTTGACAGAGATCACAAGTAGGCAGAGAGGCAGACAGAGAGAGAGGAAGGGAAGCAGGCTCCCTGCTGAGCAGAGAGCCCGATGCAGGCCTCAATCCCAGGACCCCGGGATCATGACCTGAGCAGAAGGCAGAGGCTTTAACCCACTGAGCCACCGAGGCACCCCTAATTCACCCAGTATTGTGGGAGGATCAATGAAGCTAAACACATATTCTGATGACTTCTCTGTTATGGAGGGAATATTCTGGATTCCCTGGGAAGTCAGTGCACTGTAGGTTTCAGATTCCTTCAAGAATCAGCAACGCATGCTGGACTCACCAGGAACTGACCTGTCTTGTCTTTGATTTGATAGTCAGCTCTATGCATTTGGTAAACTTCAATTTATTGGGTTATCTCGTATAGATGGTAGAGCATTAATGGGTCCTGATCAAAGGGTGAGCTCTAATACAGTTTCATGTTTTAGAGCCTTAAAAACAAAGATTTTGCATTGAAAGAAATTTCCTAATTAACTTCTGCAGAATTTGTACATTAAAACATCTTACCCTGCTGGAGAAGGCTGATAAAGTAAACGTACCACCTTCTGCTGAAGAGAAACTGTATTTAGAAGGAACTTGCTATTCTCATAAAACTTTTAATAGGAAGAAGTGAATCAAATTCCTTAATTACCATTTTATGGTTGGTAAAAGGGCAAATTACATGCCATCCATTTCTAAACTTCTAAATGTCTCTGGTGCTTTTAATTAAAGCTGCCATCTAGAAACTACTAAAGCAATTTTATGCAATTAGTTATTTATAGGTTACCATAATACACCACTCAAAATATGATTTCAGTGATTTGCAGTCTGTTTTTGTGTGATCTCTGTCATTTTTGTTTGGTAGGGAGGGGGTTCTTCTTTTTATCAGCTGAGATGATTCTTCAGCGGACAGGTAAGAAAGATGGGCCACTGAGGAGCTATGATAAGTGAAGTTGTCTTGGTTAGTGATCTAAATAAAAAGAGGAAGGATCATAATTCCATACTCTTTGTCTTGATATGTGGGGTCTATGCTTCATTTTGGACAATGCTGCAGAGGAGAAGTATATTACTGTTATTCCTCCCCACCCCCGCCCTGTCTCTCCCCACTTTGCCTCCATTCCACTAGATACCTAGCATCACATTTCCCCATGCAACCTAGAGTAGCTCCCACCTTGGCTTGGCACCCTTGGGTGATCTCATTTATCCAAACACATCCATCCTGCACTCCATGCCCTCAAGGCCCACATCAAGTGTTTTAATGAGGAATTCAGGCTTTGCTCTTCCAGGCAATACCCCCCCGGCCCCGGAGTAAACATGGAAGTTCATATTGGAAGAAAACCCTTATGGAGTGAATTTAATGGTGTAATAGTGGGCAGCTAAGGGAATGACCTTTGCAACATGTGTAAGGAAGCAGCACTAGAATTACTGCATCTCAAGGTGGTGAAGGATTGACTGGTCAAATCACATACAATACCAGAATTCCACTCTACCTTGACTTGTTCTTCTTTTGTGGCACCGTTCCTCCTTGGAAATGATCAAGTCTCAGACTGACTTTCAAGGACATGTAACTTGCCTCCCTCCAAAGTAACTTACTCCATGGTTGGGTTACTATTATAAGTAAAACTGTTATTAGCAACAATACAGCAAGCCTGGTCATAATGGCAGGTGACATTTAACGTGTCCACACTACATGATGGGCAGTGCGTTTTACAAGGCACTTCACATCTATTACTGAACACGGTTGCATAGGCACTATTAGTATTCTAACTTCACAGATGAGGAAGCCATAGCTCAGGGAATTTAGGTGACTTATTCAAGGTCACACATTTAATGAATGGTGACTCTGGGATATGCATCCTGTTCTGTTTGACTCCAGAACCTGGGAACTTCTTTCTTATGGTATTTGGCCTCTAAAATATGATCTTTGTGTTTGCTAGAATATTATGCATGCATGAAAATTAAAATAAACGTAGAAGAAAAAGTCACTCAATAATGTATTTGTAGCTTTATAAAACTTAAATGAACTTAATACCGGTTTCTCTGTACCAACCATTGATGTTTCCTGGACCAATTAGCCAAGGCTAAATGTAGGTGCCTTCCTTTTGTCTGACTTGTCCACAACAACAGTTTGATGGCTTTAGGATTCTGACAGAATAGGCAGAAAGGTTCTCAAGTTCTAGCTGCTGACATAATATAAGGTCGAAATCTTTTGACCTTCATAGGCAGGTGCATTAGAACAACTGTGGGGAACACATTAAGCTCTCATTCTGGTTGTCTCAGAGGCACGAAGTCCTCTTGTATAGCTACCATAAACTGAGAGATCAAAAACATAGTTTAGGAAAGGAATCTTCAGAAGTGGACATAGCACAGGATCACTGAGCAATAAAAAAACGATTATTTTGCCTGAATTTTAAGGCTTTGTCAAACACATTTTTCTCAAGGCACCTCTGATTCTAGGACAAGGCTGTGGGAGGAAAGTTCTCATGGAAGATGCCTTGAAGCTGAGCTGGGAATTTGGAACCAGGTGGTAGAATGATCTCACCCAGGAAGCCTTCTTCACAAATTGGCTCTCCCAAATCTTGCCTAATGTTATTTCCTCATTTTTAGCAGAATAGATCCAGTTCTCAGAGAACACTGAAGCTATTAGAATGGAGTACCATCAACTTTCTAGTTCCTTCTACCTACAAACTTATCTACATCACTACACCTACCATTATCTTAGCACGGTCTCTCTAATCTCCTCTCCCTTTCAAGACCTACTCCCTCCCCGTTTCCTCCAGACCTGGTTTCATCATTTATTTTCTGTCTTCTGTATCTTTTCATTTACCTATAAGCAATAATGTATCTCCTATAGTGAAGCCTCCCCTGAATGCCCTGTCCTCTCCCTACTTATCGTTGCATCTCTCACATCTAAACTTCTCAGGCGAGCGATCTTATTTAGAAGTATTTATTTTCTCTCCTCTTACTGGCTCATTAAGTTACTGAAATCTGGCTTCCATCCCTATTGCTGTGCAAACCACCAATAGCACGGTCAGCAATGCACTTCTCATTGCCTAATCCAATGGTTACAAATGTGTAACATGTCATACTGTTTTCCACATCTTTTTGGAACAAATGATTCCTTCGGCTTCCTGGATACCAAGCTCTGTTCACTTTCTTTTTTTTATGAAGGTTTCTTCTCTGTCTCCTTCATTAGATTCCCTTCCATTGCCTGTCTTATAAATATCAGTACATCTATGATTTCTTTGCCCCAGCCTCACTCCTGTGCAGGCACTACCCCTTCTCCAGGACAGTCTATCAAATATGCATGCATCGCATGATTATGTCACTCTCCCACTTCAACTCCTTTGCTTATAGGATAAAACCCAAACTTCTTGTTCCTGCTCCTGCTCTTCTTATTACCCTTGGATATTTTTACAACACTGATTTATTTGTAGTTTCCTAAATGTACCACTCAGGTTGTGGCTTGCCTGTAATTTTGGTGAGTGCTGGCCCGAGCGTCAATCCAAATGGTTATGCCACTGTGATGGATCCTAAAGGAATTTCGGAAAAACCTTACTGCTCTCCATTGCACAGGAGAACCAAAGGAACATTCTCGTACCTGTTGTGCACTATACTCTCTCCTTTACACATGGATTAGGTGTCTAAGGTGTCCCTGAGACATTGCACTATAGAGATTTAGCATCTTTCCATGAGCCCCAAACCCAGCCTTTCAGAACAGCACATAGATGTGAAGGGAGTCAGGAGAGCTTCAGGATCTAACTCAGATATATATGGGTAGGAACAAAAACCAGATTATTTTTGTCTGCACTTTAGCTTACCCAGGTTTCTTAATTGTTAATAAAGTTAAAGTGACTCCTGTATGATTAGTGTCATGAATACCCTAAAAACACTCTGGGAGCTGTCAAGATTTAAGGATCATTTCCCCGCTAGGGAATGGCGCAAGAGTTGTTTGCACTGATCTGGATATTGCCTAAGTCCTCCTGAGTTCGGAGGTCAGTATGCTTAAAGAGTCACATGAAAGTAGAGATATAATCCTTGGTGAGGTCCAAGAAAACCAAATTAAGTCGTTGATTAATTTCATCTTGTCCAGTCACTCCTTCACCCTCTGTATCTACTTTAAAAAAATGTATTCAGCTTGTCACAAATTTTATTTTATATTCCCACCTAGTACCATTTCACATTCTGCTTAAATATTTGGTCATCTATTACATGACTCATTAGTTTGAGTTCTCTGTAGAATTAAGGAAAGTTGCAGTAAAAATAATAAATGGAACCTAAGTTTCAACTACATCATCCATGCATGTTTTAAAAGCATCTTTCAAAGTCAGTTCAAACTCATATACAATGCCAGGGATTAGCACACCATCAGCCTCTTTGCTAAACTTTTTTCCTTGCCCCATTACATTGAAGTATTGATGAGTAAAATGGCAAATGTTTCTCTTTATTGGAATTCAACTCAAAGTGCGTAAAACTGGATCTGATAAAGACTTATTCCCAGGAGAAGTACCCAGGGGCTATCTTACATGAAATTCTATTCAGGGAGTCTTCCATTTCTCCTTTAAACAAAATTTGTAGTTACTAGTTGTAATCAAGAAATTTAATAAAGGGAAGCCTTCCTGCCTGCATCCCTTAAGAAAAAGTTGGTGAAATTCTTAACTGCAGAATCTTCCAAAGAGATGTGACAAGGTCTCCTGAAGATTTATTTGAATAATTACATTTAGAGACTATGTAAATGCTGTGTCTTCTACTATGTACACTGCTAGGTCAGAAACCTCAGAAAAATAATTTTAATAGGAAAAGGAAACTTGACTAAAAGTCCTATATCTTGCAAATAAAAATAAAAAACATTTTCCAATATTTCTTACCCTCCCAGAATACCTAACAGAGATCATGGATTTATCAGGTATGGTGGAGGCATCACAGGCCTTCCCCCAACCCATCACAGTTTTGAATTCCAATGTTATCTGTACACTGTGAGAACTTGGGTAAGTTTCTTAACCTGTCTGAGTCTCTATTTCCTCATCTATAGAACTGGGGGAAATGCAATTGACCTTGTGCATACTTATGGAGATTAGATGTACTGGATTGGAAAGCATGGAACGCAGGCAAAGTTATAGCTATAGTTGTTGTAATACACTAGAGCTGGGAGGGAGATCATCGTACACCCTCAAGTTGACAACTGATGGATACATCTCAGGATCCAGTGTTTAAATGACTAATCCAGTGTAACACAACAAGTCAATGGCATCACTAACTTTATTTTAGTGTTCTGGGAAATGAAACCACAGCGAGGTTCAGTGACTTACACAGGGTCATCCAGAAAAACACTGACTACATGGATTGTACAAGAAAGTCTGGGTTCCCTAACCTGACATTCATCACAATTAGCTGCCATTTCTCAAAAAAAAAAAAAAAAAAGAAAAGGAAAAGAAAGAAAAAAAATCCCGTGGTTTCTGACCTTTTACCTTTTGCTGACTGGTTTTTAATCCCATTTGATAATTTATTCCGACTTTAGGACGAATGATCTCAAAAGCAAATTTCATTTCATCCTATTTTTAGAATAGATTCAGAAAATAAATGAGCTGTCTTACAGATTAACATTTATTTGACTTACCTTGCATAATTAAGGACATGTTGGAGAGCCTGCCTATAATTGCAGTATGTTGCTTGTTAAAGTCTTAGAGCAAGCTCTCTTTCCTAACCTAGAAATTGTACTCCCTAGATGTACATTTCCATTTTCTACTGATCTACAGCTTTTCCTTATTAGCTTCTTGGTGGAGAGAAAAATCAAACCTCTCCTTAAAGAAATCCGTTAAACATTTGCTGTCTTTCTATGGGGGAAGGAAGAAGGAGCTGATGTGCTTGGTAGTTGGAAAGCAAAAAAACCAAGCCCAAACCAAACAAAACAAACCAACTGGTCTTACTTGAGAGATAAAGAACCTGCAGGAGAACCTCAAAGATATCATTAGCTATTAGCAATACTCTTCCCTCAATTTGCACACTGTGCTTTAATGACTTCTTGCATGATTTTTCCTTCTTCTACAGAAGTCTATGAAATTGCCGTGCAGCATTCCATATAATGAGACTCTCACTTCTGATTCATTGCCAAGGTTGAGTGCTGTCTGTATTCAGCACAGAGAAAGGTGCCCTAGCTAGACATCTGAGTGTTCTGACCAGCAATTTCAAGAGCAATGGATGTCTGGACACAGGTTCTGCCTTCTGAGTGATTTTGAAGATCCCTAACAGGGTCTTCAAATACTGTTAAAATGGTTGAAGAAGACGTGGTGGATACTGAATATGAGCCACACATTCCCCTCCTTTAAATATCCTCATTCATTCACTAGATCAGAGCAGATGTTGTCAACATCAGCTTCAGTAGGTTATGTGAAAGCTGTCTTGGCTGGATTAGACATTCAGCTCTCCGAAGCCTCGGCCAGATGTTCTTAGGGATCCTGTCCGCTTTGGGATGAATAAAGTGTACTGGATTATTATAAAGGCCACTCTTGGATAGAAAGATGAGTAAATCAAGCCAAAAGAAAATGTACTACTAGCCATAACAAGAAGAAAAACTTAGTTTAATATTAACTTTAATACATATATAAATTTTGGCACTCTCATTACTGATGCTTTAAGAGTTCATGTAAATCCTGTTCATCAGGACTCTATTATTGCTGCTTTCCAAGCAAAAGAAAAAAGAAAAAAAGCTGCAGTGAGCCAATTATTTGCTCTATTTGGAAAAGCCGAGATATTCATTCCTTTATGTGGCAGGTTGAATGTGGTAGGTGAGATGAGCGGTTTTCATATGAGTAGCAACTCAGGAGGATGTCAATTTCAGGCACAATACAAGCTTGATTCCTCCCTATTTCTTATGCAGAAATCCTTATAATACCTGCAAGAGTTCTAAACCTGTGTTAAAGGTGGGACCTAGCCCGATACATTTCCTTGAAAGATGAGTTGATTATATGTTGCACCTGAGTTATGCATTCACTCATCAAATATGTATTGTGAACCTACTATGTGTAAGGAATGAGAGCTGGCACCAGACAAGAAACATCTTAAAACACTTTACCATGATACTTGTGGGGCTTATATTCCTTTTGGGAAAGAAATGCCATATTTTTAAAGTGTTATTGAAATTCCTTTTAGGAATATTTGATATACATAAGCGTTACCTAACTGATCAATTACATCACAAGCATATATAGGGGATCCCACATTGTACAAGATATTGCTGGGGAAGTGGGGATGATTTAGAAGAAATATTAGATGTAGTTTCTCAGCTCAAGTAGCTTGCCTTGGTAATAAAAAACCTCCCATTCGTGAAAGAACCGGGAAGTAAAAGAAGGCAAAATATAATCTAGTAGTAATTGGGTGGTGTAGACCCTGTTAGAGAAATTCAGATTTAATGGGCTGGGGTTAGCCAGAGGGGATTTACAAAAGACATAGGACTTGAATATGGCCTTGAAGAAAGGGAAGGCTTTAAACTCTGATTATAGTTGGAATTTAATACCCATATGGCAAATGTCAAATGGCTAAAGAGTAACCTCTTAATATTTGAAATAAGTGACCATCTAACAAATGAAACACACTGACCTCACTATACTTTTTGGCATGGAAAGATGTTCATAATATATTAAGTGTGAAAAGCAGATTATAGAATAGCACTCTGTACTCTGATTCCATTATTAGAAAATAAAATATATGATATGCACAGGAAAAAGTCTAGAAGGATATATGCCAAAATATTAACAGTTGGTTTCTGTATATGGTAGAATTATGGGTGACTTTAATTAAAAATATTTTTTGCACTCTCTTTTTTCTAATTTTTCTGCAACCAATGTGTTTTATCTGTGTAATAGTTTAAAAGGACCACACTGGTTCTTAAAACCCACCAAATGAATACTTCATAAAACCTACTAAAGTAAAAGTGTGCATGTGTGTGTGTGTGTGCATTTCTCTCTCTCTCTCTCTCTCTCTCTCTCACACACACACACATACACACACCCCATCATGGAGAAGGAACAGAGAATAATGTTTAGATAATTAAGGAGATAGGGTGGACAATATATGATAACATTTAAAGTTGACCATCCTTCTGCTTAGTGGCCTAAGATGGGAATATGATTCCAAGTCTATAAAATCATGAAGCTGATGGAGAGAACACAGATCTATTCACAAATCCCAGGCAACAGAATTGAGGATTGGCTCTTGAAGATTGAGGAATAAATTTAGGACAGACGACGGTAAGGTCAAGTTCCCACAGAAGGCAAAATCATCTCCTCCCCCAATCCAAAACTTGAATTTGTTATCCTAGGCAGAAAGGAAAATAAACATTTTGACATTTTAATAACACTTTTGACTATATGAATGCATATTACCTAGAAATTAGCCTTGACCATGCCTATCTTCTGGGATGGACTTCAGAGACAATGTGTGTCAGAAGCAATATTGAGATAGATGGATTACAGTATGGCAACAGTCTTGGGATTTTGTGAAGCCAAATGAAGTCTTTAGATGAACAAAGGATTTAAATTTTTTTTTTTTTTTTTTTTTTTTTTTTTTACCTCGAGGGCTGTTCAGTGAAGCTTCCGATGCTTTTCCGCCATCTCCACAGTGACTCTGGTCAAAGGGAAGGCACTGATCACCTGTTCCTGCCACCACTTCAAAATTCTTGGACAGATCTTTCACTTCCACAAGAGATTTCAACCTGTAGACTTTTCGAGTGTTGGTGTCTGATAGATAAAGTGATTCAGACATAGGGTCCATAGCCAGATAGTATTTGTGAGCAGGACTTGTGCTAAGGGAGAGAAAAGTAAAGTTATTCAAAGCAGTTTGTTCAATATGCATTCCCTGGGATCTGTTTTTTGTTGCAAATGGAAAATTCTCTTAAGAGACGAAAAAAAAATGTGTCTTCTTTCTCATGTACTGAGAGAATGGATACTGCTTTGGTTTTCTAGTAAGGGGCTTGGGTATTAAAAAAAACTCAGTGTATACTGCTAAACTGAAATGAAGCTGACATTTCAATACCTTTCATTTGGGGAGCAGAGAAAGAAGCAGATGAGAGAAAATCCCATGAAATAATTTTTTTTTCATCAATACTGCTCCAATCCTGCCTGGATGGCTCACAGTCACCTCAAACTCAACAAATCCCAAACAGAAGTCCTTCTTTCCTGCCTTCCCATCCTTCAGAACCCTACTTCTCCAGGCTTCTGACCTCACTGGGGACCCTATCAGCCTCCAGGGTCCTATTGTAAATTGAAAGACATGTTGTTTATGGAGGGCTGTGCTGGAAATGCATTGCCAAACTTTTCCTCTCCAATCTTCCTTTTTTTAGTTGACCACCACATTTTTCTAATCCATTTTGTCTTCTTTCAGGACATAGTAGAACTGATTATATTTGACCTTTTTGGAGGGTTATATTCACAATCAACTGCACCTTTTAAAGGTGATGGTAAAGCTACCTTGATTGGATTTTGATATTCCTGAAACTCTTCAGTTACATATTTGCATGGGATCTCTTGTGATATTTTTATCTGTGTACATGGCTGAGCTCATTCATTCATTTTGATTCTTCCTAATCCCATTTTTTCGATGACTGGGGTAATGTTGGTTTGGGGGATATTTTGCTTGATCCTAAGGTTGGATCCCTATCTTTAAAAACCCTACAAACTTTTTAATGTTCTTGGTGTGGTAGACAAGCCTTTCTTCACTTAGTAAATCCTCACATGCCTTTTAAGGCTCTATTCAGTTATCATCTCCTGAAGAAAGCCTTCCCAAATCTCCAGTCTGGGTTATTTGTACTGCATTTCCCCATATTTTGGGGGTTACATATTAATTTTTTTTTGTAATAGACCATGTAAGCTTGGAGGAAAGCAAACTTGTTTATCTCTGATGTGCTCACAGCCCCAAATCCTGGCCAATGCCTGGTTGTCAAAGCCAGGAGCTATTCTTCACTCCTTCTTTCCATCATTCTCCATATCCAGTAAAACATCGTGCTTTTAAAAATTTTACCTCCTAAACTCTTCTCCAATCTTTCCACTTCTCTTTATCTTCATGGTCATTATCTAAGCCTCTCCTCTTTCATCTGAGTTCCTTCCTTAGTACCACTAATCATGTAATTGTTCATTCATTTATGAAGAAGTATTTACTAAGTGCACTAATGTGCCGAGAACTATGCTGTGGTCTGTAGACTTCTCTGTGTGATACAGCCCCTTTCTTCATGAAATTCATGGTCCAAGGGGGGAGTTGGTTCAGCAAACAGGCTATGATTGTCAAGTGTGAAAGCAGAAGTAGAGGAAGAAAGATAAGAGCCGAGAGGAGGGACATATGATTTATCAACACCTGTCATATTGTATTAGCATTGTTTTTAGAGATAAACTGAAGTCCATATTTTATTCAGATTTCCTTAGTTTTTACCTAATGTCCTTTTCCTGTTCCAGGATTCCATCTAGGATACCAAATTTTATATTTAGTCATCATGTCTCCTTAGGCCCCCTGGGCTATGACAGTTTCTCAGACTTGTTTCTATGACCTTAACTGTTTTAAGGAGTATTGGTCAGGTATTTTATAGGATTCCCTCTACTGGAATGTGTCTAATTTTTCCCTCCTGGTTAGACAGAGGTTATAGGTTTTGGAGGGGAAGACCATAGGGGTAAAGTGCCATTCTCATCAAATCAAATCAAGGATACATAACTCAACATGACTTATCACTGTCGATGTTGACCTTGATCACCTGGCTGAGGTAGAGTTTATCAGGTTTCTCCAGTGTAAAGTCACTCTTTCTCTCCCAATTTCCAGACTGTGCTTTTTGGAAGGAAGTCACTCTCTGAAGGCAACACTTGAGGGGTAGGGAATTATACTCCACCTCCTTGAGGGTAGAGTGTCTACATAAACAACTTGGAAATCTTCTGTATGAGAGCTTTATCTTTTCTCCTCCACTTATTTGTGAATTCAGGTGTTCATTTGTATCAGTAAAGATGGATATTTGTTTTATTTTTTTTTTCATTACAATCCAGTGCTACTTTACTTTGTTGTTCAAACGCCTCTGGCATTGGCCACTGTTCCTGTTGGCTTGTGAGACACTTTGACATACATCCATCAGTGTGGAGGTTTTTTGTTTTGTTTTGTTTTTGTTTTAGTCCTTCTCTACTTTTTGGCATTAAAAGTTGCTCAAGGCTCATCTTTTATAGTCTCTGCCCGAGTACTGGAATGAATCATTTTGCTAAAGACCCCTGGTTCCTTATGTTGGAGAATGGTACTGGAAACCAAAATGTGAGTGCTAGGTGTAAGCACTATTTTTTTCACATCTCTCCAACTACACTGTACACTCTTTGAAGGCAGGAACCATATTCATCTCTGTCTTCAGTGCCAACAGACTGTCTGACAGGGTTAATGTTCAGTTACTTCTGAACTAAACTGTAGGACATGAAACTAATACACAGAAGTGTCCAGGTCTTGGCTACCTACCCCAGCAAAATGGCAGGGAGAGAATCATCAGGGTAATTAAGTTGCCCTTAAGGACTGGCATGTTTCTGATTATATTTGTAATTATATTTGCCCTCTAAGCATATCTGTGTATGTTAATGATAGTAAAAGCTAGCAGATACTGATTTGAGACCCAGTTTATAGTTTTAATTGGAAAAAAATCAGATCCTATTGGAATACTTGATTTTTTTCTACTTACCTTCACTTCATCAAATAAGAGAATTCAGTAGATTCCAGGGACATCTTCAACCCTGGAACCACCATGGCAGCTGCTGTAAATAAACTGTAAAGGGCCCCAACAGACTCCAGAATTGATTTGGCAGTCATATCAGACAAGGCATCTCTGTAGCAAAGACTGCTTAAATAGGGGTTTGGGTAAAAGTTTTTACATATTTAGTTGAATTTTTGCCTTCAGAATAAAATTTCTCCAGTGCCCATAAGATCTTTCTAGAATACAAAGGGGGTCACAACCTTTCCCTGAAACACCCTTCAATATTTTGGTAGCCAGTTGGTGGAAGTTTCAGCGGAGCCAGATTAATCATGTTTTGTTTAGGAAAAGTCCATAGGCTATTTTTCCAAGAGAAATGTTATTCGCAGAAAAGCACTTTGGAATGCATTACATTCATTTATTATTGAATATCCCCAATGTGCCTGAGAGGGAAGTTAAAATTATCATTCTCCTCAAATCTCAGCTGGGGAAACCCAGACACATAGAGGGTTTGCCCAGGGTCACTAACAAGACTATGCCCTGACTGAGACTAGATTAGATCCTATGTGACTGTGTGTACAAAGTACCTTCGGAATACTTTAGTCCTGAAGATGGCAAAAAAAAAAAAATGTTCCTGCCTTCTTCTAACTGAGCAACATATTCTATTTTGCTCAGCTAGGCTGTTTTAAAATTTTGTGTGCTGGCCTTTAGAAAATGAAATAGCCCAACACACAAAATTCAAATCTGATTAATGTTATTTTCTTGACAGCTAACAGTCAGGAAGGTCTCCTATATTGATATGTAATTTCTTGCCATTTCTTGCCATTTCCCAAGTGCACTTGAGCTCTTTGGAGATTGGTTTCTTTCCACTTTTTAAAAACATGCCATACCAGAGAAAGAAAACTGCTGGACTACATTTCAATTTGTTCTAATCCCTTGTGTCCACATGCATATTACAATTTGAGATATGTGAAGATTTCTTTTGTAACTTCAGTGTTAGACTTATTGTCACCTTCTGGTTAGCTTTGCATTTGAGCAATGCCCTTCAACTTAGCAAAGATCACTTCATTCATGCTAGTTAAAATCACATAGATTGTTAAATGGGCAATTAATGCTTATAATTAATACTGTGCAACACTTAACCAGGAAGCAATTTGACAACCAACTTAATTTGCTTAAAGAATCAGTTATGCCAAAGTAGCGAGGCTGAGCTTGTGCACTGGCATTTAGGAAGTGGCATCTCTCAAACGAAATCCAAATTAAAAACCCTATCAGTGCCATTTTGATGACAATTGGCATTCGGAAGTGAACAAATTCAATTTTCTCCTTTGCAATTTCAGGTAATTTAGAACAGTTTTGACAAGTGTAATGCATAAACAAATTGAATAGAAATGCTCATTATGATTGATTTCAGAGCTCTGTGTCATTGTCGGTAAATGGTTGGTTTAAGGTTTTCTATTACTTCTTTTTGGTGGGAAGAAATAGAAACCATGAGGTCACAAAAAAGGAAAGAGGAAAAATCTTATTCAAGAAGGTCATCGTGGTCATTGTCTTTTAATACACTCGCCAACTATATTTCTGGATCTGAGAAGATTGCCGTATCACCTCCCTTACTACCGCAGCTTGAAAACATTGAATCTATTTGAACTTACAGACTCATTTGTGATATCACCTAAGGAAAACATAATGAGACTTAAGACTTTGCTTTCCCATGAAGTACTGAACTGCCAGGTCTCACTTATCTTGTCTTCTTTTCGATACAGTCTGATCCTCCAGCAAATTCCCACTCAGTGGAGCTCTCTTCTTTTGTCAGACACTTACCTGAATCCTAACTTCTAAACGTGCTTTCACATTATTCCTTTCACTTTACTTAAAAACTAAAATCTCCCTGTTAGCCCGTTATTAGGAGGTGGCCTCTTAGGCAAGAAGGGGCATTAGGTCACTGCCGGTGTGGTTTGCTTACCTATGTCTGGTATCTCTGTTTCTAGGGTGCACAAGGTTATCCACGAGTGGCAAGTAAAAACAAATAGAGAGTCATCAGTATCATTCAACAAGCCAAATTCAATCAGACACACCCAGTTCTAACTCAGTTTGTGGCTATTAGAGACTCCATGGGGATCATTTCATTAGATGTACAAGCCAAAGTGGACCTGACCCCTCCTGGCTTCTCCTCCTAAGATGGCGTCAGGGTGATTGGCTATCCTGCTTGGTGGGTGGGCAGAGCTCGAAGGCAGTTTTTTCTCTCTGGAACATCTTCATCAGAACCACCTGGGTTCCCGCTCTATGCGCAGTTTCCTGGGGTTCTCCCCAGTCAGAACCTCGAAGTGGAAGTGGGGCTCGGGAATTTGATTTTTAACAAACCCAGCTGGTGATTCTGATACAGAAAAAGGTTTAAGAACCACTGGCTTTGAAGAAGTAGCCACTACAAAGATTCTGACCATTCCAGAGTCTGTTTTGAAAGCCATTCACCAAAATGTAAAATCAAGCCTTGTGTGCAACAGACATCCCAAATCTATCCCAAAGCCACTTATATGATCTCAGAGATAAGATAGAGACATCTCTTGTGTACAGCAGCACATTCCTTAGCAGTACTCAAAAACTTAAATGAAAAGTAAGTATGTTTTCTCCTAGACCATGGCAGAATGTCCCTGGTATCGAAACTGCTGCATCAGATTAGCTTCAGTAAAATATCATGAACATCAACTACTAAGGTCTTGTGTCTTCTAAAGCTCTGTGCTCTAAAGGGGCAACTGGGGTCAGCAAAACAGACCCATCAGGTCAGAAGAAGCAGACCACTTTGGGGGCCCCTCATTGGTAAGTGTCTTGGCACACGGTACTCTGGGACCTGAGATGAAGCTTCTCACATTGGGGATGCAGTCTGTGTACAGGCCTGACTTTGGGTCAAATCTGCCCTGAATTAAAAGGCTATAATCATCTGTGAAATACAGTCATTTTAATTTGAAAATCCTTTTAAATCTGGCCCTTTGTGTCATTTAAAAAAAAAAAAAAATGAAGGTAAAACATCTTTTTATCTAAACCAGAAAATGTTCTTATTCTTCAGAATGTCAGGGAAGAAGAGAAGATACAAAATGATTTCATCTGAAGCTATCTGCTCCTACTGATTCAACTCTTTTTAAAGAAAATCTTCCTGGGATTTTACTAGTTGGGCCACAGGTCAGGATCCACTGACTCTTCTCTTTCCTGCCTCAAAAGGGTAGGCATCCTGTGGTTTGACACAAAAGGTCAAAAGGTAAGGCTGGGAGCTCTGATTAGAAATCTGGCCTCAGGCATTTGGACCTCTTTGAGTTTCTTCATCAGTACACACTTGCTTGTTTTTGTAGCCTCTAAATTAGCAGGTGAGTGTGCTCCAGGCTGGCTCGAATCATTTCCCAAAGGAAGTTTAGTTGTGGAAGTACTAGAAGGACCTCATTAAAACATGGCTTCATCCAAAATAAAGATTCTCTTGGTACAGAACCATTTGTGTGGCTACAAAGGGTTTTGAAATGGTAATGGCAAGGGGTGGGGAGGAGAGTGGTTTGACTTTCTTGCAGCTGCTTCTGATCCTGCCAAGAATGTTGCTGTGAATTTGGAAAGATGTCCCGTATTATGCAGAGCAGCTTCTCTCATTAACATCTCAGAAGGAGGAAGTGAAAATGACGGAATTTATTTCCAGTGAGTGACCTTGTTCTGTCTCAGAATTACTTATAGTTATCGATTCAGGATTGAGCCACCACCAAAGTCAGTTCGTTGTCTAGCTAGCAACTGACTACAAGCTGAGGTGCCAGTGTGAGCTCTTCACAAGTGCCTGGGCCCATCCGTAGGCACTGCTGCCTGGCAACTCACTGACTTGAAGCTGGCCACCACTTAGGAGGAGAAAGGAGTGGAACTGTGAATCTTTTTTCGAGCAAGAAATGTTCCCCATGGTAGGGTCTTTAAGCCAATCTTGGATTTTCTCAGGTTCAAGATGATTAAAAGGGCCATCTATTCTTTTTTAATTAAAAAAATTATTGAGATATAATTCACATACCATAAAATTTACCCTTCCAAAAAGTACAATTCAGCAGTTTCTAGTACCACTCAGAGAGTTGTGCCACCATCGCCATCATCCAATTCCAGAACATTTTCATCACCTCAGGAAGAAAGCCCATACCCATTAGCAGTCAATACCTATTCCCGACCTGCCCCAGGCCCAGGCAGTGATGAATCTGCTTTCTGCCTCTATGGATCTGCCTATTCTGGGTGGTTCATATAAATGGACTCATAGAATATGTGCCCTTTTGTGACTGGCTTCTTTCACTTAGCATCAGGTTTGACCCATTCCTTTTCTACTTTTGTGAGGTGAGGGATGGAGAAAGAGAGAATATGCCTACTGTGGAGTTGCTGCCTAGTGACCTGGCATTGTGAGTTTGCCTGGCCTGCTCTGTGGTGGCCATAGCACTCAACCGCATGTTATGCTTAGCCAGAAATATTTGATGTCCCAAAGTGGTCTTCCCTCCCTACTCATCTTTCTGTGATATTCTTCCTTTGAAGACTGAGTTCCCACTTCTGCCATTTGCTGACTTCTTAGAGCTTCCCACTCCAGCAACCCTCACCTAAGACTATCTTCCCTCATGCTCTGGCTCTGTCCCTTGCCCCTCTCACTTCTTACCTGTCCTGTGTTTTAGGGCCCTGTTTTTAGCTGGCCGTTTCTTGGAAACCAATCCAACAAATGAATCCGTGCCCAAGGACTAACGTTGATTTTAGCTTGACAGGTCATTCTAACAGAGGTTCCTGTGTTGGGGACTCTTAAAGATGCAATGTGGCAACTCAAGGGAACACATTTCTTAGAGCGGGAATTTGGGCACCGTGGAAGGCCAGCATAGATGTTTCTGGGTCAAGGGGAGGGAACCGTTGAGTGCTACCACTAATACATGAGCTCACCCTGGTAAGGTCACCACCTATTTCATCTACATGGAGTGTTTCTCTATTTGTTGCTCCAGTGTTGCTGACAAAAGGATGATTCTTGGCCATTTCTCAGTTATTTTCCAGGCTCTCAAAATCCAGACTCCATTTGTTCCTTCAGTAGCGTGCTCTACAAGTTTCCCTGGCCTTCTGCATGCTAAGTGCTCCTAAGTGGGTGCTACTCTAGTTCCACTCGATCCCTAGTCAGGGACAGGAGTCAAGTCCTGAGAACGATGGAGGAAATATTAACCAGTCACTGTAAAAGAAACGGTAGAATTGCAAGAGAAATTTTTATGTCACATTGACATTTGTTGAGTCCAAGTTACTCAAGGTACCAAGAAACATTTGCCAGGTTCTTATTTTCATCTTTCTTTCATTTTGAGGGAAGGACAAAATAAATATCTGGAGAATATCAGCATCATGAACAATAACAGCATGAGGTTTTTATAAAGAATAAATCATTTCCATTCATGCTTAATAGGTTTTCTAATAGATTTGTGAAATTAGAAGTTGAGAGGGAAGCAAGGGGGATATTCATATTTGAATTCTTACAAAGGACTTGATATGGTGCCTCCTATTTTCACTTATACAATTATCCCTATTAGTTTCAGAAAACCAAACTATGGCCCTGAGGCCATAATCCAAGGAAGAAGAAATGAAGTCATAATTGATAAGAAATAGTTGACTTGGGGATGTTCACACTGAAGAAGAGGAAGCTCAGGAACCTATGAGGTCTATCTTCACACACATGGAAACGCGTCAGGAATAAGAGAGGAGTGGCTGCCAAGCTGCTGCAGATGCTAACATTTGCTTTTTCTGAGTGGATGTTTTATGAAGGTGGATTTCAGTACAGTGTAGGCAAGAATTTTCTAAAAGAGCACTCCAAAGATTCAATGGGCTGTCTAGAGGGGTATTTAAGTTTCCTGTTAACTGAAAGGGATCAAACAAAGTAGATGTGATCAAATGTCAGGCATGTAGTGGGTGCCATGTTGCACCAGATACCTCCATGGACTTTTCTAACACTAAGCTCACAAATCTGTGATGTCCCTTTTGTGTTACCAAAATGTGTGTGTATGAAATTTTAACATGAGAAGCAAATCCACAGGGATAACTAGGCCTAAACTATCTCCTATAGAAACAAATGTGTCTTTACAAAAATCCTCACAGAATGTATTTTTAAGATTCCCTTAGGTTTAATTACTTACATAATGATCTTTTAATCTTCTCTTCTTTATTATCTTACCTCAATTTCCCACTGGAATGAAGGACTAAGATGTGTATGTGTGGATGAAATCTGTAGTCAATGGGCAAAAGAGTACTCTATTTCTATAACAAGAAATAATATTGTTGCTCTTGCTATATTGCTAATGATAAAGACAGAACTGACTTTTCCTTACTCTCCCCATTCAGCCAATGATGGGCCAGCTAAAGGAAATAAATGATTGGCAACCAATGAAAATGAAATTATTTCTGAGGTCGGATGAAAGAAATTCAATCAGGGAGAGTTTGGATCAGCAGAGCTGAGGAAGGAAAAATCTACAGTCTTCTAATCTTCGACATGTCAAGGGGCACCTGGAAATTTTCAATGTGGCCCACTATGAAACATGAGGATGGAAGAGAAGGAAAGCTAGAAGGGCATCCAGTAGGAGCAAACTTTGTCAGAGCAAACAAAATGCCATCAAACTTTGGGCTGAGAACTATGCATCTGTGGGTCTTAAAACAACTTAAACCACATAAGACATGTAAGAAGATGCTCAAATATTAACTTGAAATCAGTTTTATAGATAGAGAAGTAGAGAGCAGAATGGTTAAGTTATATAATGAATAACCTTGACAGAGGGTCAAGATCTGGAATGTTCTCTATCCCTTTCTGTAATAACCTATTGACAACATTGCTCTTCCATTCACAGCTTTAAGTGCAACCAATAACATAATGACTATATTAGTCTGTGTTTCCAAGGAAACGGATGACTCAACCAAGTAAAATGACTAATACCCACTGGGAGGGGGAGGGTGGTGGCAGCAATTAAATCAACAAATTTTAACAACAAAAAAACTGGTACAAAATGAAGTTTCTATCTATATGCAATGGAATCCATTGAACATTATGGTTCTTAACATAGCAGAGACTTATTATATCAACTTATTTCTCCACAGGAAGTTTAAATCTGGAAGCTATAAAGAAAATAAATAAATTTACCAATCATACGTCAAAGATGCAATGTATACTGTATAGACTACTGATCAAGCCAGACACAGTTTTTAGGTGAATCTAATAAGAACTATTATAAGTGTCTGAGTAAACATAACAGATAATGTTTGCTGACATAAACTAGTTTGGTGGTTTTGACTATAGGAAAATAGGGAGTTACTTATCAATTAGGTCAAAATCATGTAAATTCAATCAGTTTATTTCTCTGATGGCCAAGCACAGGAGTATTAGAGTAGATAAGGGAAAACTATTTTTCTCCTCCTTGAACCTAACACAAGAGAGAACTACTTCTTTTCCGCTTGAACCTAATCCAGGGAATGGTAACCATGAGTCTATGAAAGGGGTAGGTTGCTAGCAGGTGGGGACGTGTAGGCAGAAAGGGGAAATTTGGGACCCCTGAAAACACAAGTACAATTTTGTGTGAACATATCCCCCCCCCCGCCCCCCAGGAAGAGGTCGTACAGCCCTCCTTAGATTCTGAAAGGCGCCTGAGAATTAAAAAAAAAAAAATAAGTTAAGAAGAACTGCTTTAAAGGATGTGAGCTCAGAAAAGCTAGCTAGATTCAGGCTAAGTGAGAGAGCTTGGGTGTGTGAGCTCATGGCGTGTGCTTGCCTATGTGTTTGAAGAGCTGTGACAATGTGAGAGAACAGTACTGTGGAGTAAGAATGAATAGAGGGATTGGACAATACTTCACACTGCCAGAAATGGATTTTTCTTTATACTGAGAAAATCACTTTGCAATTGGGGTCCAAGTTATGCTATTTTATTCTTTGAATGACTTTGTGTTGAAGGTCATAAGGTACTTCGGACCAAAATGCAAATTTGTGAACTGTTAAGGATCCCTGAGCAAAGGAGAATCTCATCAGTGAATGAAAATTGTTCCACCTTAGGTAAATTTGCATTTAAATCACAAAGGAAAGGACTAAACTTAGCTGGGTTTTCTTTATGGTAATATTATTAGTCTTGGTATTTGTTTTTGTAGCTAATCTTATGGTTTTTCCTTTGAGGAATTAGCTACAGAGGTCTAGCTATATAGGCTTTATAGGATTAGTGAGGTCTTTGTCTACTTGAGAGCTAATATCTGCATGACTAGAAACATTTAGATTGTGAATTAATCGTTCAGTGCTCCATCAATGTTTGGCATCATGTAAAAGGAGCATCCCCCTAGGATTTTGAAAACAATGTTGAATGTTGTAGAAATCATTTCTAAATGTGGGCATACAACCATCTTTGGCCTTCCTCATTGGCTTTCCAGTAAGTATGTGCCCAAAGAGATATACTGCTGGAAATGACAAGTGTCCATGAGGTGTGACACCCTAAGGTACATGAACATTTGAATAGAGCAGGGTGCTATGACTTAATACCCCTTTAGTCTCACTAGATGCACTTTACCCTTATAAAATCTTAATGTTAGTCTATTTTTTAAAAATCAGTCAAGGGACTTAAGAGCTTTCTTCTCTATGACAGTGTCTGCAATTATAATTAAGAAACATATTAAAATTGGAATGAATTACTGTGAAAAATGGATGGGGCCTTGGGACTGGAAGATGTCCTCAGCTAGGTGTGAAGGACTAACTTAGTCTGAGAAAAAGGAGGTAGATTCCAGAGCAAGCACGAGAATCTGAAAAATTTCAAGGAATGTCCTCATATATTCAAATTTCCATGCTTGTGTGAACATAATGTTAAGTGGAAATGACCCAAGACTTCTCATATGTTTTGACTGGCCTTGATGGTGCCCTGTATATAGAAGTTACTCCATCAATGTTTCTGTTCTCCCAGGCACTATTTTTGGTCACTATCTTTCAGGACAATGAGGTGATGCCTGAGGCAACAAATGTTTTATGGATGAGTTTATAGGATGGCATCAAAATCTCCTGGAACAAGAGAAACTTTTAGCCTAAAGTTCCCAAGGTATGTGTCAGGGATAAAGCTGTCATAACCAACTGGAGGGAAGACTCTATCCATTTACCCAGGGGAAAGAAAACAGGTCTGTCTATCCTCACTGGTATGGGAAGGGGTGGTTCCCTTTTCTAGGACTCCAGAGGGCATATATTTGCATCCTGTAGCCTCAGAAAAGGAGAAATAAAGCTGATTAGGCCATAGTCTGCTTAGTTGTAATCTTTGTGTAACTTCATGGTATTACATGATACCAGAAGGTATGAATTCCTTTCAAAAGGTGTCAAAATACTTTGGACTCCCAAGAAAATTCCTAAAATGGATTAAGAAAGTCTAACGATGAATGCTTTAATCTTTTTCCCCCCCAATGGAATAGAGCTTTCAAGTGTAAAAAAAAACCTGAGTTCTTCCTTCCTTATCAGGATACATAAACACAGACTTCTATCTTCTTTTTTATAAAGTGACCACTTCAAAAGACTGAACCTGGAGAACTTAGAAAATGTAGCCTTTTGGATCTGGCATTACCTCTACCTGCTAGAATGAAACAAATATTTTTGATCAGTGTTCGTCGTGACCAACAGAGATTGAGTGACTTACCTGAGCAGTTGGAAGTACTGAGATCCATGTCAGTGACAGCAATGCTAACAGGGAAGGCCACACATACAGGGATGTCAACACTTCCTGGGTCTCCAAAGGAGTGGGCATGTTGACATATGTCCTTTGTCCCTATTCCTGCATCTCAGGCTCAGGGTTAAAATATGGGCAACTGCACTTTCTGCTCTTTCTGGCAATGTCTTTCTCTTCACGTTATCTCATTCTTGCTTTTTCCTCATCCACTAAGCAAACAGAGATTAGAGGAGACTTACCTTAATTCCAAAATACTAACGGAGTTTCCCGAGGGAAATATTCGTCTTACAAAATTAAAGTCGCCAACATACACACTACCATCAGGGCCAGAAGCTAAGGCAACAGGAGCAAAGAGTTTGTTGTTGTGAGCTGGGCCATTGCAGTTGGTACAGGCTACACTCCGTTGGTGTCCATTACCCATTATGGTTGATATGACTGGGGGCTGCTGGGAAATGAACATATTTTCTCCATTCCCTTTATGGATGATTCCTAGATTTAAGAAAAAAAAAAGAATAAAAAGCCCACAATTACCACACAATATTCTCAGTAACATTTTAATCTCCCTCTTGTTCAAAGCAGCATTGAACTTTGGCCTGGCATAAAAGAACCTGAGAGTGAAGCACTGTCGTTTTGTTTCACTGCACAGCAACCACAAACAGTAGCATAACACTTGGCCTCAGTTTGTCTACCTGTGATATGGGTTAATACATCCAGGCCCGTTAGTGCTGATTCTAAATGCCTCAATAAAGCATTTGATGAATAACTTCTAATGATCACCTGTTCACTTTGGGCTCTGTGAATCATCTGTGGCTAATTTTTCATCTCATGGCTGACTTTCTCCTGATGCCCGGCACACACCTGTCTGACTTCAAATTACCCTCACTATGCAACTGACTGGTTCCTGAAAAGGAAATATCAGTCAATTTTAATATTAACCTTAGCAAAACACCATCAAGAAGGTAATCTACTTCTGTGAAAAGAAAAAAAGTCATACCACTAGAATGTACTTCAAAGATATAAGAAAGGAACTTGAATTTTCCACTCTTTTGGACCATATCTCACTATCATCAGCGCACGAAATAGAGATACTGACTTATGAAAATGCTGGAAAATACTGTGCAGTCATTCTCTTTGGGCAATCTCATCCATTCTTACAGATTTAACTCTTTTTTTTTTAAAGATTTTATTTATTTATTTGACAGACAGAGATCACAAGTAGACAGAGAAGCAGGCAGAGAGAGAGGAGGAAGCAGGCTCCCTGCTGAGCAGAGAGCCCGATGTGGGGCTCGATCCCAGGACCCTGGGATCATGACCTGAGCCGAAGGCAGAGGCTTTAACCCACTGAGCCACCCAGGTGCCCCACAGATTTAATTCTTATCTCTGTAGTCTGAAACTTTCTCCTGTCCAGAGTTGGCAAGTGCCCTGCAATTTCCTGCTCAATCGCCCCATCTGGATGCCTTACAGGCCCCCCAAACTCAACAGGTGTAAAAGGGAACTCTATTTTTCTGCTCCCCCTACCAAACCCTGCTCTTCCTCCTGTGTTGCCTACTCATCTTAGGAGTGGTATCACCATGAGTGTATTCACCCAAGTTGGAAATGTGGGCATGACTACGGCTCTTCTTTTTCTCATTCACTACACCTAATTCATTATGAAATCCACTATGAGTCTAACTCCTACGATATGCTGAACCAGTTTTGTCACCTCCATTGCTATCATTACTGCTTTAGTTCAGTGTTTCTTCACTTCTTGGTCTCCCGGTCTCCACACATACCTATCTCCCAACCACTCCCTCCACCTCTTTCCATTGAGATTGTTTTAGTGTGTGGCTTAGAATCTTTCAACAGCTCCATTTCCTTTGTAGAATAAGGGGCACCTTCCCTATTATTAAGGCATACAAAGTCCTTCATGACTTGACCACTGCCTACTCTCATTATCCTCTTATTTGTATCTTGAGTTCCAGTGATAATGAACTGTTTTACAATTACTTTCACATTCTTCCATTCTGTTCTGCTTTTGTATATGCCTTTCCCTCTGTCCTGAAAGCCCTCCTCATCTTGTCTGCTTTGGGAACTCTTACCTATCCCTCAAAGCTCAGCTCAGTTTTTCCCCCAGTGCTCTGTCCAGGTAGAATGAGTTACTCCCCCTTTGTGCCCACAGTTTGTTTTCCATAGCTCTGTTGTAACACTGACTATGTTGTATGATACAGTTTTCATTACTTCTCTATCTTTCTCATTAGAGGATGGGCTCCATAAAGGCAGACTCTCTGTCTTACTCTTTTCTGCATTTTAGCGCCAATCCCTGTGGCCAAGTCATTGTAAGAGCTCAGTAGTTGTTCAAATTAGGCTTTGAGTCTCTTGTAGTTTCCTTGTCAAATCCCAGTGATTTTGCAAACCTGCTGAACCCGGGCAGAAAATCCAAGGAACAAGAACTGCTGTGCTCAAGTCTGCTCACAATGAGCCTGGGCAGGGAAAACACCCATGCTGTGAGAAGACATGCCAATGTGTCAGACAGAAGTAACTGATGGTTAGTGAATGAATACAGTAATCTTGTAGAGTTTTCTCCCCCCTCCCCCATGACTCCTGCTCTCTATCTCCTTGGATTGTCTGTTACTCTCCCCCTAAACATTTCCTGAAATGTCTTCCTCAGTTTTCTTTCAGCTTTTGGTCCCACAGTCCTACAATAGACACCACTAATCACTCTGAAATAGGAACTTTGTTGGCAAAAATAAGTAAGAGGGTAAAACATGCACAATACCATAACACCAAATATGTACTTGGAAGGGGCTTTCCAGGAAACAAGTCCCATACATCATACAGCCTTCAGATTTCAAGTCTAGGTACTTTGACTCTCCCTTCCTAGGGTGATTTTTGCCTATTTTTTCAATGTATGATCTGCAGGAGCAGCTATGAGTTTATGCCCCAACAAATTGGTCTTTTACAGTAGAACTGTGAGATATCTCGAGGGTCACTACTTTCTTATTAATAACTTTATTAGGCAGTAAAAAAATTCGTAAGATTTCGAACAGTTAATTAAGTAAGATTAATAGGACTGGATTTCATTTCACAAAAAAACACTTAATCGCAATGCGTTCAATGCTACAGTTTAAATGAATTGGAAGTGAATGAGAACTGGGATGACCGTCAAACAACATCATCGAAAAGAAACCTCCTGATGATCACTAACTGAATATCCTACCAATGAGACTATGATATGTTCTCAAACAAATAAGGAAACCAACTGTTTAGCATGTCTGTATTTCAGCAATGCATTATAGGGTATATCACTCAAAAATATGTCCAATTATTAGCTTGGAAATACCAGATTTGCTATTAACATCTATTTTCACAGGTAGGTCTCCATCTTTTTTATATCAATATAACAGTATAGTTAACAATTACCTTCAAAATGACATGTTATTACCAGGCTCCTGGCAATTTAAAAACTAAAGATGGCTATTCTAAACCATTCTTCTAAGCCTGCAATTCTAAATCTCCCCTTTTCTATTAGAAAGCCCAGCACTCCATCAAAGAAGAAGAATGATTAAAGGAAATAAAACATAAGGCAATGTACTTTCTGATTACATCTCAACAATTGATGTCTTGCTTTCATGCAAGGTACTAAAGTGCCCGTGTACTGAAATTACCATTCCTGTTTAAAGCTGAAGCAATCAAAACAAAAATGGGCAAACCCCTTTTGTATTGCCCTGGAAAAATAGATCATTCTGAAGGGTGTTTTTGTTGTTTCAAGAATCTGTTTAACCTTCCATTACATAGAACCGGGGCATACCATCTAGCAACAATGATTTAACACCAATTCTTCTGCAAAAGGTTGCTTTGAAAATATTTTGTTTATGTTCCCGGAAATCTTGATCAATTACTGCTGCCTCCTTTCCAGTTTATTCTGCCACACATGCTCATTTTGAAAACAGAATCAAATGATCCTAGGACAACGCACATTTTTATATGAAGGCCAACTTCCTGCTAAGGATTGGGTGTCTTGTTGGCAGTCAACAAAGAAACCCCACTGAATGGGGCCTACTGCACATTTTCTCCCCTAAGTTTTCCTTCTCTCTGCCAAAAAGCCAGGTCTGCTGTATAATAAGTTAAGCATACTTTTAAACGCACTACTCATACCCTCCTGCTACCTTGCTCAGAAATTCTTTTGAAGCTTATAAATAAGTTTGAAATAAAAATTCCCCTCGGAAGCCAGTGGGTGGTGCTTTATGCTGATTTCAAAGAAGAAACCATTTTTCAGACTTATGAACAACCAGGGACACAATACATATTTCTCTTAGGACTTGACTGAGAGGATATAAACACAAGCTGGGAGATATGCCAGTGTGATCAATGGAAATTTACTTCCCCTCCCGGTAAAACCATTTGTCGACAAACTATTGGCCTGTTTTGGAGACTAAGTTAAAAGAAATTCTTTATCCATTTCAGACAGATGACGATATCCAATTAGTGCCCTGGCTTGTTTTCTTTAATAATTTTTTAACACTCAACTGGGAGGACACACTAGGAGATATGTTTGATACAAAGATATACTAAAACAAATGCTTACCTCAGTGATAGATGATTCATGTACACATTTTTTATTCCTCATAATTTTAAAGAACTGATTTATCTTAAAAGGTAAGGATGTATACTTTCTGTAATCACTAAGAAGATGTATTTTGAAGGAATAATATTGAAAAATACAAGTTCCTGGTTTTTTTTTTTTTCATCTCAGAAAGTAGAAACCATCTATATATATCAGGCATAATATTTGGAAACAATTATCTGCAACCAATGGTTAATTGTCAGGTAAATATAATTGCAGCAACTAAAATGACAAATGGTCTGAAAACACTGCCTTCTAGAAGCTACCCACTGCATAATGATTTTGCAACTAAAGAAAAACTGAAGAAGTGAATGGCAGCAGACATCCAATCTAATTACAGGTGTCTTTTTAACCAGTGAGAGGAAATTGGGGGAAGATAGATTCTTGTTTCTAATCTGCCATCTGTCTCAGATCAAAAAAGCAGGGTGCCTAAAGAGTTAGGCTTTTTCCAGAAAGAAGCGGAGTGGCGGAATTTGGAAAGACGGTTGCTCTTGCCTTAATCAGTCAGAAAAGACTGTCTGACCTGAGGGGGAAAGAGCATTACTTTCTAAATTGGTCTTCTCAAAGCTGCTCCTTCACACTTATCATTCCTGCTTCTAAAACTGCCTTTGTGGGTGGGATTTAGACTTTGAAAACATCCCAAGAGAGGTGTTCATGTCCAAGGTCAGGCTGAAAGGCAGTGGCAGAGCTGGCTTCAGATCTGTTTCCTGGCAAGTGTGACAAGTTCTTGGTTAGAAATACAATGTGCCTACAAATGAGATGATCCAATGAAAAAATGTTCCTTAAAAAAAAAAAAAGCTATCTAAAATAAGGTTTCTTTCTCAGAATAAAATTCTCAGAAAGAGACAGAGAGCAGATTCAGTGGAGCTGGGGTGAGCACAAGGCATCTTTTTGGGGAGACAACAATATCCTGAAACAGTTGTGGTGCTGGGTGCACAACTCCACAACTTATTAAAAGCACTGACGTGTACATTTAAAGTGGCTGAGTTGTATGGTGTATAAATTATACTTCAAAAAATGTGTTAAAAAGATTCTCAGAAAGAATTCAGTACCTCTTGTCTAAAAACTGATTACTGGCAAAGTAGGGGTGGAGAGAACACCTCTGTGGAAATAAAGGGGATCCCAAAGCCAACTTTCTCAATGGCTCCCCTCTGCTCTGAATTTCTAAGCCTGTGTGAAGAAAATAGTAAGAGGACACAGGGCTGGGAGCACACAGCTGGGGGCTGGTTCAATTGAGGTCATTTCCCACTTTGTGCTTAATGTCAATGACAGGCATTTGAAAGAGACAATCCATACAAGCCAATAAAAGTGTGTGGAAAAGAACCGGCTGCTTAAAATGTCAAACTCTTTCAAATCAAAACAAAAAACCTCATAATTTAATAAGTGGCATCTGCCCTTTCATTTTTGTACTTTTAAAACTGTGATTCTCCTTTTGACAACAGAAAAGAGTTGACATTTTATATCTATGCCCGAATCTTTGCTCTCAAGTAAAACAAACAATTTGAAATGGAATTTAGAATGTTCCTTGAAAGAGGGGAAGGAGGGATAATGAAGGCTTATGGCAATGGGCTCATTTACCTTCGGGGTCCCATCCTGGGACTATGGTAGGTGGTGTCACATCATGGTTGAAGCAAACCTGGTTAGTTTTGCCAATCAAAATTTTCCAGCCCATGTGGCTGGCTGACTCAGCTGACTCAGTGATGGTGCAAACAAAATAAGATCATAGGTGTGATTATAAAATGGATCTCTTAGCCTTGGTCAGTTCATGGCCTTATGAGATAACCTGACCTTCACCAGTTGTTTCATAAAGGTCAGATGCAGACAAGGATGGCTGGATGGAAAGAGTGTAACTGTCTCAAGACATTTGCATCCCCAGTCCTGGAGAAATAACCCAAAGTCCATGTTCTACTAATGGTTGCTCAGAATCTGTGTCTTTGGATGAAAAGGAATGCAATTTTGCAATAAAAAGTTCCCAATAGATGTTCATATGAAAGCTGGACAGGAACACCAATAACCAACTCCCCAGAAAGATGAAAAACAAGGTGGAGGAACTTGGGTGAAGCGTTTATAACCAGGGTAGTGAGATCAGTTTGTTTGAGAGACCATGGGCTCAAAGGCCACCTGGGTTCCCTCTCCTGATTCAGTTAACATGTAAATTACAAACTAGGAGAAAGTGACAACAGCAAGGATGTTTTGAAGAAGGCAAAGATAGAAGATGACAGTGTCCTAGTTCTTTGCCTTTTCCTCTTTTCCTAAGTCCAGGACTTAGAATACTTAAAACTAAGTGAAGTCCAGGACTGCCCTCTTCCCTAGATTCCTTCACCACTTCTCCTGTCTTCCTCCTGCTTTTTCTTTTTTTAACCATTATTGTTCCTTGATTCAGTTCCTAGTTTCTCACTGGATCTACTGACATTTATGTGGACAAACAACTATGGTAGAGAGAAAGAGCACAGGGCTCTAGTCACTTATGAACGGTGCAACATTGGGGAAAGTCACATGACTGTAAGCCTCTGATTCTTGATTTTTAAAATGGGATTAATGCCACACTGCAGGGTTGTTGTATTTAAAAGGGGACGGAGGTCACCAAAGCCTTTTGAAAAGTGTTATCACATGGATGATTCCTCAATCCCAAGGTGCACATTTTGCTCCACATTTTTAACATCTCTGAAATAAGTCTGTATCTTGCAATCAGTGTATGTCATAGTTTAATTGGCAGCATTTCCAATAAAATACTGGCATGATTGATGGAGTGTTAGATTATATAAAACATTATATTCTACTTTTAAAAAAGTTGGTTAGTGGGGCGCCTGGGTGGCTCAGTGGGTTAAAGCCTCTGCCTTAGGCTCAGGTCATGATCTCAGGGTCCTGGGATCGAGCCCCGCATCGGGCTCTCTGCTCAGCGGGGAGCCTGCTTCCCACTCTCTCTGCCTGGCTCTCTGCCTACTTGTGATCTCTGTCTGTCAAATAAATAAATAAATAAAATTTTTTAAAAAAAGTTGGTTAGTGTCAGATACACTGGTTAATTACTTGGGATAGAGCAATGATGACAGATGATTCTTAAAACCCAGCTTTATAGAACTTCGTGATGAAGAGGTCTCAGTATACTAGCACTAATTTGAAATCAGATTGCTGTATTTGAAAATAAATGTACTAATATGGCTATCTCTAGGTGCTGGACTTCCAGGTAACTTTTTCCTTGTACTTACCCAAGTTTTCCGCATCAAATATGTGTTGTGCATGTGTAATACATATATATAGCACTATGTATTTGGGTATATATATTGCATTAAGAAAACAGTAATAAAAAATATTTTAAAAGCTTCTTAAGTGCAAAGAAATGGGCACTCTTGACCATGAAATGGACTATTATTCTTGAGGTAAACTTGGCATATGTCTGAAAAGCCTTAGAAACATGTACATCTTTCCCTTTACGTGAGATACCTAAGTTAGGCAAATACATAGAGACAGAAAGTAGCATAGGAGCTGGGGGAGGAGGAATGGGGAGTTACTATTTAATGGGTACAGATTTTCTCATTGGGATGATGGAAACATTCTGGAAATGGACAATGGTGATGTTTGCAAAACACTGTGAATATACTTAATGCCACTGAATTGTACATAGAAATGGTCAAAGTGGTAAACTTTGTTAAGCATCTTTTATCACAATTTTAAAAAATTCCACTGGGGGTACCTGGGTGGCTTAGTCGATTAAGCGTCCGACTCTGGATTTCCACCCAGGTCATGATCTTAATGTCATGAAATCGAGCCCTGGGGCAGCCTCCGTGCTCATGGAGCCTGTATAAAATTCTCTCTCCTTCTGCTCCTCCCACCCCCCCTAAAATAAATAAACAAAAATCTTTAAAACAATAAAAATAAAAATTGTATATCCTTTGAAAATAAAATAAAATAAAAAAGCTGCTTACCACTTTGAGGATTCAGAATATGATGCTTATTCAATGACCAGCCTCCTAGGTTAGAAGCATCCATCTCAAAGCCTTGTAAGATGACTGTCCTTTTCTCCCAGAGGATAAAGTCAGGGCATGTTTCATATTCATATCCTACAGATACTGCAAACAAAGAGTTAATAACACATTAGCACATTTTAAAGTATTTCCTTCATTTTTACAATGGTTGATAATTCTGTGGGTATTGCATTTGCTATTGAATTCTAATGCGGGTTGAAATTCGACTGCAAGTGCCTTTCACCTCACACAGCATGGCAGAGCGCCAGCATCCAAAAGTGATCATCAGTCAGCACGTACTGGGTACATACTCAGATGAGTGAGTGCGTGCTCTCTGTCATTAGGTACATACCGTATGTTTACCGACATCAAGCTTTGGGCTTTGGGGTTGGAGGCTGTGTTGGAAAACTGAAGAAACAAGCTCTCTGAAGGCTTAAGCTATGCTGATACAATTTTTTTCTTTACTCTTTTAGAAGAGGCGCAAGGAGGGCTGGTTTCTTCTCTCTCTAGGGTGCAAAACGCACTTAGGAAGCTGGTTTTGGTGTGCTGGGTCACTTATACAACAACTGACTACACATGAGACTAATACAAATCGATTTGTCCAATTTATATTTTCTCTTGTGCTAACTGGCCTTTAGTTTGCCGAGAAGTCTGAGTTTGCTTTGAGCGTGGCAAGTGTAAATTCCACCTTGTGCACGTTATATTTTGGTTTCTGCATAGAGCTAACCAATGGGATATCACCCAACATTTGGCCTCAACTCTTATGAAGCACAGATGTTGCGCATTAAACTTGGAACCCTGGAATGCCACTGAAATGGGAAGTGGGAAACGAGGTAGCATGGGTTCCTCTGCTCTACTGAAATATGTCTAGCTCAAGTACACCAAATCCCAGTCATTTTCTCAGTTGGTAAACCTGCTTACCTGTTGGAACCCCAGATTTCTGAGTCTTGAATTTAAAATGTTTTCTGTCCTCATAATGTTCTAAGCCTGAGAGTATTGGCTCATTAAACTGCATACCCCGAAGCTGCTTTCCCCCTTTCTGGAAGCTTCAAATATCCCTAGCTAGTAGTTGGCCATTGCTTTTCCAGTTTCTGTCTCTACCTGACTCTTTAGATGCCTCTGGAGAACTCATCCCTCCTTTGTCATTTGGTTATGAAAACTGGTAATGAAAATATGTGCTTAAACAATGCCAGAAAAATAGGACCTAAGATGAAAAATTAAAGCAAACTAGTTTCGGGTTTTGGCATTGGGTGAAGGGAAAAGATGGTAATTTTAGTCAAACTGATTTATATGTGCATGTGTGTGTGTGAGCATATGTACATATAAGCCAAAAAGTCCTTATGATTATGAATATACAACTCTCTAGCATTGTGGATCATCTATGGCCAATTTTAAATCATATGTTGGCTTCTTTTTGTCCCTTGCTCTACCAAAGCTTTAATAGGGATCTTATAGGGCCATCGTCCTGGGATGTGTGACCTGTGCAGTCGCACAGGGGCCCATGTTTTGAAGGGTCCCACATTTTGTTTAATGCTCTGCTGCCACTGCCTTGAAATCCTTAATAATTTTTTAACACAAGGTTCTGTATTTTCACTTAACACTGGGCCCTGCAAATTATGTAGCCAGTCCTGATGGGGATGCCCTTCTACCCTGCCATCAGCTGGTGAAGACTCAGGGAATGCGAACTCATTTTATTATTAGCCTTAACCAAGCATTATTAGCAAGGGAGATCAATGGGGAGCGGGAAAGATTAATCATAAAATGGAAATAATTTCTAAATGGAAATTAGTTCGGGATCATTCTGTGTTCTCTATTAAGTTGGATGGAAAATGCTGTTCTCTATTAAGATGGATGGAAACAGAATTCCAGTGATGGAAAAGCATCTCAAAGGTAGTCTACTTTGGGTTATAGTCATGACACAAATCATTGCTGTCAAACAACCTCTTAGATATCTTATCATGACCCCCAATGCTTGTTAAACAACTCTGGTAGAGTGGAAAGAGTTGGTTTTAGAGCTAGAGTCAGAAAAGATTTCAACTTTTGGGTCTGCCATTAACTAGCTATTTGGTGTCAGGTGAATTATTCTGCATCTCTGAGAATCATGGTCTTCTCTGGTAAGAAAGTCAGGGCAGGGGAGGATGGACTAGAATTGCTAATTTTTAGACCCTTTGGGGTCAGGGAAACTTTTATTATGAATTTGATAGAAGTTATGAATCTTCTTCTTAGATTTCTTCCTAGAAAGATGCAGATGAGGGGCGCCTGGGTGGCTCAGGTCATGATCCCGGGGTCAGGATTCTCTGCTCAGCAGGGAGTATGCTTCTCCAGCTCCATCTCCCTCTGTCCCTCCCCTGCTCATGCATTCTCTCTCCCTCTCTCTCAAATAAGTAGATAAAAATCTTTAAAAAAAAAGAAAAATGCAGATGCACACATAATTTTGTATATAATTCTAGAGCTTCAGTGACCTCCTGAAATCCAAATAGAGATCTCAGACCAAAGATTTTTTGCACTAGATAATTCATACAGTGCCCCTTGAGCACTAACACTCTGTGATTCCAAAGTGCATTCTTTCAACATTGTGTTTGATAGATTCTGGTTGGGGATTAAACCCAAAAGCCGAAGAGAGCATCTCATCTCATGTTGGCAAAATCAGGTGGCGAGAAAGCATACTTGGGGCCATGTTGGTGTGTTGAATAACACGGTTTCTGCTTCTCTTGCCAACATTTAAAAGTCCTGATGAATAAATAATCACAGCGACAATTACAGGTTCCCTAAAAGCCATCATCTCCTTCCCTACCATTGTCAGGATCTGCTTTTTGTACATTGTAAGCCTGGTGAGCTCCCTTAGAATCCTTTCTCCGGAAGGTGATTATGCAGTTTTGCAAATAAGTAGTGTGCCCTGGTGACCTCCAGTGGTGGTTTGGAGCCGGATTTTTCCCTCTCAGTAACAGTTAAAGATCCCCCTAACTCTGTGGCAGGAAATGCTTATATAAAGTATCAATTAAAGAGTTCTCAGTGCAATGGTAATGAGACATACTCTTTTCACCTCATATCTGCTTTTGGAATTGCTCTCTAGTACACAACAAAAAAGTGCATTGGCTGCAAACCCCACAATGATATTACTTTTTTCCCCTAGTCATGGCAAATAGCAACCAGACAGCCACTTAATAAGTTCCCTCTAATTTTTATTAGGTTTACTTTCTTGGGAGAAAGCTCTATGAGCTAATAAAGTTATAATTTATACTTAAGACTTATCCAAAATCTCAACTAACTTTAATGAGAATGGCTGTATGTTGGGGGTATTTTTGTATGTTGCTTCTTGCTCAGAGTAACAAGGCGAGGTTTCTTTCTGACAGCAGCCCCTTTTTAACATAATCCTAGAATTTGCAGTCAGTTTAGGAGAAGACAGGCATTTCACCCCACAGAGCTGAGCTACTCTCCAAATGCACAGGAAACTGGCAAATACAGAAGCAACCAATCCTAGACTTCTCTCGTGGAAGCAGACTGTAACGCACCAAATGCCTGCTCTTTTTCATATAATTAAAAATGGGGGGAGAGGGGCTATTTAGGGCTGGCAATGAAAATGCTGAGCCCCGACATTACACTCTGCCTGGTACTGTGGCAGCTGAGTAATGTGATAGGAAGAAAAAATAATCATTTGTAAATATTTCAGAGGAGCTGCAGAAGACACAGTGGTCTGGCAGTGGGCCGAGATAGGCGGTGGTGGGGGGTGGTCCCTGGAGGGTATATATTGGGAGGGCAGGGGAGAAAAGAGCCATTAGTATAGCAGAAGGCGTTTTCTGAACGATGTGACTGCCTGCCTTGAGACACCCTTAATTCTGTCTGGATTTCTGTTTTCCTGTGTTCTCTCCCTTACCTCCACACAGAGATATTAATGGGATGTTTCTTCACCAAGAGTCATTGCTGGTCAAGATAGCACTGTTACATTTGCAGAAGGCTCTGTCCTCTGGTCACAGGATCACACCTTTGACTTGACTGTTAGTCATCTTGCAAATATTAACACTGGCTTATGAAGAAGACTTTATTATACTTGTTTATAAAGAAAGATTGTAGCTTGCTCCCCCAAAGTCACTGGACATGGGGCAAAGAACTGAATGCTCATTCTACTTCTCCAAGCAGCAGATTTTGTATAATGTGGGGATTACAAGAAGGCTGAGGGCCATGGTGCCCCTGACATCCAATTCAGTGTCTGTGACATTCATCTATAAGGGCTGGGATAGGAGACTGACAATAAACAGCCAAGGTAAAGATGTTATGCAAGGAAGCTAATGTGCAAAATATGAGGAGATTAGGCAGATGATTTTCAGCAGCTTCAGGATAAGGCTTCAGAAATCATAATGGTTGCATTTATGAAAGTAATACATAATTAAAAGTAGTTTGATAGTGTGAGAAACTGACACATTACCTCATGAACTCAAGGAATATCTAAAAATAATTTCATGATATTTAAAAGGTAACCAACAAGATAAAAACTTTTTTATCCAAAAGGAATCATTAAATAGAATAAACATTTCCCATTCTTTTCAAATAGATTAATGCAAAACAACCACAAACAATAACGACCAAAGACAAGAGACCTAAGGAACCAAATGAAGGCCTTGGCAACAGTAGACCAAGACTAGATAGATATAGTGCTATCTACTGAGAACAGGTATGCTCTCTTAGAACTTCTACCTTTTCCTATTCTCTGGTGATTTATCATAGGATAGGATGACCCCAGAGGCTCCTCAGTTTGACACATTGCTCAGTGGCCTGAAATGCTTTGTTGATTTATCTATTATTCCTGGCTCACCAGGAGTGTCAGAATTAGGTGATGAATTTTTATCAAGTGCCTTTTCAGCACTTATGGAAATATTCCCATAGTTTTCTTTTTTTAACCTATTAAGCTAGTGAATTATAGCCATAGGCTTCCTAATGTTGAATGATCTTTGTGATCCTAAAATAAACTCTATTCAGGGCACCTGGGTGGTTCAGTCGGTTAAGTGTCTGACTCTCGACTTCGGCTCAGGTCATGATCTCAGGGTCCTCAGTGGGGACTCTGTTTGAGATTCTCTTCTCTTCCCTCTGCTGCACATCGGCCTCCACCCCCATCAAACAAACAAACAAACAAACAAATCTTTTTTATAAAAATTCTTTGGTTATAATGTATTTTTTTTAAATGAATCACTGGATTTGATTTGGTAATTCTTGGGATCGATACCCTAGCAGTATACAAAAATAAGGTTTAGACATGATAGTGCTAAAAGTGAGGTAGCAGGATGAAGAAAAGTGAGGTAGCAGTAGGAAAAGAAAAAAGCATCCAGCAGTGAAGTAACCCCACAAGAGGTCCTGTACACTGAAATCTAATATAATGAGAATTTTTTCCCCTAGCTGCTCTGTTTGAGCCTCACTGTGTAGTAGTGAACCCAGAACATGGATGACCTCTTAGATGCCAGCAAGGCAGGATGATGTTCTGGCTCACACTCACATTTGTGATGGCCTCTGTGTACCTGGGCACAGCACTCCTCTCCCTTGGGGGCATGTCATTCCATTTCATAGGCAAGGCTAAGGGGTCTGCTTTAGCCTCCAGCTTTGTTCATTTATTTGTTCAGTCATTCAACAAATATGCAATATTTAATGGGCATCTCTTATTAGGAACTGGAGCTATGAGGATGAAGAACACAGAACAGGACAAGACTTCCTCCTGTCACTGCCTCTCCCCCTGCCACATGGAGCTCACATTCTAGTGGGAGGATGAAATATAAAAACAACACACACACACACACACACACACACACACACACAGTGATAAATGTTATGATAGGAAAATGAAGTGTATTAGTAGTGAGTGTAACAAGAGACTTTAAGGTGGAATGGAGAAACAAGGAAAAGCCTCTTTATGCCGAAGGGGGTACAACGTAGAGGGAAGAACATTCTAGAGAGAGGAGCATGTGTGCAAGGCCTTGAGGCTTGGTATCTCTGGGAGATTTAAAAAAGGTCAGGGTGCCTAGAGGGTGGGTTTCTCTCGAGTGTATCAAAAACAAATGAAGAACAAACCCCTCCTCTTCCCAGTGTGCAGTACTTAGGCATTTTTCTTGGGAGAGGTTTTAGGAAATAGAGTCACCTTGAAAATGGACTGGTTACCTTTTAAAACAATGTGATTGATTAAAAGGGATACAATGTTATAATAGAAAGAAGGGGGCTGTTATTTAATAACTCAGCAAACCTTCACTGAGCTGCTCTATGTGCCATGCAGGTGATGGGCTGAGCACTGCAGATTCAGTGGATATTACCCAGGGTAGGATAATTTGTCATTTGAGAGAGGCCAAACCCTGAAGGGTTACCTATCTTTTGGAACTTTCATCCACAACCCCTTTAATAACTATCACAAAAATAATATCGCCTTACATTTATAGAACACACAATAGTTAAATACATTTTTGTGTATATTACCTAAATGGAAGACTCACAAAAACCTATGAAGAAGATACATTTACTCCCATTTGATAGATGTGATGAGAGTCAGAGAGGTAGTGTGACTAGTTCAAGGTCATCTGGCTAGTAAATGGCAGTGACTCATCAGCAAGTGCTTCTTTCCGCTATGCTAGATCACAGCTATAAAGGGCAAGACCCATGGTTCAGAAGTGCTAAATAAATAATCTTTTATTTACTCTGAGTTAAAGAGATAAGGATTGGAAGGAGGCCAGGCCTAGCCTTGAAAGAAAAGTACCCTGTATTCTGGTTGGCCCAAAGTAGCACCCAGTTATGTTGTTGTCTTGATGTAATTATGAACAGCATCCCAAGCATCAAAAGTATCTGGTTTGAATAATAAATTATATGGTCACCCAATCTTGGAGAGATATCTCCATCCTGCTCTGGTATGAGGTGGTAGAGGGGACTGGAAGGCAAGAACAATTATAAATGCTACCTTGGAAAATAGGACATATGGTTTGGAAAATCATTCAAAGATTCTGTCTCTTGACTATGTTATCTTACCAATGGCTTTCAAATTCTTACGCCTGAAAGTTATTTGTGACCCAGCATATACATGGGGAGACACACACACACACACATGCATGTGCGCACGTATAATCGAAGCCAAGTTTTCTAGAACAACGTTCTCCTAATAGCTTTACATTCTGGTATTTTCTATTCTGTTCACTTTTGTTCTATGCCATTCCATTCTGTTCCATTTTGTTCCATGAAAACAATACTGGTCGGGGCGCCTGGGTGGCACAGTGGATTAAGCCTCTGCCTTCGGCTCAGGTCATGATCTCTGGGTCCTGGGATCAAGCCTCACATTGAGCTCTCTGCTCATTGGGGAGCCTGCTTCCCCATCTCTCTTGCTGCCTGTCTCTCTGTCTTACTTGTGATCTCTCTCTCTCTGTCAAATTAAATAAATAAAATCCTAAAAAAAAATTACTGGTTAACTCACCAGAGAGATTTCATAATCTACTAATGGGCGTGCCTAGCAGTTTGAAATGGGCATGGACCATTGCTTACCAGGATATCAGCGTCATTTAAAAATCCTGGTAGGCTCCAGGCATGCTTACTTCTGGAGGTCCTATCTAACATCTTGTCAAAAGTATTAAAATGGATACAACCACAACACATACCCTGCATTAAACATATTTCATATGCAAGTGTGAAAATTGAGAAGCAGTTGACAAGCTGACATAATGCTTCATTTTGTAGACATGTATTTAAACATTTATTAATGTTGATTTTCTGGTTTTCTTTTCATATTTTGGTGCCAATATACTTATTTTTCAGGTTGCAAACATTTTCACCGGTCCTTGAAAAACTCATATCCTTGGTGCTCTGCCTATAAAGCTGAATGGATAAAACAGCCCCGCTCTCAGTTAACGATTATGAATTCATGAGTGGAGCGAAATGATGAAAGATTATTATCTCTGCTAGCTTCTTTGACAGAAAGCCACTGGGGCGTTGAATTGGGTGCTCGGTAAGGTGGGTTGGTCAATTTAGTGAAGAGAGGCCTCAGGGAGAGGTGTGCAGAACTCAGGACCGTGAGATCCGAGTTTGAATCCCTGCTCTGGAGAGGACTTTAGGCAAGTCACTTGCTCTTTCTGAACCTCAGTTTCCCCCTCTGCAAAACGAGGATCATATTCACTGCCCTATGCCTACAAGGCAGGAATGTTATAAGGATTAAAATGAGATCATGTACGTGAGAGTACTTCCCAAATTGTAAAGCACTGCCTATTTATTATTAAAATATTCAGTGGCTGCGATTTTTGTGGCTGCCCAGCCTGCGTAGGTTTTACTGAAGGGAAATTTATGAACACTAAAGCATCGTTCTCGGGGATGTTTTGTGTGCACAAAGCAACCGTAGCTTAGTACCTATTACTATTAATGTTCCCTTGTTTCTCTCTAACACAATTTAGACAGACTCCTATGCACCGTGAACCTTTAGGAAGTCTAGTTCTCTCTGCAACACCACTCTTTCTTGCCAAACTACTGTATTAAATAATTATGCAATTGTTGTTGCCAATAACCTTGAAAAAAATAGAATTCTTTATTGCAGTGCTACTAAAGGCGATGGCTGATTTCCTGAACTTCCAGGACTTCAAACCGCTGCGATTTAATTTAATTAAAATGAAGACCGGGCAGAATGCATTATTACATATTGATAATGTATGCGGACCCAGGCAGACATAGGGAATTATTTTGACAAAATTCATATAATGGATGCAGATCAGAGCCCCCGAACAAGCCAGTTTGTCAAATTAAATAAGCCATCTCTAGAATTTTAACAGCACTGTGAACTTAACAATAATGATTTTTTTACACTGTTTTGCAAGCGGCAGAGTTGGGAAAGAAACTAAATAATATACAATGATTTCCAGACATCATACCTTATTTAGAACTAGAGAATCAAGTACTAGGGCCAAATTATTTCAAATGCACAGATGGAGTTTTTTAGCAGTAGAATCTTATCTGTTTATCAGACAACAAAATCTTTAAGCCGGATGAACTAGAGATTCTGGTTTTTGTACTGCAACCCTGGGGGTGATTTTACTCTTCTTCTACTTGATCAATATTGTACTTGGATTAATCAATCTTATCAGTTGTCATTGATACTTTCCCAAGGAAGTAGTTCACACAATCTCTGTTGGTAATTTACTTACTCTGGTATTGTCCCTCTACTTGCGAAAGCTGTTGCATTGCAAACAAAACAACCCAAAACCAAAACCAAAACCAAACCAAAACAAAACAAAAAACGGTGGGATACTGTAGGATCTCAGGCACTACTTTCTCACTGTGGCTGTCCCTCAACCTTCTATTCTTCTTCTGAGACACCCTATCCCTTAGGAATGCCACCAATTCCCCATAGCTGAGCTACGTGAGAAACAAGAGTCCCACATTTCAAACTAAGTGGGCATTTCAGTTTAGATATTCACCATCACTTCAAATTCCGCTTGTTTAAAGCTGCTTCTCCTCTTTCTCCGTCGCCCAGAAATAAGTGGGACAGAGGTTCATATTTAATGGGCGTGAAAAGGAAAGAAGAGTGGGAGAACTTTCCAGCCATAGTTTTAACCCAAATCCTTGCTATAACTGGGACTGTATGAATATAGGTCAAGGTTTGTCTCCTATTACTGTTGTAACAGATTACCACAAACATAGAGGCTTCAAATGAGACAGATTTATCATCTTACAGTTAAGGAGGTAAGAAGTCTGAAATGGGTCTCACTGTGCTAAAATCAAGGTGTCAGCAGGCTGATTCCTCCCAGAGGCTCTAAAGAAGAATCCATTTCCTTGCCTTCTCTAGCTTCTAGAGGTCACCAACATCCTTGTTGCTTGGCTCACTTCCCCCATCTTCAAGACCAGCAATATCTGACCCTGCTGTACCTTTCTTCTATGGTTATACCTTCCTATAACTCTGACCTCCCTTTCTGACTCCATCTTCCACTTTTTAAGGACCCTTGTGATGACACTGGGCCCACCTGGATAATCCAGGATAATCATCCCATCTCCAGGTCAGCTGATCAGCATCCTTAATTCCTTTTGCCATGTAGCATAATACATTCACAGATATCAGGGATGAACATCTTTGGGGCGGGGGTGGTCATTATTCTGCTTGCCAAAAGACTATACTAGAACTTCTGAATCTGAAGCAAACCTGAGAAGTGACGTATATATAGCAACATTGTCAATATCTGGTGCAAAATGTAGTCTGTTTCTTCTCACATTAGTTAAGCAATTATAAAATATGGGCAGGAGTACAACTAAATATTTTCTTCATGTTTCAGATTTAGTCATGTCCATGAAGATACAAGCTCAGTGGCCACATACTTGATCCCTTTGTCTTCACTCATTTATGACCTGAACATTTATAGTCTGTTGTGTTCTTCAGGTGCTCACAATCCATCTGCAGAGAATTAGATTCTCCGACTTCATTCTACCACCTGCTCTAAAATTTTACCGTTGTCAAATTCTCTTAGTCTTCATGGATATGGAAATGGAGACTAGGTAGTAAATAAAAATCCCTTTAACCATGATTATCAGGGACATTTCCTACAAGGTAAATATTCCATGATCCATTTTAGGCACCACACTTGAGATTATTTTGACTGTTTTGTTTGAGATCTTTGCCAGTGTTTTTTCTCCACCCTAAAAAAATATGTCCTTTAAGTGCACATAAAATATTATGAGTAACACTTTTTTCCTCTCTGGATATTTCTGAGTAGATCAATTTTCTTTTGCTTTTGTTACCGTTATTAGCCTTAAAAGTGAACCAACAACATATACTTAAGCATTTTAATTAAGGCCAATTTATAGTTAGAATGCTTCAGGAAGTTTTTTTTTGAAGATTATTTATTTATTTATTTGATAGAGAGATCACAAGTAGGCAGAGAGGCAGAGAGGAGGAAGCAGGCTCCCCGCTGAGCAGAGAGCCCAATGAGGGGCTTGATCCCAGGATCCTGGGATCCTGGGATCATGACCTGAGCCAAAGGCAGAGGCTTTAACCCACTGAGCCACCCAGGCGCCCCATGCTTCAGGAAGTTTTAACCAGGAATATCACTGTAGAAATAGAAAGTAAACCAATACCCATCGGCAAACAGTAGGAACAGAAGCTTCATCCCTGGTGTGTATACTAGAAAGTCTTTGCTTTTCTTAGTGTTTTAGCTATTTATTCAATAATCCTTGGGTATATTAGAGGCTAGTCATTAAGATTGCTTAACTACAACAAGGAAGAAAATTTTAGAATCTTTAGCACTGGAGGTATTTAAAAGAAAGAGAAGTAACACATTTTATGCATAAAGTAAGGTTGATAAAATGATGCAGACACCATGGAAAACAGTTTGGTGGTTTCTCAACAAGTCAAACAGAATTACCATATGATCTAACAGATCTATTCCTAGGTATATTTCCCCAAGAAGTGAAAACAGATATTCAAAGAAATACTTGCATATGAATGTTCATAGCAGCACCACTCATGATATCTAAGAGGTGTAAAGCAGCCCAAATGTCCATCAGTTGATGAATGAACAAACAAAATGTGGTATCCATGCAACAGGATATTCTTCAGTCACAGAAAGGAATGAAGCACCGATACATGCTTTGACATGGATGAACTTTGGAAACACTATGCCAAGAGAAAGAAGCAAAATATGAAAGATGATATATTGTATGATTCTATTTGTTTGAAATATTCAGAAGAGGTAGATGCATAAAGACAGAAAGGAGGCTGACGGTTATCAGGGCCTGGAGAAGAGGGAGAAGTGAACAGTGACTGTTGGTGTGTGTGGGGTGCCACTTTGTGGGGTAATGCTGAGAATGTTCTGGAATTAGATATTGCTGATAGTTGTATGGCACTGTGAAAACACTAAAAATCACTTATTTGTATACTTTAAACAAGTGAACTTTGTGGTATGTGACTTATATCTCAATAAAGCCATATTTAAAAAAGTAAGGTTGAGCTGCATTTATGTGAACCCTGGCAAGAAACAGCTGCTAGACATTGTCTTGGTCAGCTCTTCATGAGAGTACTGGGTAAACTGCTAAGTGTCACAACTTAAGAAAAAACTAAAAACAAACACACACACAAACAAAAATCAGTGAACCAGTAGGGGTTCTGTGGAGGGTAAATAAGAAAGTAGAAAACAAAGCCCTACGGAGAAAAATTAGTGGAATTTTGGGTTATCCTAGGGAAGCAAAATCTTTAGGATAGTATCCCGGAGAGAACATGAGGTTTGAGTGTGCAACAGTCCAGGTCCCTGCAGGAATCACACATCAGACTCAAGTGTTCATGCAGAGAGTCAGATGAAGGGGCTATTTACAGCAACATGAGCAGGGTGAAGGGAATCGACAAGGGCTGGTGACCCACTCAGGGACTGGCAACACTGAGAAGCTTCCCGGGTTTGCAGGGGCAAAGGGAGGGAATGATGATACAGAAGACCAGAGAGCCTGGGGATGTGGAGGAGGGGCTACCAGACAGGAGCCGCCATCTTCTAATGTAGTTGTTGCCAGAACTGCAATGAGGCAGGGAAAGCGGTAAATACCCTGACCTCCTTCTCCTTCCACCCTGCAGTCTCCAGATGGTGTCACCCCTTGACTACTTCAAATGGGAAGCTAGAGCGTGAATGAGTCCAGGCATTGGGTTCCCTAGAAGCCAGCCTCTCATAGCCCAGAGAAGGGTAGAGAAGAGATGTGTGTGTGTGTGTGTGTGTGTGTGTGTGTGTGTGTGTGTGTGTGTTTGGTGCAAGGAGGGAAAATGGAGAATAACTGAGTGCTTGCCTGCTATACCCAGTTCCCTACTTAAAGAAGCTGAGACAAGAAATACCTACCTAGGCTCCAAGCTTTATACCTTGTAATCTCAATACTCCAGCCACCAACAGAACTGCAAAAACACTACCAGTGCTGAACATCTGTTGAGTGCTTACTGTGAATGCAGCACTTTACATTATTTACCTCATTTAATCCTCCTATTATAATAACCTATGAGCAGCATTCTCTTCATGATACCCATTTTATAGATGGAGAAACTGTGGCACCTGGGGATTAACTCATGGATCCAATGTTTCATAGCTACTAAGTAGACAAGTGATGATTTGAACCCACAGAGGGAGTCTCACTCCAGAGTTGTTCTCTTAACCACTACAGTCATGGAAATAGGGATTGAGCAGGAGTCTGTAGGCCGGCCAACAACCTCAATGGTAGTTAGCCTAACGGTAGAACTCTGCTTAAGGTATTTACTCTATGGCTGACACAATCTGATATTCTAAGAGGACTCCAAATGCACAATACAGAGTAAGTCACCAGACTGTGGGGTCTAAAAAGCCAAGAGAAAGGGAGGGTAGTTAATATGGGAGAAGTGATGAGTTCAGGCATCAGTGCAGCTGAGTCACCATGGAGGGTGGCAGCGGATTCTTGCTGCAGAGGGGACAGCTGGAGATGTTGCTAAGTTGACAGAGCAGATGCTGGCTTCCTAGAACTACAATGTATCTTCAGCAAGGCTGCAGTTTGCTGATGCCTTTTCTTGTTCTTTCTTACTTTCCCATGTCTTTACAGTAACTCCTCACTAACTGAGGAAATCTGAACCACTCTATGTTTCTTGCACTCTAATAAAGTCCAACTAAGATGAGTTAATTTTTTAAATATATGAGGATCTCTTGGGCAAAGAAAAGTCACTAGTCTTTGGTTCCCCCCTCTATTTGTTTTTCTCTGGAAAGAAAGGGGGGAAATTGACGCACCACAGTCTAAAAGATAAATGTCAGTTAAATGGGAGTTATTCCATGATAGACACTTCCAAGGGAGGATATGAAAACATCTCCTCTGGAGAACTTTAAAAATAGTCTTCTCATCTGTCCAAGGGTGGTTTCCATGAAATACTGCCTGAAGACACAAAAGTCAATGGCTCCCAACTGTGACTCCACGTGTCAGGTCCCTTAGGAAGTTTTCACTGTCTTCTACAGGGTGGGAGGACAAAAAAGACATTGCTATCTCTCTGTCTGTCTCTCTCTGAGCATCAGTATTAGATTGCTTACTGTCATTTTTTAAGGACAGAATATTCTCTTTTCTGATGTTAAGATATCCCTCTCCTTGATGAAATTATGGTAGTGGTAGGCGAGTAGTAGATTATAGTAGTTTTTTTTTCCCTTTTTTTTAAAGATATTCTTGCTTGGCAAAATAAAAAGTTGGCAAATCTGTTTCAGTTAATTTTTTTAAATGTCATTTATCTGACAGAATTAAATATCTGAGAACCATAGGCCCAAAGGACCTCTAAAGGTTCCTATTATCTCTAAGATCTAGGTTTTAAAGTCTTGAAATAACAGCAAATCAAAAGGACTGGGAAGGTGAGATGATTTTTTTTTTTTTTTGCATTTAGCCTATTGAAGTAACAAGTTAATGGAGTTTAACTATCTTAGACAGAAGAGATAATAAGTGGAGACGCCTATAAGTTAAAATTTTGTAGTTTCTAAGTGGAAATGACAGTCTAAATGTCAAACCCCAAAACATGGCCTAAAGAACGCCACACCAAAGGTCACAGTTAGAAGGCAATATTCAGCTCTGGAGACAGTTACAAGTCAGATAGTGTGTGACGCCTCTGGTACACAGCCATCCTGAGAGGAGAACTAAACTAGTTTGAAGCAAAAATCTGTCAAAAGGGAACACTAAATAGGTCCAAAGAAAGTGGTCTGGATGAAAAATGCCTTAGATCCTTTAAATAAAAGAGAACCATAATGTTCTGGTACATAATTATTCCACATACAAATTAATATGCAACTAGTATTTTCTGTTTGGTGAACATAATGCTGCTATTTACAAAGAATTAGTTCAACATACCCAAAGCCTCTGCCAGGCCCCAAACCTTCTGTCCATAGATGTCGGTCTTATTCCAAGCAAATGTGTAGATGAGATTAATTGCAGCAGGAAACCACTTCTGTGTCAGCCGTCCTTCCACAGCCACCGTGAGGTGTACTTTTATCATTCCCACCGGAATGGTTGAATGCGTCAGAAGGATCCGAAGCAGGGTTTTATACCCAGGGGTGCGGCTGCTCAAGTAACTCAGCCTCACAAAGCTGGAAGGAATGGGAATCTCCTCCTGTACAACCTGAAAGACAAAAAGCCAGATGAGCTCCATCAGTGGTCATGGGTAGAGGAGGACACTGCGTGCTTTATTGTCTTAGAGACACACCAAAGGAGAGAGGCTAAAGGAATCCTGCGGACGCCAAGGCAAGAATCTTGGTGAGGCTGTGTGGCCATAGGTTTCGAATTTTGCACTGAATCCACATGGGGATAAGACATCCAAGCAACCCTGAGGACTGTGCTCCTTTTTTCCTTGCCAGGAAAGACTGTGAAAAGAACAGTTTTAGTTTGTCAACAGTGTTCCAAAAATCGCTTAGTAGGAGTTGGAAAAGATCACACTGCTGAATGTCAAGCATTTCAGTGCTATGTGCTGCACTGAGGGGTCTTTTTCTTATATATACATACAGAAAATCTTGTTTGGTGTATTAAGTCATATATCACAAAACCACTGCTATAATCCTTACTCAAGCCAGGCTCTCTAGGAGGAAGGACTCCAGAAACAGGCTCAGCAAAGTGATATTTTATGACAGAGATTATGGTTTCCCTAGAATTAATCTTTACTGATGCCATCAAACCTGTCTTCTTTGGACCTTTGGAATGACCCTAAGGGTCAATTTTTTAATCAAATTTTGCTTACTTATTTCTCTGTGCTTCGACCTACCAATAGCTGGGAATAAGTTTTTCCAAGTTGGCACTTGTGACTGAGAAGCAAATAACTCCTATTAACTCCTATGCACATTTTACACTAAATGCTGGTCCCAGAATGAAACTACCACTTGGTTTCTTTAATTAATTGCTATTGCTTAGTTGTATATTCGCACAGATGGAGTTAAACAACCAAAAGTGGTCACTAAAACTGAATCCTGTGTTCCGTGACTTTGAATTTTCAAAACTCAGCCAAAGAAAGAGCCTATCCAATACTTTTAAGGTGACATGAATATTGTGGATACTTTGTGCCCTCACTCATTTTTAGCTCAGAACCTTGTTCCTTTTCCAAACGAGTGCACATAGTAGGACAGGTTGTTAGACACATGGTATCTCATATTGTCCAGGATTTCTGGTCATTCTTTTCCTGGGGACATAAACTGTTTTTGTCCATTCTTTGCCTGATTTTCCTTCCTTTACATTAGCTCGTTGATACCCGAGCTGTCCAATGGCTTTGTCTTCTTAGACGACGGCAGAAGTACAACAGTGAAGGCCAGTGGGACACTTACCACCTTAATACATCATTTCCCTATGGAAACATGCAATCCTAGAGGAGTCTGAAAACTTCTGTGCTGAAAGATACCTGTACTTCCTAATGACAAGTATACAGAGATTGGAGTACCAGTTCAATGCACTCATAAAATATGGTCTTGTTTTTCCTCCTTTCTAAGGAAAACCAGTGGAAAAGACAGGAGGGGCAACTCATTGGACTCCTTTTCCCGTACAGCACTATTTTTGGGGGGAGTCTTTCACAGGGGGTATCCTTTGGGCATTGCTAACAGCTGCTGGGAATGCTGTGATAGAAGAAAAAAAAATTCAATCTCAAAATGTCCATTGACTTCCTCTTGATTATACCTCTTGAATTCTGGACCTGTGTGACTTGGGTCCATTTTGGTGGCTTTTGAATTTAACTATCATTAAAATGTTTCTGTAACGTGATGAGGAAATTATACTATAGATGTTTGAATGGCTTAATATTGAAATGAAAATATTGAAGGCGCAATGAAGAAAAATTCTCAGGAACTATAAAATACCAAGGTTCAAAAATACGTCTTCCTCTAACCATAAAGCTTGAATACCCAAAAGCAAAGCTTTAAACAAAACCCATACGACTGAAAACCACCTTTACCAAACACAGCTAAACAACAGCCCCATTACGGGGCTGGCAGAAGTACTAGGAAAAGGAATCCAGCCATTTTATGCCATGAACCACTCCTTGATACTATGATTTCATGCATCCAGAGGCCAATGTACCCACCTGCAGCTCAGGAACAATAGTTCCCCTCTCTGGACAGGACCCTCCAAATGATGTGAGTGGTGAAGGAAGCACAATAGGGTTTGGGTTGATAAAGTTGGAGATGTCACAGGATGGTGGGTCTGATACAACTCTCTGCATGGTTACTTTCTCTACCACAATGAACTGATTCCAAGGCAACCAGAGTGTCCTCATCTCAGACAGGAAAGGTGATCGATCAAAGATTAAGATGACAGAAATACCACCAATGGCTACGAGGTCAAAGCTGAGAAGGAAAAACAGAAGATGGTTTCAACCAAACGAATAAACAAAATAAAGTTCAAGTTTAAAAATACTTAATTTTAGTGCACTTTCTTTCCTTTGGGGCTCAACTCCATCCATTCTTATTTCTGTTTTATAAATTCCTTCTAGCTAAATATATGGATGACTTCTTTTCACTATCCAGTAGACTTTTGAGGAAAAAATCCGTATCACCAGTTGATGTTCACCCCAAATTTGTAAACCAATTTTAATACTATATTAAACAAAATCACTGCATGTATTTCTGCAAAGCTGTAACTTACCACTTAACATTCAGCAGCATCTTTAATATAATACATTATTCATCCTCAAAAAAATTACTATAATGTAACTCAAGAAGTAAAGAGCCAAAAGGTTAACTATCTTGTTCAGAATCACAAACATAGTGTCAAAATCTGGTGGTGTCTTTGAGATGGGATTCGGAGAAAGATAGCAGCAGAGGAAAGCTCTTCAGTGAAATTTGCTTGAACAATACCATGTCTGAACTCTCCACATGTGCCGGCCCACTTCAGCTCCTGAATCTACTTGAAGTCTACATTTAGGATTTCTGGGTCTGTCTAGAATGCCTCTTGGTTTCCTTTTGTAAGACAGCCCGTAATGGACCCTATCCATCTCTGCTGACAACAGCTTCCATATCTCTGACAAAGCAAGACTACCTTTCCTGTAAGCCAATTCTGTCCATCACTTGATGTGGTATCTGACATTACTCTTGCATTGGAGCATAACAGACTCAGATTTCAGTTCATTCTGCACTAGATGATTCTACCTTACTTCTCTTGTAAGCATAATGATGTCTTGGAGATAATGTACTTGAAAGCATTCAAAAAGCATAAGATCCTATGTAAAAGTAAGATAATGATAAATTATTACCATTATATCATAAAAATGGATAAAGGGCAATATGATGCTCCTTACTATTCAAAGCAACTTAAATCCACAGGAGAGAGATGTAAGCAATTCCCTGCATTAAAAGAGATCTTTCTGTAAAACACTTTTTCAATGATAGAATGCCCTAATAGGGAATCAGACTTAATTATGGATAGCTCACCATTCCCTTCATATGACATTTATTATATTTATTATAGTATTGCCAATCGTGTCTTGTTGCAGAAATCTTCCAGATAAATGGGCAGTAACAAAGGATGGCTAACACTGTATTTTTTATTGCTATTTTTTAAGTCATTCTAAGTAATAAAGCAGTTTTCAAAAAGAGGGTCTGAAGGACTACAATAGTTATAGAAAATAATCTAGGTTTGAACTAAAAAAAGAAAACCCAAATGGCTTATGATTTAAGGCAGTGAGGCTGAATTCATGATAATACAGAAGCAGTTTAAGGCATGTATGGTGGGGAAAATCCTACACTACTTGTCAAGAGACCTTTCCTCTGGTTTACATGCTATGTTGATTTACCTCCATGTCCGTGGGCAAGTTTGCTTTGCCCAAACCTTGGCTCTTGCCTCTTTAAAACTGAAGTGCTTATTTATTTGAAAACAAAAACAAGTGCGTGCGTGCACACACACACAGGCACACACACACAAACTATCCAAACAAAAACGTATGTACCTGGGAATTATTCTCTATGTCTAGAAAGATTAAGCAGACAAGGCAGGCATCTTGTTTTATAGAAAGAATGGGTTTTGGCTTCATACACTCCTGGGTTTGAATCCCAGCTCTGCCTTGTTAACTTTGTATCTTTGGGCTAGTTATTTAACCTCCATGAATTTCTGTTCCCTCATTAGTAAAATGGGGCTAAAATGATCTATCACTCAGCTGTTACTGCTAATGAGTAAATAAGAGAAAGACTTAAGGGTCAAGGACTCAACAAATGTTAACTTTCTTCTCAAAACGGATCCTTGGCCTTATTACATTTATAGATGTATCCTCGTGTAGTCCAAATGAACTGTAGGCCAGCTTCTGATTATCTATAGAAGAAGGTACCGATTTTTAAATTCTTCTGGGAACTTCCCCTAGGTTTCCTGTGATGGTTTACTTTTATCTGTCAATGTGGTGGGGCTATAGTACCCAGTTATCCAGACATTAATCTAGGTGTTGCTGTGGAGGCATTCTGTAGATGTAGTTAATATCTACACTTAGTTGATCTTAAGTAAAGGAGATTACCCTTGATAATGTGGGAGTTGCAAGACCTTAAGAGCAAAACTGAAGTTTCTCTGAGGAAGAAAGAAGAAGCATCAACTCCTTCCCAAGAGATTGCAGTTTACCAGTCTCTACAGGTTTGAGCTTGCCAACCTCACAATCACACAAGCCAATTTCTTGAAATCTCTTTTTCTCTCTCTTATGTATACATTTGTATGTATGTATGTGCACACATATACACACACAGGTTCTGCTTTTCTGAAGAAACCTGACTGCTTTTTTTCCTCTTCCAACCTACGTGGTATATACAGTAAACACGGTCAGGCTGACTCAATCAATTGCCGCAGAGATGGATGTGGCTCTATGGCCAAAATTCCATCTAAACATTCCAATGCCAAATTGCATGTTCCCTGGATCATTAATTTTTTGGGATTTCCCCCACCACAAATGATCTCCATTGGCATGGGTCATTAAGAACAAGTTATGAAGTCATATGATAGTGAGTACAAAAGACCCAAGGGAGAGGACCTATTTATTTGGAGACTTGTTGATCCATAATAACTCAGACCAGTCCTAACTGTAGATGGAAGACTATTGAGGCCAAAGCAAAATGCTTATTTCTGCCTTACAGTATCCATAAATCCATAAACTCCTGAATTGAGGGGAATCAGAGGGAACTCCCCATTTTATTTTCCAAAGTCTTCCAAAGTTCCGGAGACCTTTTAGTGCTTCTCAAGAATCTTCTAGGAAGGTCAGCATTTCACCCATTGTGCTTATCACTAGCTGAACTATAATATAAAAAAGTTCTCTTTCAAAACTTTCCTGAGCACCTGTTACATAATCCGAGTTGAAGGTGGCTAATCATAGAAGATAAGAGCCAGGTTACTTGGGTTCAAATTCTGGGCTTGACCTTTATTAGCTGTGTTAATTTGGATATGTTTTCTCATCTGCCAAATGGGGAAGATGATAATAATGTTTCCTATCCCATAAGCTGTTGGGACAATGACACAGATCAACACTTACGAAAATGCCTGGCATACAGTAGATACTCATACATATTCATTTTTCCTTTAGAATTGCCTTTTTCGTCTATTCTGCTACTTTGGCCTCTCCCAATCTTCATGTCTTAATGTCTTCTTCCTTTTAGAGGGCTCCTTCTTCCACTGACATCCTTCCTTCTGCTTTTTATATATCACTTTGGTCCCATGACCTAGACTTTTCTTGCTGCTCTAGGGAAAGTTGTCAATTAACTTGTGCAAATGGATGATAATGGGGGTAATTAGTTCTACATCCCACACAACATATTTGCATTTAACTGGGACTTTTAGAGTCAAGAGCTTAACCCAAAGCAGTGATGCCACTGGTGGGAACTACAGGCAAGGGGGCAGATAGGTTGGACTGAGATTTGGAGACAGAGGGCCCCTTACAGCATCTTACCTATCACTCTCTGTCTACTGGGTATTTAAATGCTAATCTCGGCCTTTCTAGAATCCTTTTGCTCTTGGTATAGTTTCTTTACTATACTCTGCTTTTGAAATGTACGTACTTAGTCTGAGAGAGCAAGAAGCAGAGACATATAAATGGAAACTCCCATCACACTGTCACTTTATGTCCAGGAGATGACAGTGGGACAGTCTGCTTGGCATTTGGGGCACAGATTTTGAATGCTTACACCCTTTGTGGAGCCTGAGGGGAGAGTTATTGCCAGAGGGGACTCTGGATGTATCTGTCATCTACATAAACCTAGTTCTCACAGAGAACTCAGCAGACGAGGGTCTTGGCATTTTACTTTAAACAAAAAACACAAAAATGACGATAAAAATTGTTCCTCTTTAATGTTGTCAGTAAACTGGAAACAGAAATGTTTAGATTTTTTAGACCTTGTTTCTTTTAAGCTCTTTTGTAAATATCAAATAATTCACTGAAACCTTTCTACACATGCTAAAAAAAAAAAAACCCCTAAAGGCCCGTGAGTTCTCCAAGAGAGGTCAAATGTCTCTGAGGGCATATTCTAGTTAAAGAAATAGTCCATTTTTCAATTTCTGGTACATGGTTGAACATGCTGGCAAGGCAGAGGCCACTTCTGTGTACCAGTCACTGGTGAGGGAACTACGAAAATTTTATCATTCAATCTAATTCAATCTAATTGAGAGAAAGGTCCCTTTGAATTAGCAGAGAGTTCCAATTATGGACTATTTAAAAGGAAATGTACTTTTTATTGCATATATACATATATATGCAATGGATATGTGTGTGTGGGGGGGTGTGTATTCAGACTATCTGTACCCAGAGTAGTTTTGCTGAGCTTATTCTAATATATAGATGGCTAGTTAATAATTAGCAATATAATTTACATACAGATCATTCATATGATTTACTGAAGTCTTAGAAACAGTTTTTCTTAAGTATGTTAAACTTTTCCTTGTTAGGTTCTTTAATTAATTTTTATAATCATTTTCTTGACAGGCAGTTGAAAAAAATAAATTCATCATAGCCTAGGTTGAACAATTAACAATTCTGAAGTGGTTAGGATTAATAAGGTTTGATTGTAGGTTCTTGAAATAAGATGGTCTTTCACACTGTGATAAACTTCCAAGCCAACATCTCTTTATGTGATTCCTGAAGCAGCTTGTCATGAGTAGTTCATTTTTAAGAGTAGCCATCTGGAGACTAGGGAACCCCAAGGCCATCATTACAATGTTTCTGAGAGTCATAAATAGCTACCTTTAAGCTGGACACATGGGCCTATTGACTCAAATATTCTGAACAAATGTCTACCTAAATGATAGACAAACTGTCAACCTAAATGATAAACAGAAATGTTTTTGTGAGCAAATCCTTTTCTGGGATGAAAAGGTTTTACTTAGTGGTCTTGCTTCCTGGGTTTCAGAGAACCTGAGAACCCCTTAGAGAGTAGCCTGGTGGTTGGTGTTGAGGTTAAATCACTACAGTTATACAGACACCAAAGGGAATTGGTTAGGCTGACTGTGCTTGTCAATCAGTTGCAGCCACTAGTTAAAATAGGCCGTCTAGGAAGGACACATTAAAAATAAATATCTTAATGAGGCTGAATTCTGTACTTCTGGAAGAAACCTTTTGGATGTCTTCATTTCTAAAATATTTTGAGGCTGCCATTGAAGGACGGCCCAAGTGCTCCATGGCTCCCTCTTTCTGACCTGCATCATCACACTGAATTTTGAAGTCAGATTGATAAATGGAATTGGATGAAGTCTAGGAAACTTTACAAATGGCTAGGGTTTCAAGAAGACTTGGGTAATAGTGTACAGTTATAATAGAAGAGAAATTTGGTTTGATTTAGTTGGGGAATATAGGAAATAAATATCACCAGTGACTTTCTGAAATACAGGTAGAAGGAAGATGGGCTTACAAACACTGTATCATCTAAGCCATTTGACTTATAGCTAGAAGTCAGTATTTGGCCCCCACAATGATTAGAAGCAATACTGACGTACCTTCCATCTTGCCGGCTGATGGTAAACCCATAATCACTGTGGTGCAAGAAACTAACATTCACCCCTACTAGAGGGGTTCCATCTATGGCCACCACTTGGCCTCGAATCACACAAGCACGCCTGCAACACAAGATCAAAGGCAAATATAAAGGCACATTGAAACTAGATTCCCGAAGCCAAGATGGAGACACTTTGGAAAACATAGTCAAGTATAACAGAGAAAACAATAATTTCACCAATCCAGTAGTAACTACTAATAACATTTTGAGGATGGCATGTAATCTTTTTTATTCATCAAAATTGGGATTATACTCAGTATAGATCTGCATCCTGATATTTTAAAAAGTATATAATTAACATTATCCAATGTAATCAGAAATTCCATAATATATCATTTTGTGATTATACAGTATAGCCTAAAACAGCGTTCCTTAACTTTAATCCATTCCTTATTTTAGGACATTTCATAGTTTCTTAACTTTTCCAGCACTAAATATCTTATTATTCCTTGGAATATAGTCCTAGTTGTGGAAGAATATTTTTCTTTTATTAAAATTATAACACATTACATTAGTTAATACATAAGTATAATAGCACATGTGACTAAAGTCTCTGCTCACCACCTCCCTCTCCCAGTTGTTGGGTCTTCTCCTCTGAGGAAATCAGCAACATCATTTTGTTGTGTGCATTTTCCATGCATTTACATACACAGGCGTGAACATTTTTAAGGCTCTTGATACATAGTGCCAAATTGCCTTTTTGGAAAAACAATTTTTTAATAAGCAGACTTATTTGGATAAATTTTAAGAGTAAGTCTGCAAAAGAGACATGGTCCTTGGCTATAGTATTGTTTCTCCTGCCTAATTGAAATAAAATATCAGGCAATTTTCCCTTTAAACAAAGGAATTTTAACCTTGCCAAAAAATGGGATTCTATTAAACTAGCCCCTACACTGGGCTGTCTCCCAGACATAGTCCACTAAAATGTGTATACTTTCAACTCTTCTAAAATGTGTATACTTTCAACTCTAGTCTGACTAAGTTTTAACACATTTCAGGAGCTTGGCAGTTAAGAAGAGGGCCCAGGCACAAATTCCAAGCAAAGATTTTTTACTGTTCTGCCATTACTAGGGGCAGCAGGGGTTTGGGGGGAGTTTTTTCACCACTTGTGGAGGTGGGAGTCCAATCCTAGTTTTGGCAGCCATGAGCTCGAGAATGTGCATTTTATACCTGGAGCTGGTAGTGTTTAGGAAGGTTGAGCAAGGTTAGTGGTTTTTTTTCCTAGGGAGTTAATGTCATTTTTTTTTTTTTACCAAGTGGGATTCAGTAGATCCAGGGAATCTTAATCTTGGATTAAAGATGGCCATGTTATTTGGGCAAACATGACTTTTCAAACTAACCATGATAATTCCACCCTGGCAAGATACCTTCTTCAAACAGAATTAGCAAGTTGAGGCAACATATCTAAAGGCTCATGATCACATAGCTCATTTGAGAGAGAGAGGAAAATAATCTCTGAAAAATAGAAAGACAGTTGCCAGCCAAAGTTTGTTTTGTATGTTATAGCCAATAAACTCCACACTAAGTTCTGTCACACAAAATCAGAGGAGTTGGATATGTTATGCTAATAGGATTTATCCTGCATTACCCAAGGCCTTCCCCCCAAACTAACTACAAGCCATTAAGTACTATTCAAAAGTAAGCTAGAATAACTGTTGCTATTGGTGGATTGAGCTCAGACAAACACCTCTAGTTTTGACATAGATCAGTGGCTTTCTTCTTTCCAATGAGCTGTACACTTCATGAGTTCTGTAAATCATGGTTCTGAAGGGTATGCAAATGGCATACTGGCACTTGCTTTGCCTTCTCTGATTCTCCCAGACTCTTTTGGGGGGAGATTTTGAAAGTTTGAGATTTTGAAATCCCATTTGTTCTAATAGAGAAGACATTTATTTGAAAGTCAATGAGTTCTGGATTTTGAACTAATCCTGACAGATCTGGTCCCAGGTTCTAAGTCCAATGTAACAAGAAATGAAAATGAAAGGATGTCTCTGGTTTTATACAGTAACCTTTTGAAGGTCTTTATAAAACAAAATTTGACAAGCAGGGTATAGATGAGTAGAAGCGAGTTGAGAAAATCTCCTGCAAACTATTTAGGGATAGAAGCTCAAAGGGCTGAGAAGAGGTACTGGGAAATCAGTTAAACATGGCTTCCTGAGCCTCAAGTGCTGACTGCTTTTTGGGGGGCTGGGGAGTAACTCCAAACCTACCAAGGCTCTACCAGTTAACAAGGTGGCCTTTGCACCAATAAAGCCTACCTAGGCGGCCGCTGAATCCCTTCGGGCAAGACAATTCCACACTTACTCATTTTATTTGTTCATATTACTCTAGACATTGTGTCTTCCCACAGCTATACTAGGCTCAATTATTTTTGTTTTTATTTTGTCGAGTCTAGTTGGCATTATTTGCTCATATTTTATGACAGACGCAGACCTGTCTCTTCTCTTTGCTGCTCTTTTATTTTCTATACAGTTTATATTTATGAAGGATCCAGGCTGGTGAGTGAAAGTCTCATAAAAGTCATCATTATTCTGTGCATTTCTCTTATATTCCTCTCTTCCTTCATTTTGTATCTCATTCTGAGTAGACTTGTCTTTTGACTCTTCTGCTCTTTAATATTCCTCATATTTTATGAAGCACACAGATTTGTGTGATAACGACTCATCAAAGTCATCATTATTCAAGACATTGTCTACCTGTTCTTCTTCTCATTCATTTCACTCTTCATCATTCATAAATAATGTGCAGACTTGTCTTTCAACTACCCTATTTTTAAATTTCTCATGTTTTATGATGCACGCCAACTTATGGCATATGATAAAACCCCATAAAACTTATTATTCTACATTTATCAGCATTGAGCTCTCTTTGTAATGTATGAGGCCTTAAATGTTCTAAGATTCCCTGTATCTTTCTGCATTGCTCCCATTATTTACACACTCCATGTCATCTATTTTTCACAAGAATAACTCTCAGCTCCTTTCATTCCTGGATTACTAGTACTTACTGTAATATTTGACCAACATCAGTCATCTTGTGTCAGTGGAAGTTGTCTAAATTTCAGGACAGTATTAAAGTTTTCTAATTTGCAGTAATCTTGATTGGCACTGCATGCAGAAATCTAGGGAAAACATCTTCCTAGGCAAACTCTCCATTTCAGAAAGAAAGCTCTTGAGGCCACTTGCTTCCTGAGGCTACTCCTGCTCCAGATGGCCCTGAGGGAGCCTTCATATATACTCCTGCAAGGATGGTGTACTGTGTGCCACTTTGCTTAGCTCAACTGCCATTCTGTGCACTACTGGCTTCTAAATTCAATTATTCATAATTGTGGATGGTAGCCTGGTATGTACTTTATTTTTCCAGAGTCACACAGTCACTAAAATGTAGTCTCTCCTCCCCACTTTACCTTGTCTGTTTGGATTGTGCTTCTTATATCCAAGGCAGCCTATATAATTCATCTTTTTCCTAGTTTAGGTCCTTGTTGAAGGAGTGAGCTCGGTATGGCGGGGGTCTGTCTTTGGTAGTGCCACATCCCACTTTCTGGGCTTTTCATCATTCCCATTGTGGTTCTTCCCTGTTTCCTCGCCCAGAGAGTCCCCAGTGTCCTCAAATCACCATCTAAAGGAAGTATTCATACCTGGCCTGTCCTTGGGCCGTCTTGGGGAAACATCTTGAATTCTTAAATTTTTGCCACATCAAACTACCCTCATTCTGAGTCCCAATCCTTCAAGGACCTGTCTTTTTTTGAAACTTTTTCCCATTAAATATGTGGGACTCTCCTGAGCCTTTCAAATGAGCTAAAAGAAGGCTACTGTCTGGACCGTCATGAAGCTGGCCCTGTGCATATGTGCGGCAGGTGTGCACCCTGTGTGACTGTCTTTGGTGTTGGTTGTGTGTGTCTGTTACTGTACCCTCAAAGGCAGGTACTGCCTGATTTCTATCTTTGCTTGGTGCTCACTCTTCTTTGATTCACAGACATGGTTGGGATGCTTTCCTTCCTTAAACCTAAAAAACAAGAACCTCTCCCTGCTGTTCTGGGTTAGAGCAAGAGAACTTGAACTCAGATGGACCTGACCAATGTGACTTTAGAAACACATATGGGGATAGATCACCCCTAACAAGTGTCTCTTTTCCCGTTCTCTGGAGAATACAGGCTGCTGCTAAGCTGTCTACTTGCTGTCACTATGCTAAAGCAGCAACCCCAAAGGAATTGCTTCTCCCTTTAACTAAATGCTGAATCCTGTAGGTGTTTGGAGCTTGGTCTGAAGAGCAGGGCACCCTGGGAAATGCAAGTCAGAATATACTTTATCCAAGCCTTATTTAACGAACAAGCTGCTTGTTAGACTATTCTGATGCAAAAGGTCTAATTCATTCTGTATTTGCTATTTTCATGGCATAGTCAAATTATCCCTAGCTTTCAATAAACTCTTGGTTCCATTCTGCTCTTTTCTTATTTGTTGTCTTTTGTCTTCAGTGTCAAATTTCCAATATTCATTCAACACCTCAGGCAAAAACATTAACCTCAAGCACAAGAGTTGGTCTGGAAAACAACACTGAAAACTAAATTGCTGAAAGAAGATGTAATTTACTGCACTGTGTTTCTGATTAAAATCTTTTGCAAGGAAAATGAGGCCCAGGGTAGGGAAGTTATAACTATTTGCTTTAGTTGCTAATAGGAGCATAAGCCTCCTTTGAAAGGTAACATTCAAAATCAAGGTCCTGGCCAGCAGGGGATCTAACAACAGTTGGGCAGCTTAGGGTGCTTTCTCCATAAGAACAGATGAAAAACTTTCCAGAGCTGACAGTTCTGGTCAAGAGATAGCATTGCAAAGGACTGGGCTGAGAGAAGCCACGAGAACGCTGTGCTCACTAGCGCTGGAATTCTGCTCTGTAAATTCCTCCAGGAGTCCTTATTTGGTTCAAGTCTCCAGGGGACAGAAACGTGCTGCACATAAGGTGTGGTTCAACGGTTCTCCTGACATCTCTGCAGGCTTATTAGACTGTGAAATTCCACAGCTGTAGATGGTGTCACTTAGACTGAAACAACTTATCCATTGCCCTCATGCAATGAATAAAGGATCTTCTCTTTAGAGAAGTCGCCACATCTGGGTACTGTGATCCTTGTCCTCAGTCCTTCCTGGTAATCCTTCTTGTGTACAGATCAGTGGTTCTCAAACTTGATCACACACCAGAATCACCTGGAAGGCTCGGTAAAAGCAGTTGGCTGGGCTGCCCTGCTGTGGGTTTCTGACTCACAGTTCTGGAATGGGGCCCCAGAAATGTGCATTCCTAGCAAGTTCCCAAGTGAACATAAACTACACAAAGGCAGGCAAATCATTAACTGGTTCACCATCGCACAGTTATGAAATAAATCCATGAGGCATGAATTTGTAACTCCTTCATATAAACCTCTGGAGAAGAGTCTGCCAAATTGTAGTTTGGGGATCATGCTGAAACTGTCATGACAAAGTGGAGGTTGGACAACAAGATGAACTGTAGGGTCTCTTTCAAATCTAGAGATTATAAAATGAAACAATGTTTTAACCTGATTTATCTGTCTCAAGTAAATGTCAATTTTTCCTCCACCCTTATTATTCTCTTTAGACAGTGCTCAGATGCATGTTATCACACTTGTCCTCACCTGTCTTGGATGAGAGTTATATATGTGTCTGCCTTTTCTATTAGATCATCTACTCCAGGGCAAAGACTGTGATTTTCCTGTGTCCTTCCCGGTGCCTGGTGTATATGGTACCTGCTTGAGAAAGCTATGCAGAACTTCGACTCAAATATTTTTATATGAAGATGTAAGATACTTGTAATGTACCCTCACAGCACTGCTTCAAAGATTTCAGAGACGACTTTGAGGTTCCTGCACGGCAGATGCCTTACAGTTCCTTTATTAGAAGCCAACATTCTGGATTGTGCATTGTGACTTTCTCATCATGAGAGTTTTGTTTGATAATTGACTACTTCGGGGAATTAAACAGTAACCCTGTGACTGGGAAGAATGAATGAATAGTTCTCCTCAAATGCTTAATTTATGAACACTAACCCCATTATTCCTTTATATATCACCATATAATTACAATGTGGTATTTCATAATTTAAATACATTTGAGGGTTCTAATATTCAGATATTTCGGGGGTTTCCACACAACACATGCTGGGTTTTTGATATATGTTATCTAACCTGGTACAGCACCACGCAAACATTTAATGTTATAGCATAAACCTGTTTTCATGTTCTGAAAATGTGAATGCAGTGAATGTTTATATGCAAACGCAATAAAATCTCATTAGTTTTTATTTAAATAGAGCAGGCTGATTGAATCCCACTCAGTTGGTCACTAGCCCAAATAAATAATACCTACTAAATGGGTAACATTAAAAGCAGCTAGAAGCATTACCCATCAACATTCTAGGACTCTGGGAAAGGTGGTGCTATTGAAAATGCAGATAGCTTTTTAAGCAGAATTATTTTCCTCATGGCTAGTGATGTTTCAAGTAAAACAAAATGGGGGCACTCACCCTGAGGACGGTGGCTATTTTCCCATCTGCCCTGGTAATTGCTTGTCAAAAGCTGGCTTGCTTTGGATGCCTGAGATCCCCAAAGTAATGGGAAAAAGATCAAGTGTTTTGAAGCAATAAGAAAACTGACGACACAGTCACATTTTCAGGACCGCGTAAGTGCCAGATTGCTTCATTTAGATGCATGATTATTTTTGTCTGGAATTTGAATCCTGAAATATTTGTCCTGCAAGCCCTTGCAACTCTTGAACAGTCCTAAGTTCGTTTTTATTTGTTTTTTTTTTTTTTTCCTGTTTTACACATTACTCAAATGGTTTCTTTGTAATCAGCCCTATGGGGTTTTATTAACCTCATTAACCTTTCCTGTCACTTCTCTGCGACGCTGCCCTTCAAATAATGACTAGTCATTAAATATAGGGGAAGTCTGCCTAGTTGGCTATAGCCTGGCCGGGGAATATTCTTCCAATTATTTTTCCTTCCACAGAGGAAAATGTGGAGTCAGCTCTACTCATACCAGTTGGAGTTTTGGCTCACTACTCGCCCATTGTGACTTTTCCCTGTCCTATCCTCAGCCACCTCACAAAGTTGCTGTGACAGTAAAATAACCCAGTAAAATGACTTTTGAATTATATCTTTCTAATTACATTCTCTATGTGCCCCAGTTTTTATTAAATATATATAATGTATACAAATATATAGACAAATGTGTGTCAATAAAATATTTATGAAGCACTTATTGTGGGTCAGGTACTACGCTGAGTATTTTTCTTATTTCATTTAATATCCGTATCATCTTATTTCATTTAATATCCATTAGCCCTGTTTTAAAAATAAGGAAACAGATCCAGAGAGGTTAAAAAAAATACAAAAATTGCTCAAGATAACACAGCTAGAAAGTTGTGGAGTGATGGAGGCCCTTTAACCTGGATTCTGAGCTATACTGCGGATCTTTCTTAAAATGCGGCTACAAAGGAAAAGAAAGTTGGAGCTTACCTACAAGGACGGTGCTTTTGCTATCCATAGGACATCAGTTCCTGTGGACATTGATGAACTGCTGAGTACTTTCTATGTGCAGGGTGTGTAGTGGAGATGAGCTATCCCCTGTCATTCATTCCTCCTCCCCAAACTTGCATTTACTCTACCCTCTCTCGGGACAAACTGAGATGATAGAACCAGCTAGAGACACGGCAAGCAAATAGTATGGCTAAGAAGTAAGTCATAAGGATTTGAGCCTTTTGAATTTCTTAATGGAGCAGTAAGATGGATAAAATATTAGAAAATACCTATCCATACTGAGATAAGCTGTAGACAGACAGCTCCTGGTATCACTGATCACAGCTATTAAGCATCTCAGAGCATTTGAGTTTCAAAATACCACAGATAATCAACTGAACAGCCTTTTGAAGATCTGTGCTCTGATTTCTTTTTATTCTTCCTTGCCCAGGAACATTTGCAAGGAAGTGAAAGACAAGTTCTTTCTTTTTGGTACCTGTAGGTGTTGACTGCTGATTTCAGGAGCTAGTCAGCACTATAAATCTTGGAACCGTTAGCACTTTGTAATTTTTATAATGTGTTTTTTAAACTTTAGCATCAGACGAAAGAGTTGTCTGAAAAATCGGGAGATCCCATCTTCACATGCGTAACACCTTTCATATAAATGAGATCAAAGTGCTTTATTGGCAAGTACCAACAATCTTCCTTCCCACTTAGGACAACAACTGCAGAAGTGATAAGCAAAGGAGGTTGCTCAGGACAAGTAACATGGTAAGACAAATAGAATCACAGGGAATTGTGGTGGAGTCAAACTACACTTGGGACTCCTTTTGCAAATGTGGGCAGATCATGGGCAGTGGCTCCCTTCAGAAAGAAAAGTGAATAAGAGACAGATTTGCGGATGCTGATGCTGTAGAAAGAGCTTCCCCCAGTCCTTAAGGTATTCAAGTTATTCACTAATTGTTGCATTGTGTGTTTATCAACCCCTAGTTGTGTATCTGGTATAATGTTTTTCATGTTCCTAGACTAAAACTACACAAAAACCTGCCATTAGCAAGTAGACTTGGAGGTTCTTAACCAACAGATGCATGAGAAAGTTAAACAAAAAACATATGGATTCAAATTTGTACCTCAGCAAAATCACAAATGATAATGTTACAGACCTTCTGGGGGTTACCTGTGTGTAGACTCAACTGTGTGTTACTTCCATGAATGCTTGAATACCATAATAACATTGGATTTCCTTAATAAATATTCTAAAATGTAAGCTTTTCTTGCCTCTTCTTCTTCCTACTTCCAAATCAGCAAGTGGTTTCTATATATTTAATCCAGTTTGGGTTCAACACTAATTGATGAAGATCTGCTTTTTTTTTTTTTTTCATGACTAAACAGTCTAGGGCTGTTGCTCATTTCTCTTTCTAGAGGCTATTCAGTTTGTCCGAAGTATTCAAATTTTCTCAATGTACTCCTAGAGGACAGGCACCCCATTGCCTTATCAGGAAAACCTGGTACAGTAACCAGTGTATAGTAATTCCTTGAGAAAAGTTTGTTTTACCTTTTCACATAATGTCACAGAATCTTGATTAGTGGGTCCTTAAAAGTCTCTTCCAGGACTTGGCTTGTGTGACATTCTGTTGTATAAGGGCCCAAGGTCATCTGAGATATAGATGAATGCCATGAGGTCTCTGCTCGAGTGTCATTTCTCCAGAGAGACTTTCCTGGACCACTTGGTCTAAAATGGTTACTCTCTGTCCCTAACCTTTCTTTGTATCACTTGAAAGTACTTATACCTACCTGATATGTACCTACCTGATATGTACCTTTTTTCATTTATTATCACTCTTCCTCACTGGACTGTATGGGGAAGGCCCTTCATCTGCTTTAGCTCAGAGCCTAGGACAGTGCCCATCATCACATGGATAAATGAACCAAGTAAACATTGTAATGGTCATCGATCTCACGAGTGAAATGATTAATCCTTCTCAATGAGGATTATCTTGAAACTGTACGATCCATCATTATAAATGATGCCAAAGTGTTGTTAATGGGAATTTTTTCATTGTGGTAAATGAGAATTTTTTTGGTGATTGATTTTTTTACCCATTGAATTCATCTGTTTAATACAAACATTTTAAATTGTAGAAAAAAATTACTTACAGCTCCACCTTTCAAAGGATGGAACTTCTTGCAAATAGTTAAGTTGCTTACCGTCCAAATAAGCTTTGTGTTTTCCTTGCAAGTCATCAATAGTATCCTGTTTGTGTCAATTTTAGCAGCTCTTCATGCTCACCTAAGTTCATTAGTACCATCTCTGAGCGACTGCTGAAAACTTCCAGGTCAGTCTCACTTCTGTCATTGTTTAATGACTTTGTCTCATTTCTTAGAATACCTCTTGTCTTACAACCACTTAGGTTCAAAGTAGTTGAATTTGAGACCCCAGAGTTGATGAACTCAAGGCTCCCTCAAAAACCTGGTATTTCATAACCTGCAGAACTTATTGCAATATGTAATTAATTTAATTATTTTTGCATTTACTTGATGTTTTACTGCCTCTACCATTAGACTATAAGGGGAGTTCTGTGAATAAACGTTTGTTTCTTTTGTTTCCTTTCGTTCACACAGTTCCTGGCACACAGTGGGTACTCAAATGAGTGAATACCAATCCTTGTAACTTTTCAAAACATGAGCTGACATCAGGATATTATACTACACTAGGGACAGCAGAAGAATTTATCTCTTCTAGAAGAATTTAAAGTCCTTGGTTACTCTGCAAGTACTAGTATTTCAATAATATACAAATTTCAAAAACCAGTAGTTTCTTTCAAGTTTGGTATTCTTAAGTCCTACTCTCTATTCAAGATCAGCCATTTTTGTGTCAATGACCAATCTTCCTGCAACCTTCCCCCTCTTAACCTCCCTCTTGATTCAGTAACTCATTTTGCCATTCACAGGATTTCAAATGGTATAAATTCCCAGCTCACCTCAGCACAGAAAAGCATGTTTTATTAAACAAGTTATGATAAGTAATTATGGCTGTTACCAGGTATCATGAATAATCAGGAGCATGAATCAAGGTTTTATTATTGAGTGGGGTGTAGTAAAGGAGGGGGGAAGGCCTGTGTAAGTAGAGTTTGCCAAGAATGCCACGCTCAAGGCACTGGAGTACCTCAATCTGTTCTGGGCACTTGTCTTTGTTTTTCTCATGAGATGGAATAATGACACATACCAAAGTAAGCCAGTTAATAGCAGCCTTCACACTGGCTTCTTGATATTGCTCCTTATTTTCTAATTTTTTCTTGGTTCTAAATTTTGATTATCTAGCCCACTGAAGGCAGAGAGGATTATTGATGCTTATACAAAGTTATAAATGATGTCAATTATGAGTAGGCTCTTACAGTGGTGGAATGGTTCATAGGGTAAAAGAAAAAGTAATTACTTTGCTACTGTTAGATAATCACTTCATCTTTTATGAATTTGTTCCTGTGCTATTTGGAGAATAGTAATCTTACCTTTAGGCTGGTTCTATGTTTGGGAATTAACTTATTTGAGGTCCTAATATCATGTGTGTTCTAGGCAACAAAAATGAGTTTTTCATGAGCAAATATGAGAAGAGCACTTCAATATTACCACAACTAAATCACTCACTCATTGTTGACTTGCTTTTTGCTAGGTGCTGTGTTAGAATCTGAGGGTACGGTGGTATGGTAGATTAAAGGTGGCCACAAATTCTTTGATACTTCTCTCATCAAGAGGGGGGAATCTATGTCTCCCCCACTTTGAATCTGGGCAAGCTCTGTGACTGCTTTAACTAACAGTATGTAACGTAAGTGACACTGTTAAAATTTCTGGACATGGGCCTTAAGAGACTGGCATCTTCTATTTTTTTGTCTCTTGGAATGCTCCCTTTTGGAGCCCTGAGCCACCATATACAAGGCTGCCTTCCATGCCAATATGAAGCCCAAGTAGAAAGGTTGTATGTAGAAAGAGAGATTCTTGGTTGCTGTACAGCTGTTCCAGCCCCCAGGATATCGGGACCACACAAATAGGATATCTCTATTTGAGATATCCTAGCTGAGAGCCCAACCATCATGGAGAAAAGACAAGGCATCCTGGCCACGCTCTGTGTGAATCTCTGACCCACAGAATTATGAAATATAATAATAAAATTTATTTTAATCCATTATGTTTGAAAGTAGTTTTCTACACAGCAACAGATAATCAAAACAAGGAGCAAATCAGACTTGGTCTTTGTCCTCACAGAACTTAAGATTCAGCAATTAGGACAATCCAGAGCTAATTCTGGGTATATCCCAGAGTAGAGCAAGAAATTGAAATACAGCAATTTCATAGAAAGTGGAAGAACCTACCATTGTGTTAAACTACTTTACTTTGTGGCCTGTTAACAGTGCTGTTATGTGCTTAATGCTGTATTAAGTTTGGTCGCCACTCTAGAACTTCTCAGTTAAGGGTAGGCATTCCAACCGGAGTGGGTAAAAAGAAGATGCCATAACTCCACCCAGCAGCACTGTTGCAAATTCTTAGATATCTGAATTGTTCTTAAAACTTCTAAGTGATAAACATAATAGTCAAATGCCTCTCAACAGACACACCCTTCTCATAGAAAGTGGACATTTTGCTTCTACTACAGGGGGCCCTGGATTAGCTGATGTCATGGTTGGTGAACTGTGCTACCCGAGGTTAAAATCCACTGCCTCAAGGGAGCCTAAGGTATGAGGCAGAGTGGATGCCAACTCTTCACAAGGTAAACACAGGTACTCTAGTAAGGGTGGAAATATTGCATTACTGTGATTTCCAGTTCATGTCCAGTCACTTTTTCTCTCTTTTTAAACTGAGGTAGTAAAGGCACCAGATTAAGTAAAATGATAAGTTTAAGTGTTTAAGGACCCTCAGGTAAAGAGATTGGAAAGAAAAAAACCAAACACTTGAGGTCTTTCCAAGGAAGGCTGCAGAAGCTGTGTGGTCCCGAGGTAACAACCCCAAATACCAGCAGGGCCAGGCATGCCAGTGAAAGAGAGGGAAGTGAGTCAGGAATAAGGGGAACAGCGAAGGGGGAGCTAGAGTGACATGTCATAGCCCATCCAGACAGGCAGTGGCCCTCTGCTCCACAGCGCCTACGCTACGCCCATGGGTGCAGAGATGCCCCGCTTTGTAAATTTCCTAAGGAAGGAACACATTTCAGTTTTTATATGAGATCTTCTAATTTTGAAATGTTGGGCCGAACAAAATACATCTGTGGGCTGATATGAAGCAACCTCTGATATAGATGCCTGACATGGATTGATGTGGGGTCAGCCTCTCACGGCTACAAAACAGACAAATGAGTTTGGCCAGACCTTGCTGTCAGCGGTTGCACTAACCCTGGTAGGATTTTGTTTTTTAAATGCACTTCTCCATTAGTGATGGCGAGTGAAATGTCTGGCTTTGCAAATTACTGCTGTCGTTTAGTTTAATGTACTCTTGTTTTTACATATTTATAAAAACCTTTTACATTATTAATAGTGATTAAATGCTTAGACACCGAAGATCAATAATGTTTCTGTTCACCTATTTACATTATTAAAAAGTAATAAATCATACAGAGCACGTATAATCTGTGGTTTACTTGTAGTCATGTTTGGAGCAGATCGAAAAAAGTGAAAGAAACTCAGGCTACCAGGTAAAATGTACTTGGGAAAAAAACCAGTAGCTGGGTTGGGCTTGCTAGAGATGTGACTGCATGCAGGTTACACACTCACAGAGACATTGTGCTCTCATGGGGCACGGGAGGTACCCATTTTATGGGCTCTCACATGCCAGAGTAGCAAACTTGAGACAACAAAAAGCTAGTTTCACTTGGATGCACAAGGATGAACAGATATTTAACCTTTGTGTGTCCTTGCAATAATTAGTCACCTGCGTGCCACTGTCTTTAGCTCTAAAAGCTTCTGATGGTGGCAACACTCAGCAGCGAGTCATCTGTGGGGTCACACTTTGCCAGCAGGCAAATGAGCTCCTTGACAATGTTCTCTTCATCTGCTTATCCAGCTAGATCTCAGTTATGTGACAAAAGCAAAAAAGCAGAGTGGGTCACCTGATTTTGGCACAGCAATGTTCTAGATGTGTCTGAAGAATGCAACTCCACAGCCAGGGACGTCTAAAGGCTGTAAGTCTTTTCAGAGTTAGCTAGCCCAGCCTTCTAAATAGCCAAAGGGGCTTGGCATAGTGGTTCAGAGGTCAAGCTCCCAGTACCAGTCTGCCTGGGTTCAAATCCTGGCTCTGACACTCGAGGGTTATGACCGTGGGCAAGTCACTTACTTGGCACCTTGGTCCTGGTTTCCTCACCTGGAAAGTAGGCATAATACTAGTGTCTACCATGTAGAGTTTGGTAAGGATTAAGTGAGATAGTCCATGTAAATGCTCAGTAGGAGACCTGACACACAATAAATGCTCAAGAACAATTTACATAGAGCAAAGGACCCATTTTACCCATCATTCAATTGTGTTCTTCTACCAACAAGAAGTTCATTAGCACTGGTTTGTAGTTTGGAAATAAGGCCACTGAAATGCATTAAATGGAGCTGGATTTTTAAACACCACTTGTGTGTGTGTGTGTTGATCCAGATGTAAATTCTCCAGCAGAAATTAGATCTAAGTCACCAGGTTTATTTAAGGACAAGTTGAAATGGGGCAGCTGTGGTGTAACAGAAAGGTTACATGAGTTGCAACGCTACAATCTTGGTAGCTGTGTGACATTGGGCAAGTTACTGGATCTCTCTGAACCTGTTTCCTCTTATATAAAGTACATGAATACAAACCCCCACTTCACAGGCATACTGTGAAGATAAAATGAAATTAGGCATGTCTGAGGGCTTTGCAAATGAAAAGGTACTATTTAGATGTAAGAGCTTGTAATTGTTATTATTTATATGGGATCGGGGTCAGATTGATTTTACCCAGAGTGACACTGCCGGTGTTGATCTTTTAGGGGAGGAAGAATGAGATCGCTTGTCCTCAACTCTATCCTTTGAAAAAAGCCTGCACCTTTTCTGACCTATTCCATAGGTCTCTAATAGATGAGACCACTGGATAAAGGGGACCCGTCGTTCTGAATTCAAATGTGACCTTCAGAGCCAAATGATACCGTGGAGCATTTTACAAAGGAATGAGGACAACTCAATCAAACCAGGAGAAGGAGAAGGGCCTTAGCTAACACACGTAATCGGTTCCTTTGCCCTGAAGCTGAACTGTAGGGGTGTAAGTCTCTCTTGGCTTTGCAAAGTTCATGGCTCTGATGCCGTCCTGCTCTGGATCACGACTTGTCTCCTGCTGCTCTTGGGCCTCTCCCTTCACTTGAGTTCACAGAGTCATTTAACAGACCTTCATGTCATGGGAGTTGTTATTTCTTCCACTTGTTTCTTTTTTTGTTGTTGTTTGGACTCATTTTCTCTGAGCAGGGACAAAGCTGCAGAGATGATTCCCTCTACCTTAAATAGGAGAATGGGGGTAATGGCTGCCTTTTGTTCCTTTTGGCCCTCTGTTGTATAATCCCTAAGTCTCCACTATCTAAATAATGACTTTGACTACAGCCCCTCCGAAACTTATCCCAGAGTTGTTACTACACTGGGAGAAACATTTCAGAATGTGGATGACTGAGTCTCTTGGGAGAACTCAAACTTCCACCGGATCCCCTGGCGGAACAGGCCTTTCTGGTGAAGTGCTGGCATTTGGGTTTTGGGTTCTGTCAGACACGTAAAAGATCACAACTGCCCAATAATTAAAAAAAAAAAAACACAACGAGGAAGTTTTAAGTTTCAGTATCAGTTCTTGTATACAGTCTGTGGAAAGGATGCTGAATATTTTACATTTCCACGCACATCTGGTATTTTTCCTTTTCTACTTTGTATAGTACAGGTGGGGTTGTCATTTTTTTAGACTGTCACTCATATTAATATAAATTTTTTTATATTAATATAAATTCTTGACTGAGTTTTCTTTTGGGGACTGATCACACCCACCATCATGCAACAAAGTGGTGGATAGAGAGGGGCTCCTGGACAGATACTTTGCATGATTTTTTGAATTCCCATTTGTAAGTCTAGAAAGTAGTGAAACATCTGCTTGTGGAATGAACAAAGGAGGACATTTTTGAGAGACTAGAAATGTTGACTTCAGTGACTTATTTATGTCTAGTGTTAATTAGTAAACTATATCATTGTGGAAGATGAAGCAGAGAATAACAATGAGAAGTTTATGTGATTACACTTCAAATAAGGAAGTTAATTTTAAATATTTCTTTACACACTAGGCTGGGCTTTGTTGTTAGGTCTTTAGTGACAATTCATGCATCTCAGCTTTTCTAAAAGACAGCCTTTCATTTAAAAAAAATTTATTTCTTTATTTTAGAGAGAGCAAGAGCGAGCATGAGCGGGAAGAGGGGTAGAGGGAGAGAGAATGCCACACAGACTCCATGCAGAGCAGGGAGCCCCACACAGATCCCATTACCCCAAGATCATGACCTGAGCTGAAATCAAGAGTCAGACGCTTAACCGACTAAGCCACCCAGGTACCGCTGGAAGACAGATTTTCACAAATATTGTATATCACATTAGCATGTCAAATTCACCCAATTCTTCCATATAGAAACATTTTACATCAAAATTTAGCTTTTGAAATTCAAGGTTTTTCAAGGGATATATCCAGAAGCTAAGTAATAAATTGGCAAATTACACTTCCATTCTGTTTTTGTCATTTAAAGTCCCACCCATACTTTACTACAAATAATACACATCATGAGTGTGTGTGTGTGTGTGTGTGTGTGTATGTGTGTGTACACAGCTGACCCTTGAACAACACAGGGGTTAGAGGTGCCAATCTCCCCACGCAGTTAAAAAATCCACATATAACTTTTGATTCCTTAAAAACTTAACTACTAGGGGCGCCTGGGTGGCTCAGTCGTTAAGCGTCTGCCTTCGGCTCAGGTCATGATCCCAGGGTCCTGGGATCGAGCCCCACATCGGGCTCTCTGCTCAGCGGGGAGCCTGCTTCCTCCTCTCTCTCTGCCTGCCTCTCTGCCTGCTTGTGATCTCTGTCTGTCAAATAAATAAATAAAATCTAGAAAAAAAAAAAACTTAACTACTACTAATAGCTTAGTGTTGACCAGAAAGCCTTACTGATAACAGAAACAGCTGATTAATGCATATTTTGCATGTTATATGATGTTATATGTATTGTATACTATATTCTTATAATAAAGTAAGCTAGAGAAAAAATGTTATCAAGAAAATCATTAGGAAAATATATTTACAGTACTGTACTGTAACAAATCCGCATACAAGTGGATCTATGCAATTCAAAGCTGTTTTTCAAGGGTCAACTGTATACACACACACACACCCACGTTTTTATCCTGTATGATAAAGAATCTCAAGAAATTACTTCTCTCTCTTAACTGATAGTTAAGGTCTTGGGGATTCCAGAGAAGCCTAAAAGAGAAATCGATATGTACTGTGCGGAATAGAAAGTAGCCTGATCTTTAGAAGGTATCTTCCTTTCATAGTTAAGGAAAAACATAACCACTGTTTATTAAGGATAAAATAAATACATATATACCTGCTGTCAAATGAGATCTCTGGAGGAATGACGTGAGTACTGTCTTTGCCAATGAGGAATTTAATTCGATCATAGAAGAGTCTTGAGGTATGCTGAGAGAAGAGGGGTTGGCTTTGCTGAATGAGGTCAAGAGGATCTGGTGAGCCCTGACAGAGAGGACTTATGTAACAGTTGCTTTGTTGACAACAATCAGGGTCCACACAGTCCGTCAAACCATCTGAAAAAAAATTTTTTTTTAAAAATTTAGCTTCAAGAGAAACAACATTATTTAAAATATGCATAAATGGAGAACAATCTAGAATACAGACAAAGGTAACTGTGCATGTTTTGAATTTAGAATCTATTAAATTCATGTTTCTCATGAAAACTTACTCTGAGTTTAGATGGCACAAACTATTTTGCTCACAAATCTTTCTTCCCTGAATTCTTGAGCTTTTGTGGGCTATCCCACATTGTTTATATTTGGATACAGTATACCATGAAGTGTCACCCTCTATAGAAATTTCCTTCTTCTTCAGCAAGAACATTCCTCCAGGATAGCAATGATTCTTCTAATTCTTTTTGAATTTCTCACATCAGGTACATTTATGAGTAGACAATTAACAAATTCTTGCCAACTTGAATTTGTATTTTTTAAAACATCTCCTAATATTCTTATCTAGTGGTTCTTCTTCTTTTTTTCCCTAAGATTTTATTTACTTATTTGATAGAGAGAGAGAGAGAGAGAGAGAGAGAGAGAGAGAACACAAGCAGGGGGAGCAGCAGGCAGAGGGAGAAGCAGGCTTTCCACTGAGCAGGGAGCCCAATGTGGGATTCAATCCCAGGACCCTGAGATCATGACCTGGCCTAACGCAGACACTTAACCGACTGAGCCACCCAGGCATCCCTACTGGTGATTCTCAAAACAGAGGTTGGTATTCTCACAGTGAAAAAGTGACTGGAGCAGGGCAGTGATTCTCAAATGTGCAGTCGATTATCTGGGGAGCTTATTAAATATGCATATTCTTGAGCCCCACCTATTAAATCAGATTTTTTTCCAAGCCCAGGATTATGCAGACTTAATCTGGGTTATTCTGGATGATTCTGAAGCACACTAATGTTTCAGAACTTTTTTTTTTTGAATTTGTAGAAGCAACTAGAGCTTACTTGGTCCTAACAGCAGTTATTTGATGAAAGTACTAATAAATCTTAGGTATATGAATGTGATGAGTTGCTCTCTTTCATTTCCTAGTCCTTCACTGGTTACTCCACTCTCCTGAATCCATGGTTGTAACAATAAAAACAATCACATACAGGCTTCATTCTTTGGTAGAGGAATTGACGAGGGGCACAGGGGTTGCAGGAGGAGGGGTTACGTCGAGAATCTAATAGTCGCAAAACACTGTGTTAGGTGACTGAGGAAGTAAAGAGATAAAAAGACTCTTTTCCTGCTTTTGGGAGCTCGAAGCTGAGTAGGAAAATAGGTGTACAAACAGCTGACTCTTACACTAGTTAAAAGTGCAGTGTTACAGGAGACTAATGTGCAAAGAGAAGGGATGGGAGTGATTAACTGAGCATATGGACACTCCATTCACATCCAATGAGCAAAATAAACAAACAAACAAACAAATAAATAAAGTCCTTCGAAGGTCCTTAGAGCAGACAAGTGGCTCAAATTTAGATGTTTAACAAGGGTAAATATAAAGAAGCTAATCTTCTTGGCTGGCTGCGGAACAGAGAGGTTCGGATGGATGACTGGATCCTTAGGGCTGCGGCAAGTTACCGGCCCGTGGCTTCCCGCTGCTCTTTGGCTTGCTCTCTCTCCCTGACATGGCTGCTCCCAGGGAGCTGGAGGTGGCGTGTTACAGCTGGGGGGCAGTGAAAGCCAGGGACACCCAGAGAGAAGACGTTTGGAACAGTAGCCCTAGGGCACCCAGGAAATATTTTTCCCCACATGAGGTCCTTTCAAATTCCCTGTGCCATAGACACTACTTTGATTTAAAATGCAGTTTGTTGCTTTCTTGCCTTCCCTGTTTGTTCAGTGTATTTTTGCCCCGATTTCTACTGTTCTCTAGACATATTTCTTTCTCACTGATGACTAGCTTTTAAGCGTGGGTGCATTCCAGTAAGAAGTTCCCTTCTGCTCTCCTTTCTCCCCTCATTCAGCAAATCGTATTAACAGATTTTCTATAGATTTTAGATACCACCACCACCTCTCTCTCCCGTACTTTGTTGTCAGTCTCCTATTAGCACATTATCTCTTTACTCTGCTAATTAAACATCTGGATGCACTGAAAAGCTAGCAAAAATATTGGGCTGATTAAAAGAGTTCCCTGATGTCTGGGACTGGTGCATAACATACCGGTAGCACAAGGAAAAACTCCTTTTTCAAATGGGCAGTCGCCCTTATCTTTCAACTGGTAACAAATGGACTAGTGATCATTGGATCGGGCATTTGCAGGTTTCAACCTGTCAGCCACACAATTTGAACTTAGTTTTGAAAAGAAACCAAGTTTAAATAAATAGAAACAGCAAATGGTCTTCAAAACTGAATTCTAAAACCAAGCACAGAGCCAATTCAAAACTGGGACTCACATTCTCATCTAGTTATGGGCTATAAATTCTAAGCTAATGCTTCATATTTAATAATTGCCTATTATAAAGGGCTGACCCTCTAAGACCTCTGTTTTCTGAGAGAACAGCGAGACTTCTGTTAAATCTAGAAAGGCTGCAGGCAGGCAGCCCAATAATGGTATGCAACCCCCAAATTAGAATTCATAGGTAAGCCAAATCCATGGGCAAAGATCTAGGTACCAATTATCACATTGGCTAACACTCTATACAGTATGTCTAGACTATTACAAAGAAGTGCAAATGAGAGTCACACTGCATGTGTGGGTTTCTTTCTTTCTTTTTGGTGGGGGTACTATTACCAGCTCTTTTATTGTTCTAAAGTGGCAGTTGTGGCACCCTCCTGACAGCCAGGCTCGGGGTATCAGATAGGAACGTATCAAGTGTTCACTGATTTTACTTTTAGGGCCTGTTCATTTTTAAAAGGAATAAAAATAAAAGCCAGCAAAAGAGGAGGAGGTTAAATTATCCTGAAGGACTAAACACTGCATGCCCTGTTAGGGGCAATGCCGGTAGGCTCAAGTGGGGTCGATAAAGATCAAGGACACTGGTTCTTTCGTATATGCTCAAGTAATTTACTACTAAACTTTTACTTACTAGATGGATGCCTTTAGATGAAAGAATGATCAGACAAAGGAATATGAATGATAGAGGGAAAACCCCTATTTTTCTAATCCTTAAAATGAATTTGTAAATATATATCTTTTTAGGGACAACATCTATATTACCATCTTGATAGAGACGGACAGTTAGTTCACGATAGGGTAACCAAAAGGATTTGAAACATGTATAATCAGTTAATATGCCAGGTGTGGCCCGAGGTACTTCCATATCTACAATTTCAACTAATTCCTACAACAACCCTGTTAAGTAGACATTCTCATCTTCATTTACATATAAAGGAGGGGAGGTGAAATGTGGCTGCACAGTTGGGAGAAATTGAGAGTCATATCAACAGCCCGCATCCTGACTACAAATCTACATGGTCAGCAACATCATCTAAGCGAGTATGACCGAGGCTGTAAGACTTCCAAGTACCTGACTAATGTAGGGATTTAGAATACACACAGCGCTTAAGGTCAAAGAACCAGACTACGAGTCTCGTCTTACTTTGCCGCTCACAATCTAAATGATCCTGGACGAATCATTTCATCTCTTGGATTCTCAACTTCCTCACCTCCAAGATGGGTATTATAAAAATGCCTCTCCCACAGAGCTGTTGAAAGGATCATATGCTATAATAATCCTAAAGAGTTTGCCATTAACCAAGTGCTACACTGTATAGACTTCAAAGAGTCTAGGGCTAGAGTCCTAAGGGTAGGTGCCAATGGTGTGCAGTGGCTGCTAAAAATGTTCAGACCCACTTCCATTGATGGTGCCTTATTAGCGGCCAGAGGGCAATTAGCTGCCATGTAGCATAGTCAGTTCGTTTGAATGTGTTCCTTTTGTGAACTTTGCTTGGTTAGGTTGTCAGACAGATAGGATCCTGTGTGGCTCTAAATAGACACAGTAATGCTACAGTAAATCTTTATTCATTGAATTTCACAAATTCACAGTTTGTTATCATTTGGACAGGGGCTGGATTGAAGCTTAACCTTTTCAGCATCTACAGAATAGAGGGTCTGCCAAGAAAATTAATAGTGAAAAAGAAATCGAAGGGCTGATCATTCCAATGACTCAGTTAAACAAAATCTTCTCAGGCATTTTAGAAACCCATAAAAATAGGCTAATTATAAATCATTCATACATTTTTACCAAAGCAGGCTCCTGTACCAGGCATTCCTATTTGCTTAGTTGTTGCTGTTACATGCATAGAAGGTAATAGGACTGTATTTCCTTGGGAAATAGTCTATAATTCGTTTGATTTTTCATCTATCCAGGCTGACTTTCACCCCAGCGTTTTGCTGTATTAGTAAGAAGAAAAAGGGAGACGCTCAAGTTCACTCAGAATTTGACCCGCTCAAATCACTGTTACTGCTATCACCTCATACAATTGACTTCTTCTGGGTCAGGAGAGTAAATTGTTTATATGCCACTAATGTTCATGTCCTCTGGTCCTCAGACGCCATCAATGGCTTCTCAAATCACTCAGAGTAGAGGCCCATGTCCTGACAATGACTTAACTTCCCCATAGTCTGGCTCTTCACTGTCTCTCTCTCTCACTATTCTGACCTTACCTCCTATTATCCCATAACCCCTTCCCCATTATTCCTATGCCTGGAATGTTTTTTCTCCAATATCAACATGGAACACCCTTCATTTCTTTGAAGTCCAAAGGCCATCTTCTCAGGGAGGCTTTCTATGACCACCTTATTTAAAACTGCATCCCTGTCCCACACTCTTCACTCTTCCCTGCTTTTAAAAAAATTTCTCCATCACACTTAGCATCTTCTATCATACTAGTTCTTTTCAAATTTTGGTTTATTGTCAGCCTCTCATGATTAGAATGTAAGCTCCATGGAAGCAAAGATGTAGTTGTTTTTATTTATTGCTATTTTTGCCCTAATAGAGCACCAGGCTCAAAGGAAGCATTCAATAAATATGTATTGAATGAATAAATGGTTGTCTTAAAAATCCTACTTTTATGACATTTGTAAATTTCCCTAGAGATTAATAAGCATTTAACTAATGTGTCAAAAAACACAAGTTATAAGTAGATTCTTTACTGATACCACACATTTATTGCCTCTTTAAATTACTATATTTCAAATACTAGCTCATTAATTTTCACCACTGCAAGGTAGGCAGATGTCAAGTATGACTAGTTTTAGTTGATAGATAATGTGACTGATCTAGTCATGCAGTGCTTAGGTGAGTTACAGAGTGTAGATTTCCCAGTTTTGTATCTGGCATTACTTGGCAGTTTAAGCGCTCACAGCTAAGTGATGATCCTTTAATAAATGGATTGCTTGGAAACGAGGGGGCTATGGTCAGAAGAGAATAATTAAGACTACGCTTTGTGATGCCAGGTCTTTTGTCCCAGCCAAATCTTAAAAGTAAATGTGGAGAGGGTGTCTGGCCCTTAAACAGAACAAATGTTACCAATTCATTGCTCCTTCTATTTTGTTTTTCTATTTATTAAACACTGCAGCATGCTGGTGACATTCAAAACATGAGGCTTATTGATCCATGAGCTTATGTGTTCATAATTCACCCATGGTGCTGATTTCTAGATCTAGAAACACTATATCATAAAACAGGCTTGCAAATAGCTATTGTTCTTAATGAATGGTGACTTGTTATGAAGAATGATTCCTGGAAGATCATTCTCTTTTAGGCAATTAACTTATTGATTTTACCAATGAATATGAATATAGACCACTGGAAGAGTTTGTATAAGAGAAGCTTGGGAAACATGTGACAAAACTTAAAAGATCAGGGAGAAAAGGGTTGCTCTGATTAAACACTCTTATTCCACATCTTTTTAACCTCCTTAACAATCGTTCCACAGTATCAGAAACCACTTGCCTCCCTCTATAACTAGAGTGAATAAAATGTAATCTTTATTTGATAACTGAAGATCATATGAACTTCACACTGCTCTGTATGATCTGGTATGACCTGGCTAATGCCTACTTTCATATTCTCAGCTCCTACCAATCTTTCTTTGGCCCACATACCAGTAAAAATGACTTGCCTTTCACCTCCTAGAAGAGCCTAGCACATTTTCCACTGCAGGGCGTTTGTACATGCTGTTTCCTTGGCCTGAAGCATTCTGCCCCTCACTCAGGTGAGGCCTGTGTTACCATGTAGACTTGGTTAGGTCCCCCTATACATGTTTACAGCACTCTAAAAATTTTATAACACTCTTTACAGTTGTAAATATGTAGCTATTTGTGTTGTTTCTTATTTAATATTTTTCTCCGTTCCTAGACCATAAGCTCCATGCAGGCAGAAACTTTTCTTGTCATTTGATCCCTAAAGCCAAGCACAATACTTGGCACAAAGTAGTAATGAAGGAATGGAAAATTGGGTACACTCCATATGCAATGTCTGGCTGAAAGGTACACATTTGGGTCAAACATTTAGATCAGTACCATCCAATAAAAATTTTTCCCAATGACAGGAATGCTTTAGATCTGGGCTAGTAAGTAGTCACTAGGCTCATGTGGTTATTGAGCCCTTGAGATGTGCCTAGTGGAGCCCAGAAACTGAATTTTTAAAGATCTATTTATTTTAGAGGGAGGGAGAGAAAGAAAGTGAGTGAGTGTGAGGGGGAGGGGCAGAAGGAGAGGGAGAGAGAATCTCAAGCAGAATCCCCACTGAGCACTGAGCTGGACATGGGGCTTGATCTCATGATCCTGAGATCATGACCTGAGATGAAACCAAGAGTTGGACGCTTAACTAAGTCACACAGGCACCCAAAAAAACAGATTTTTAAATGTTATTTAAGTTAAAATGAAATAATCACATGTCATTATTAGCTACCATATCAGACAGTGCAGATTTTGATATCTCCAAATGGTTAGATGTTGGATGGCCTATAAGCTTAGACGAACACCAGAAAGAATTTTGAAATTTTTATGAGGACCTATTTATCATTATTTTTCCTACTGCGGTTTCTTTCCTTGCTTTTATGTCTAAGAAGTCCTTTCCTGTCTTGAGATCTGTCACCTATATTTTCTTCTATTTGTGTTTGAGGTTTTCTTACACAGAACTTATTAATCAGTTGGAGTATTTTTATCTTTTTTTTGGAATGAATATGCTAGAAATTGAAAACCTAAGGTTTTTTTTTTTTTTTTTCTTAGTAGTTGTCTCAGCACCATTTATTTCATAATGCTTCTTTTCAGTACTGGTTTTTGGTGCTGGTTTTATAATTCACTAAATTTTTATTTGTACTGGGGTGTGTGACAGAGCTTTTATTCGCTTGCTCTGATCTGTCTATTCTTCCACCAGTACCACTTTGTTTTAATTATCATAGCTTTAAAATATGCTTTAATGTCTGATAAGTTCGAACTTGTCCTATTTGTTTTAGTTACTCTGATTCAGCTGGTGTAATGTCTAAACTTTTTTTCTCATGTCAATTCATATGTGCATGTAACATATGATGATCACATTTTCTAAACCCCAAATCTGTACACATAATTAACACATGAAACTGTGGTCATCTTTCACATTAATATTAAGTCTCCTCCTCCAAGCACAGGGTTGTGCACATGGTAGGTGCTTTTTGACTAAAAGGAAATGAGGTCAAGGTATTTGAAAGGTTTGTAATTTCTATGGTAATTAGTTCTTATATACACAATGCATAAGATAGCTTTCCTTGTTTTGCATGTTAACAAATAATCCAAAGGTTATTTGTTCTCTGTTCTGTTCTTACTGTTCAAGGAGCTTTTAGGTAGCTCCTAGACCAGTTGTGTCACCCACATATTCAATGCAGCCCAATTAGCTACTAAGAGTCACAATGCATTGAATCAGAGTGTAACTGAAGTCAAAGCTGCAGGAAACAGCAGCAATACTTAATGAGCATTCAAAGCTGATTAGAATGCAAAAAAAATTCAGCCATTCTTTAAGTATCTGCTATAATATGGAGCAATCAGGTAGCAGCTACTTGAAGCAATTGCTTTAAAGTGATTTTTTTGATTGGGAAGATTTCTTAAGAATTACATTTTAAAAACGAGGACCATTTTTTTCCCCAAAAGGTTCAATTGGCACTTTCTGATTTAATTAAAGCGCACGCGCGCGCGCACACACACACACACACACACACACACACAAACAAGTATGCAAATATTAATCACGAGTCATATCCAACTAAATGAATCCAGTCATTCTGGATAGCTGGAAAGCTGAAACCACCAAATGAAGGACATTTAATGTATTCCTAGGGATAATATTTAAACAGCATAAGACTCAAATTATTGTCCAAAATCTCAGTCCTGGGGCTTTCAGAGGTTATTTAATCCATCTTTCCATCTCAAGGTAGAACCAGATGTATATTTATCATCAATATCATCTTAATCTTACTAAAGGAAAAAAAATGGTAATTGGAACTCTCCAGGAGCCTTTCTTGCCACTCCCTAAAGAAACAATCATAAAAATACAGTGAACTCAAATCAGGGTCGTTGATTTTTGATTTGCACATAGATACACAATTTTAAAGGAATGCTCAGAGGTCAATACATATTGAGCAAAATCTTCTATACCGTTTGTGTCTATATATACCACAGATATTAAGAACTGGTAATCCATTAATTCATTAATATTTAACTGATACATTCATTAAACATTTTTGGTTGCCTCAAGGTGACCTTGAGGCCATAAAAATGCTTGATAATTAAATGTTTAATTATTTTTATCAAGCTGTACTTTATTTTTTTTTAAAGATTTTATTTATTTATTAGAGAGAGAGAGAGAGAGAGAGAGCATGAGCACAGGCAGACAGAGTGGTAGGCAGAGGCAGAGGGAGAAGCAAGCTCCCCGCTGAGCAAGGAGCCCGATGTTGGACTCGATCCCAGGACGCTGGGATCATGACCTGAGCCGAAGGTAGCCGCTTAACCAACTGAGCCACCCAGGCGTCCCCAAGCTGTACTTTATTAAGGCAGGAAACTTATTTTGGCTTAACACTGAGTTAGAAATTACAATCATAGGGGTTGTTAAAGTATTTTCTGAGCATAAGCATTTTAATCAATATATCAACTGGGAAATCCCCATTACGACCTCAAATCCTTTTTGGAATGAGGCAGACCACCAAAGTTTATACCTGGTTTTATCATTTCTTTGTTATATGATCTTGAGCAACTTATTTAACTTCTCTGTGTCTTGGTTTCCTAATTTGTAAAGAGTATATTAAAGGTAGTTCCTGCCTCATGGGGATTAAATGAAATAATTCACATAAAGGACTCAGCACTGTGCCTTGTACATAGTAAATTCTAAATACAAGTATGCTAATATTACTGGTAATTACATTATTCTATATTGCATTGTATTGTACTGTATTGTATTGTATTATGCCAGTTTTCATGGGAAAGTAAAGTGAAAATGAATCTCGAAGGGCCATAAGAGTCCAGCAACTAGTTGATCAGTGCACCATGTAATTGAAAATCTCACTCTGGCTTCCCAAGTAAATTTTTTTTCAATTGTTTTCCTCATTCAACATTATTTATTTATTTTTATTAATTTTTAAGTATTTTTTTAAAATTTAGAGTCTGAGAAACAAACTGAGGGTTTTGGAGGGGCAGGGGTCGGGGGTTGGGTGAGCTGGTTGTGGGTATTATGGAGGGGATGTATTGCATGGAGCACTGGGTATGGTGCATAAACAATGAATTTTGGAACTCTGAAAAGAAATAAAATAAAATAAAATGAAAAAAATTCAATTAGTTAACATATAGTATATTATTGGTTTCAGAGGTACAGGTCTGTGATTCATCAGTCCTATATAATACACAGTGCTCATTACATTATATGCCTTCCTTAATGTTCATCACCCAGTTACCCCATCCCCTCCAGCAATCCTCAGTTTGTTTCTTATGATTAGAGTCTCATTGTTTGTCTCCATCTCTTGTTTCGTCTTGTTTTATTTTTTTCCTCTCCTCCCCTAAAATTTTCAATTTAGGTAGCTAGTAAACAGTCTCTTCCAAAAATGGGCTGTTATCCTAAGTTTAATGTATGTGTATATGTTATATGCGTGTGAAGGGGAAGGAGAGGACAGTCTATCATCTTTTAAGGAGTTTACAGGAACTGTCTTATTTAATACTTACAATAACCCTAGGAAAGAGTTAATATTATTATCAGTCCCATTTTAGAAATAAGGAAATTGAAGCACAGAGATACCAAGAAATTTTCCCAAATCATATAGCAGCCAGTAAGTACACAGCAGCCAGAAAGTTTAACTTCAAAGCCCTGTGCACTGAATCACGAAGTTGCTTCCATTTAAAATTCATAAATTCTTATAAGTTTTGAAGTAAACTGCTGGCCAGAACTAGTAAAGGAGGAAACTCTTACATAAATCCAGCAATCCTCAAAGTGGGATTGCTACCTTATTGATTTAAGCCTTATGTTTGGTTTCAAATGACAAGGTATATAATTGTCTAAGCAGATATAGAAAGCAGAGGAATCAAATTTAATGACCTATTTCATTTTAAGATAATATACACGATTAGAAAGAAAACTTTTTTATTAACTTCATGTTTCCTTGAGTAGAAATAAAGAAGAAAGTGAGAAATTGCTCTTTTAGGTTCATTCAGAGGTGATCTGGGCTGTTTTGAGGCCTGACTGAACAATGTATTAGATGCTTCTGTTTGTTTGACTGAAAAAGCAGTGGTTACGTTACCCTGAGGCCTTGGAGCTAATATGGCTTTTCAAAACATCATGTGCAACTCTTGAATTAAATATAAAAATTCTATTGTGAATTGTCTTGATGCTGTGTCCTTTGAAAGATACAAAGCGTTACTAAATTAAGAGGTTGCTCTAAATAACTAAGAACAAAGGAAATGATTTCACAGTGTGTATAGTGTTGGCATCTGACAGTTTGGACAGGGGCACATGGATATAATAAATGGTATAATAAATGCCACAGATATGGGAGATGGCATGGCTATAGTTGTTAAGAGAACAGTGTCTGAAGTCATATAGACCTGAACTGGAACCTGGGTGCTGTGATTTTCTAGTTGTGTGATCTTGGAAAAGTCACACACTATTCCCACTCTAAGCATTATCTTTCCCACCTAGAAGTAGGGAAAGTAGTGCCTCTACCGCATGCCATTGTTTTGAGAAATAAATAAGATATAATGCATGCAGAGTTTGCAATATTGTCTGATGATAGTAAATATTCAATAAACCAAGATTTAAAAAGTAGTATGGCCTTATATAACTCAATATCATTTCTAAAAAGGGTTCCTAATTTTCACTCTTGGCCAAATTGGTCATCACTGTGCTGGGCTATTCCTTTCTTATATTTACATTTTGTAAGTAACTCACCTCCATCATTGTCCAAGTTATCTCCACAAAGCATTTCCATGACAACATTGCAGCCTGTCCCACTCCAACCCACCTGACACACACAGTGCCAACCATTTTGATCCAGGGTACATCGCCCATTTCCGAAGCAGAGCCCTGGACAGCCATCTGTAAAGACAACAAAGAATAACAATCGGAGACATCAGAATGGGATTGGGCAACAATGATGTATCTACCTATAGGAAAGCATCTAATCGCTTAGGCTCCACTCTGATGAGGTGTTGAATAAATGGAAGAGGAACTTGCTTGCTTACAAAACCTTCCCAGGGAACTTGCTATCCCTTACTTGCCTGTGCTTTTCCTTAGAGAGCCAATTAAGCATTATTAATGCTAACCCCAATTCCCAAACTCTGGTGTAGCTAAGATGAAAACCGAGGGGGACAGAAAAATGTTTTTTGTTTCCTTTTGAAAAAACAATTCTTCTCAGCTCAATCAAAACTGGATAGATTATACTGTATCTGGTTATGGCCAATAATCTGGGAAAAGACAGCAGTTCCTATGAAAAGAAACTTCCCCTAACTACTTCCAGTCTGTACTGATTTTTCCCTTGTGAGGCACTGCTTCAGGACTTCCGTATGTTGGTATGCCGTTCAGACCATGCCATTAAATATTTGTCCATATAAATGCCTTAGAAATGTGCCGCAGTTGCTTTACATTTATTTGGCTCTTTTCTTCAAGATTATCGTTAATCCGAGGGCTAAGGGTTAAATTTTTATTTATCTGGTGTCTCCCTCAGAAGCTAGCATAATAATATCAAGCCTGTAGTAGGTGCTCAACAAATGTTAATGGAATTAATGCGAGCCAAATTGAGATCTTCAGAATTCTAGAGAATGACTGGATAAACACAGTCAAGAGGAAACCGTAAACACTAACAATGATCTCTATTTAGACTTTTAATTTCTCTGGGATGCCCTAATCTATATACAAATAGTTCAGAGTTAGGCCATTCCAAAGGACAACTGTGTATGTGCCAAGTGCTCAGTGGACAGATGAACAGAGATGGCAATAATGGCATATAGCTTCTGGAATTTTCCTAGTAGCAGCACAAGACCAGATCTGAATTTTACTGGAGACAATCCAATCAATATATTTTTTCATTTGCTGTCTTTGAAAGAAAATTCCAGAAGTATAAAGAGGAAAATAATTTTTAAAAAATCTGTAGATATAACCCAATGTTCCTTCCAAATGGCTAAGTAACTATCAACAGACCAGATGAAGAAACAACTTTAAAAAATAAAATGACAGATGGCTGTTAGAAAATATGAAGACTCTCTCATTATATATATTATGTGTAAATATATATATATATACATATATATATATGTGTGTGTATATATATATATTCCTCAAGAAGTGGTACAGGATAAATATATATAGATTTAAGAAAATAATTTATCTAGCTCCACTCATCTAGTTCCATTATCATAGATACACAATGGATACAGAGAAATCAGGGATAACTTGGAACATAGTCAATTTTTTGAGGCTGAGGTAAAGAAAGGCCAGGATATCTGACAGAAAAACCCTTATTGTCTCTATCAAAGGCAGATCCTTGAGAGGATGCACAATGGGTTACTTATAAGGGGAGAATTCTTCTGCCCTTGAAAGGATACTGTACATGGACTTAGAGCCATATTGTTAAGTTAAAGAAAATGTTCAGTTGTCTATTCAAACCTAGTTCATTTAATAATTACCTGCCTGTGATATATACACAGACACACAGACACACACAACTCCATAGAAAGACAAAGAAAAACAGTTCTTAAAACGGCTTGTCAATCCATTATATGCTACGGCCAAAAAAAAGACTCTTTGTTGTTAGAAAAACAAATTAATTTTTAGTCAGACTATTATATCATGACCTGACAATATCACACTTAAGGAAGCCTACCAGAAGTAAAAACACAAACCCGAAACACACACACACACACACACACACACACACACCTCACCCAGCCTTCCTTTCCCACATGTGTATTTTCCATTTACAATATTTTTCTGTTACAAAATGAGTGAGAAAAATCTTACCTCGGACAGCATCTAAGTAGTGAGCTAAAAGGGGGGAGAAAAGAGTGATTGAATGAATTTCTGGGAGACCACAGCTATCCAACATGTATTAATGGTCTACCATCTGTTGCCTGGGAGGAGAACAGCAAACTGTGAACTGCCGAAATGCCTGCAGCTCAAAAGTTGGTACAGGGGCCTGTGTAGTTTGTGAATAATATTTTCTGTGGGAAAGATATTAATGGCTTTTCTGCAAGAAACTCTATTAGGCTTCCTAAAAAAGTGTCATATTTCATTAAAAGTATAAGAACTGCATTTTTACATTTCAGTAATAACTTTTGTGAAAGAGCACTGGCTTGAACTTCTTATTAGTAATATCTTTAGAAGGGAGTTCTGGAGTAACCACCTTCTGTAATCATCAGGATATTTAAATCCTCTTATGTGAAGGCAATAAACTTACTGTAGTGCGGGAATGTAATTACTTATGCCGCATTGGAATCTCACCCCTCACCATTTTTTAATGAATCTTAAATATTTTCCACAGTCACAGAACAAGACTTACTATACCTTTATTACAGTAGTAATGTAGTTTATTAAGATTATATGTTATATTTGTTATATATAGTATACATTACTTTGACAGGTCTCAACCATTATAACAAAATACTTTCACCTAAAAATAAGAGCAGTGGTACAGTCTGGTGGGGAAAAAAAATCCCACAAGCAATGAATTGGGTATCCAGAGGTGCACCCTTGCCTTTGCTCTGCATGCGATGTCTGTGTGCTCACGGAATGCCACGGGAACACACAGTGACCCACTTTCCTTAGCTGAATAATAGGAATCGTACTTGTCTGTCTATACATGAAGGAGGCCTTTGTTGCAGATACATGTATGTGTCAAGGACTTGGACTTTTTCCAGAAAAATAAAAGTATTTTAAAATTGAAACTCTGGTTATTATTACGGTTTTTTTTATAGTGTGAAGACTGCATGAGAGATTTATTACATAGGCTCTGTCATACCCACAGACAGTTCTCACAGGCAGCATCCTCAAAATTAGTGAAAGTTGTGACAAGGGGTGGGAGAGGGTAGATGCCTCAGTACGAATTCTCTGTACTACCTGATAAACAATGCAATACAGATGTTCTATTGATGGAAGGTCAGAAGTGCCTTCCTCATATATATTAAAGAAAGCTCCTAATGATATCAAATGGCTTCTGTTAAAGTAGTCCTGTTTAATGAAATTGCCTCTAAGTACTTTCAAGTGAAACAACCTATACTTTGCAAAAGGAAAAATGGGCAGTGAATGTTATGTTCACAACAAAAGCACTTCTCTTATTAACTAATGACACTTTATTCCAATGTGCCATCTTTCATTTGAGTAACTCAGTGCACCAGAAAACAGAAAATATAAGGAATACTGAAGTAATGAGCAAAGAAATGACACAAGAAAGAAGTAAGATACTATCAACAAGGGAGGAATACTCCCAGTTAACCAAACTTTCAAACTTACGGCTAACCCTTCTGCTTTTTCTCTCCTCCAACCTCAAATGCTATGAAAAGCCTGGTGATTTATCACTAACATGCTTTTCCTTCTTCAATTAATCCAATGTATTTTGTTCAAAGTATGGCAGTACTTACCAATTGTGCAGTGGTCGCCCTCCCATCCAGGGCTACACTCACATTTTCCATCTTTGCACTGGCCATGCTCGGCACAGTGAGAATGACAGGAGCGTTCTTCACATGTTGGTCCTACCCAGCCTTCTTCACACTGGCAAATTCCTCTTGAGCAGACTCCATGGCTACCACACTCCATAGTACAGAGCTCTGTGGGAAATTCAAAGAAGATATGTTTACATATTTTATTAAAACCAGAGTTTGCTCTTTGCAAAAGACATTAAAATTACCAAAAATCCCACTCTATATTTATATTTTAAATATATAAACTAAATGTCACAAAGACCTCTAGCATTTCAGTGAATTTGCAAGGAACTCTATAAAAAAGATAGTTAAGTCTCTAAGTATAAAATAAACCCTAAGTCAAATTGATTTTGAAACGTCCATAAAATGATAATGGCATTCAAGGCTTAGAAATGAAGTCACTGCCAAACAAATGTCAAGTGGGTTTCACTAAAAATTCATTAAGATCACAAATAATGTTACAAGGATTTTATGATGCTGCAAGCAATCATTGAGGAAAACACACACACACACATAGTAAAATGGTGCTCTAACTTCATTCAGGAAGAGAGGTTCTACAATTGGAAAGATAGCTTTCTAATAAAATTTATAATATACAAAAGGTAAAGCTGCCAACGATGGTAATCAACTAGCTTCCCTGAACATACAAACAATATCTGCATTTACTTTAAGCATTTAAAATGAATCCTGGTTGATTAAAATACAATCTTATCTGGAAATGTCATTCATTATTTAGCCAGTATAATCAAGTTGTATACTCGCTCTGCCGAGGTTCTCTCCTCTGTCCCCTTGACTTTTTGTCGAGACATGCTGAATATTAATAAAGTTATGACAGTAGAGAAGCTAAAGTAAAAGTTTGGCAAACCTTTTTCTTGACTGAATACCCTTGCTGGAGGAGGAAATGGGGGATAAAAGCCTATAGGAAGAACGCAAAAAGGAATAATGCAATAGGTTTTGGGTACAACTGGCCATATACTCTTGAAAGAAACAGAGAATGTTCTGAAGCCAAGTCATCTATCTTTCATAATCTCAAATTCTGAAACAGGTTTTATATATTTAGAAGTACTGACATGTAATGATATTTGTATTACTCTATATTACCTGTAACAAAGCTCTATGTAACAAAGGTTTCTACTGTGCACTTAGCAGAGTTATTTTTCAGTGGGTGAGAATATTCTTCTGATAAAGACATGAGTATGGATTTTATTACTACCTAAATCAATTTGTTCACTAATTCATTCACAAGTATTCTCTGTGGGTCAAGGTATGACAGAAGGAACAGTGGATACTGAGAGATCAAGTGAGATTTCAGCAGAGAAGTGTCCATTGAATTTATCAGTACGAAAATTGTTGGTGGCTTTAGGAAGAACTGTATTGATAAGGCAGCAGGTGTAAAGTCAGATTTGAATGGGTGGAACAGTGAATGGAAAACTGTGTAGGGTCAGCAGATTGTAAGAAAAGTATAGAACCAAGAAAATACAAAATACAAAAAAAGGGGGGAGCTTTGCCTAATAAATGATAGTTCAAGTAGGTTGATCTTGAAATAGCACCTACTCTCTATATCTTTTTTCTGAATCTCTAATTGATAATCTGGATTTCTAACTTCTGTTCTTGTCATGAATCTGAGGTTATAATTACGCTCCCCTTAAAAGCCTTCTCCAACGCTGAACTGAAAGGGCCTTTCTAAGATTAGGGAGCTAAATGGGTCAAAGCCAATCAAATCAGAGCGAACAGAAAAATTAGAGGCAAATTTTTGTGTATATTGCTTTATTCAACTATAAACTCTAAGCACAGAAAAAACTATCATTCTGGTGATTTCCTGAAAAGTAACAGGACTAGATGAACAGTATCAGCAAAATGGCAAACTAGCCTATCCTTAAACCATCCCAGTATAAACCTTAGAACTGTAGAATACAATGTAATAATTTTTAAAATTACATGTCTTGGCTCACAAGAAACAGAATTCTCAACTGTCAGAAGCAAAGATGCAGCTAACAGCCAAAGAAGTAAGCATATAAGTCAACCTTCTGGCTGCTCTAAGTGGTTATTATGCCCAGTAATGACTAGGGGCTTGGGTATCTATGTACACAGAGAAAATGGGCCAAAAAGTAAGGATGCTTGAAGGGATACAATCTCAGTGAGATGGGAACTAATAAACTCTATCCACTAGCTCACAGAGATGGAAAGGAAGCATTAACTATAATAATAATAATAATATCATTAATAGTAATACATTTGGGAATTAGAAAACAATATTGAAATAAAATACTACCTAATAATAATATGTGCAATGGAGTGTCCAGAATGAAATATTTCTAAAACTTTGTACTATTCAGGAGTTAAGTAAGATAGAATTTTACATTTATGGATATTTTTCCTCTAGAAGTATCTGTCAGTTCTGGTTGAGTCAGCTGGAAGACTCGGAAGCTGAGTAGAGCTTTTGTTAGTCTCACGGGTACCAGAAAAAAAATATATATATATTTGACCACATAATGGCTAAGAAATTTCTAATAGTGAAGAAAATATCAAGCCAAATATATGAAGCAAAATTGAAGCAACAAAAGAGAAAAAGACAAATTTACATCATAGAGACTTTAATGCCCCCATTTCTCCGTAACTGATGATAGAACAAGCAGACAACAAATCAGAAAGTATATGAAACAACAAAAGAGAAAAAGGCAAATTTACAACATTGTCAGAGACTTTGGTGGCCCCCTTTCTCATTAACTGATGATAGAACAAGCAGCCAACAAATCAGAAAGGATATGAAATATTTGAGTAACATGATTATCAAATTTGATCTAATTGACACATATAGAGCACTACAATAAATAATACAAAACGCACATAATTTTCAAGTGCACATGGAACATTTACGAATATTGACCATATACTGGACTATAAATATAAAGCAAGTCTCAATGTATCTCATGTATTGAAATTATTTATAGCATGTTGTCTGCCCATTGTGGACTTAAACTTGAAATAAAAACATAAACAGGGGCGCCTGGGTGGCTCAGTTAAGTGTCTGCCTTCAGCTCAGGTCATGATCCCAGGGTTCTGGGATTGAGCCCCATATCGGGCTCCCTGCTCCATGGGAAACCTGCTTCGCTCTCTCCCACTCCCCCTGCTTGTGTTCCCTGTCTTGCTGTGTCTCTCTCTGTCAAATAAATAAATAAAATCTTCTAAAAATTATTTAAAAAGATAAACAAAAGGTAACTATAAAATCCATATAATTTTGGAAATTACAAAATATACCTCTAAAAAGCTATGGAACAAAAAGAAAATCATCATGGAAAGTAGAAAATACTTTAAGTGAATGAAAATATAATGAACATATCAAAATTGGTATAACTAAATCCATGTATACAGGAAAACTTAAAATGTATAAAGGAAAACCAGCTGAAAACAATGACACATGCATCCGTTCCAAGAAATTAGAAAGAAGAAAAGCAAAGTAAACTCAAAGAGGGTAGAAGAAAGAAAATAATAATTTAAAAAGCTGGAATTAATTAATAGAAATGTAGAATATAAAGAATCAAGAAAGCTAATGTTTGACAATTTGCACAGCCCAATAAAACTGATAACTGATGGGACCTGATGAAGAAGAAAATAGAGAATATCACAAATGAAAAAGATGACACTGCTATTGAATGTACAAACATAAAACATCATAAAACAACATTGCAAACAACTTTTTGTCAACACATTTGAAAATTTCAGTGAAATGGACAAATTCCTGATAAACACAATTTACAATAATGAACACATACACACAAAAGAAAACTGAATAGTTTCTATAAAGAACCTAAATCCACAATGAAAAATATTCTCACAAAGAACATCACCATCTCAGATGACTTCACTTATAAATATACCAAACTTTTAAGGAAGAAAAATTACCAATCTTGAATAATATTTTTCAAAGAATAGAAAAAGAGGAAACACCACAATGTGAGTTATGAGGCCAGCATAACCTTGATATAAAATCCTGACAAGAATATTATAGATAAAAAATACAGGTCAATTTCACTCATGAATATGAATGCAAAATCTTAAAATGCAAACAACAAATCTAGCGTTACATAACATGAAATAATGATCACCTTGTGCTTATTCTAGGAATATATGATTATGTTAATATCTGAAAATCAATCAATGTAATTCATCATATATATGAAATAAAAGAAAAAAATCATATGATCATTTAAATAGATATGTAGTAAGTACTTAGTAAAATACTAAACATCTATTCATGATAAAGGCTTATAGTAAACTAAGGCTAAGAGGAACATTAATCTGATAAAGATTAGCTACAAAAAAATCCCTACAGCAAACATCATATTTAATAGTGAGATGTTGAAGTAGTTTTTCTATTATTGAGAACTGAGAAAAGATGCCTAGGATCATTACTTCTATACACCATAATTTTAGAGGTCCTAGCCAGTGCAATAATATAAGAAAAAGAAAAAAAAAGGTATAGAAATTGAAAAAGAATGAATAAAACCATCATTATTCAAAGGTAGTATGATTGTGCTTATACTAACTATGAAAAGAATCTATAGAGATAAATTATTAGAATATGTGAATTTAGCAGGTTCTTCAGATATTAGGCTAATATATAAAAAAGTTCTCCTTTTATCAACAATAGACACCGAGAAATATTTAAACCATGTGTAATAGCATCACATCATATACCTCGTAATAAATTTAAAAAATATGTGTAAGACTTATGATGAAAACTGTAAAACTTTATGAGAAAAATTAGAGAAGACGTGGATAAATGGAAAGCTACGCCAAACTCATTACCTGAAAAACAAAATTAAAGATGTCAATTTCCCCCATATTATTCTGTAGATTTAATGCATCCTCAATCAATATCTTGGCAGTTTGTGTGTATGTGTGTGTGTGTGTGTGTGTTTGTACATGTGTGTAAATATTAACCAGCTAAAGAAAGAAGCAGATTAAGGTGAGAAGATGTACTCTAGCCAACAGCAAGACTTACTGTAAAGTTATGTAAATTTAGACAGTGGGTACTGACATAATAGCAAGTAGATCAATGAGAGTGAATAGAATCCTAAAACTTATAAGGATACTTGAATTATGGTTAAGATGGCATGGCAGGCAACTGTGAAATGACTGCTGTTTTAAGTGGTTCTGGGAAACTGAATATCCACTAGGAAAAAAAAACCCTCACCCTATATATAAAATCAATTCCAGATACAATGTAGTAAATATAAACTATCAAAACTTCCAGAACACAACATAAGAAAACAATTTCATGGTCTTAGCATAAAAAAATTTCTTAAACAGTATGCAAAAATGCTAACCACAAGGGGAAAAATAATAAATTGGGCTGTATCAAAATTAGATTGTTTTGTAATCAAAAGACAAAGAAAAAACATGCTCTAAGTGGTAGAATATATTCACAGCACATATAAATGAAAAAGAGTTTGTATCCAGAATATACAAAGAACTTTCTCAAGTCAATAATAAGACATATAACTCAATACAAGAATGGGCAAGAGATCTTGGGATGTCTGGGTGGCTCTTGGTTTTGGTTCAGGTCACAATCTCATGATCATGAGAATGAGCCTGGTGTTGGGCTCTAGGCTCAGCATGGAGTCTGTTTGAGGTTCTCTGCCTCTCCTTCTCCCTCTGCCCTTCCCTCCGTTCTCTTTCTCTCTTTCTCATAAATAAATAAATAAAATCTTAAAAAAGGAAAAGTGGGCAAGAGATCTGAAGAGGTATTTTATAAAAGAGGATATCCTAGTCTACAAAACTGTATGGAAACATGCTTAGCATCATCACTTATCAGGGAGATACAAAATAACATAAAAATGAAATACACTGCACACACACAAGAATGGTTAAAATCTATAAGACTGAAAGTAATAAAAATTGGTGACAGTGTGAAGTAATAAAAAGTCTCAGATATATACTACAGGTGATTTTGTAAATCAGTACAACCACTTTGGAAAACTCTCTGACATTATCTGCTGAAATCTGATATATGTATACCCTGTGGTTCAGTGAGTCTACTTCTAAGTATTTACTCAACAGAAGTGCAAGTAAGCAAATGTTCACTGAAAGATGTGTATAAAAGCATTTATAGAATTATATGTGCTAGCCAAAAAAATGGAAATGCTTTAAATATCCATCAACAATAGAGGATATAATTATGATAGATAATTTTACAAAAAAATAGTTCTGTTACAATGAAAATGGATGATTTATAGCTATGTGCCATAATACAGATGAAATCCTCTAAAAACAATGTTGAGTGAAAGAAATGTGATGCAAAATCATACATACTGTAAGATTCTATTGATAAAATATTTGGAGAGCAGGCAAATATTAGAAGTCAGGATAGTTATGTTGGGGAGGAAGGAAGGAGGAGGCAATAACTGGGGAGGGTGACAAAGGAGGCTTCTGGTTACATTTTGACTTGGGTGGCAGTTAACAGGTATCACTAGGCTGTATACTTATGACTTTTGTACTTTTCTGTATATGTGTTACATTTTAACAAAATGTTAAGAAATCAGTTGTAATGACCAAAAGAACAGAAATATAAAGAAATTTACAACTTCTAAGGTTGAAAAAGAATGAAAATAATGCGACAACAACAATGCAAAAAGCAGGAAAGGGGGGAAAGACAAAGAAAAAATAAATATGATAAACAGGGGACATAAAAGAAGATTCTGGGCTACAAGTCCAAACATGTCAGCAATCCTAGTAAATAAAAACAAGCTGAACTTGAACTTTAAAAGAGAGAGAGAGACTCTGGAACTCAGTGGAAAAGAAAACCAAGTTATATTGTTTCTGTTAATAAGAGATGTGCTGAAATATACTAATAAAAATTTGGTAATAAAAAACCATAAATAAATATAAATTTGGTAAGAAAAAGGCACTCTAGAAAAGTATCATCCAAGGGAAGCAGGGTGTAGCTATAACATCAGACAAAACAGATTTCAAGGTATAAAGCATTATTATGGATAAAAAGAGCCATTACATAATGATAAAAGGAATAATTCATCAGGGAGATGTAAAAATCCAGACCGAATAAGAAAATATAGCTCCCAGATCAATAAAGCAAAAGCTGATAGACTGATAAGATGACAAATTACAAATTTCACAATAGGTAGTAAGAAGATAAAAAATTAGTAAGGAAGTAGAACATTTGAATAGTACAATTAACAACTTTAATATACTGGACATATATGGAACCCCAAAGCTATGACTATATGATATATATTCTTTTCAAGCACATAGGGAATACTTACTAAGACTGACAAATAGTAGTTCACAAGGCAAGGCTCAATAAATGGCAAAGATTTTATATCCTACAGATCACGATGTTTCAGCAAAGTGCACTAAAATTAGAAATCAACAAACAAAAAGCAAAAAAAAGAACCCACCAAAGAAAAGTGTTCTTTAAAAACACACTTCAAAATAATTCATGGATTACATAAAAATTATATTGGAAATTAGGAACCGAATAACACTGAAAATACTATTTATAAAAACTTGTGGGATATAGCTTAAACACTTACTTAAAGGAAATTTACAGCTTTACATACACTTAGTAGAAAAGAACAATTGAAAATTAATGAAAAGTGTCCAACTCAAAAAGTTAGAAGAAGGACAGCATGCATATAAGTAGAAGGAAGGAAACAAAAACAAGGTGAGAGCAGAAGTTAATGAAACCAGAAACAAAGAAGCAATAGAGAAGATCAACAAAACCAAAACCTGTGCCTTTGACATGAATAATAAAATAGAGAACCCTCTGGCAAGAGAAAGCAAGGAAAGTAGGAAAAGAAATGATACAAATAAACATTAAAGATTAAAATATAACAATAAACGAGAGTGCTCTGAACAATTTTATGCCAGTAAGTTTGAAACCTTAGAAGAAGTACATATTTTTCAAGGAAACAAAATGACTTGAGAGGAAATACAAAGCCTGAATACCCATTAAAGAAACTGATAATGGCCCACATGGTTTTCTATGTGTACTTTGTTAAATTTCCAATGAACAGATAATCTCTGCTTTAAGCGATACCAGACAACAAGAAAAGAGAGTTGTCTTCCTGAATGATTTTGTGAGACTACTATAATCTAGTTCCAAAATGGAGTAAGGAAAAAAGGGACTTTTCTACAGGCCAATCTCACTAATAAACATGTCTGCAAAAATCTCCAATAAAAGATCTGGAAAACAAACCAGCACACACACACGCATGCGCACACACACACACACACGCACACACGCACACACACATATACAGATATTAAAACTGGGGCTGCTGGCTGCCTCAGTTGGTTAAGTATCTGACTTTGGCTCAGGTCATGATCTCGGGGTCCTGGGATCAAGCCCTGTGTCAGGCTCCATGCTCAGCAGGGAGCCTACTTCTCCCTCTCCTACTACCCCTCCCCCAACTCATACACACACTCTTTCTAACTCTCTCAAATAAATAAATAAAATCTTTTTAAAAAAAAGGTTATTACAACCAAGTAGGCATGAACATTAGGATGGTTTAACTTTTGAAAATGTAGTCATATAATTCATTATTAAATTAATCTACTTCACTTTAAGTTCATTTCATAATGGATTAAAGAAAAATTATCCTAAATACAGAAAGAGCATTATATAAATTCAGTAACTACTCATTATAGAATCTCTAAGCAAAACAGGACTAGAAGGGGGCTTACTGGTTATTATTAAAGTGGTTTTCCAAAATCCTACAGTAATCATCACACTTACAAATAAAATATTAAAGATATTCCTCTTAAAGTCAGAAGTACTATAATTAATGCTTCTAATTCAATGTTGTACTAGAGATGTTGGCTAGTGTCATAAGGTAACAAAAAATATATAATGTGTAATACCTGAAAAGGAAGAAACAAAATGGAATGTATAGGTAAACTATGAGAAATAGAAGAGGACAGCAAAGTTGGATAAAAGATCAACAGAAAAAAAGATCAACATCATGTCTATATAAGGAAGCCAAATTAAAATATGCACTTAAAAAAATCTCACAATAATAAATCTAGCAAAAAAAGTTCAACATTCTTTTATGTATTATTTTTAGAACTTTTTTAAGGGATTAGGAAGACGGCAGAGTACGAGGACCCTGAACTCACCCTGTCCCATGTTTACAACTAGATAACATCCACCCAAGTCAATAAACCAGAGAGTGATTTGAAGACTGGCAGAACAAACACCATAACTAAACACAGAGAAGAAGCCACATTTGAAAGGTAGGAAGGTCAGAAAGGTGGAGGGAGGCTGCCTGCAGGAGGGATGAAGCTGCATGGGGATGAAAGGGCAGAGAAACAGGCCCTCGCACCAGGGATTTCACATGGGGAAGACTAATCCCCATAACATTTGGCTTAGAAAACCAGAGGGGCTTAATTCTGTAAGTTTATATAACCAGTGGGACTTGGGAGCCTGGAGCTTTAAGTCAGCAGTCTCAGGACTGGGTGAGCCATGAGGGCGAGTGATAGCTGGGTCACTGCCCTTAAAGAGACAGAAGCCTGTGCAAAGAGGCAACATAAAAATGGCAGTTTACACAGTGCCAGAGGCAAATGGGAGACAAATCTATTGAATCTGATTTCAGAGAGTGTTGGGGGACTTCACTGAAAATGAGGGAGTTGGTAGGTGCCATTTTCCTCTCCCATACTCCAGCATAAACAGTCACCTGTGGGAGGTGGGGTGGCACAGGCGCTTGTAGCATTAGCTCAGGGCAAATTTCATTAAAGCGGAGTGAGCACCCAGCACAGCTGCAGTGCAGTGCCCAGCCACATGTGCCCAGGTACCCATGTACACCAGGCTCATATGCCGGGTGCACGGCTGCTGCCTCATGCCATGCCCAGTCATTGCACTGTGCCCTCTGCCACCCTGGCACATAGCTCCTAGCCACTGCAGCATTTTAGGGGATCTGGCATAGTCCTAGTGGCCCAATGCAAATTTAGCTAACACCGCCAACCTGCTCCCAAAGTCCCCATTGGGCACCCCCTCTCAGAGATGGCCTGCCTCAGTCCCACCAGCACCACAGAGAGTAAGCACAGACCACAACAGCCAGAAAGTCAGGACCGATGACTGCACTGAAAGGAAAAGTGACTCAGGCACAACAGCAGGGCCTAAGCAAAACACATAGGATACTCTCCTGAAGTACCACATTCTGGTGAACAGAGGATACTTCACATCAGGGCACTCCAGGGCCATCGCTTCATAAAGTCACTACTTTCAGGAGCAGAAAACATAGCTGACTTTCTTAACACACAGAAATAGTCACAGAGAGTCAAACAAAATGGAAGAACAGGACAAGGCCATGGTCAGAGATGTAATGAAACAGATATAAGTAACATGCTTGACAGAGAATTTAAAGCAATTATCATAAGGATACTCATTGGACTTAAGAAAGGAAGAAGACATGAGTGAGGCCCTTAACACATAGTAGAGATAACAGGCTCAGTAAATGAATTGAGAAACAGACCTGATGGAATGCAGCAGGATGGAAGAAAGAGGGGAACAGATTAGTAACCCAGAAAACAGAGTAATGGAGAGTAACTGAGCTGAACAAAACAGAGAAAGAAGAATTACATAAAATGAGAATAGACTTAGGGAACTCAGTGACTCCATCAAATGTAATAGCATTCTTGTTATAGGAGTCCTAGAAGAAGAAGAAGAGAGAAGAGGGGGCAGAAAATTTATTTAAGAAAATAATAGCTGAAAACTTCCCTAATCTGGGGAAGGGATCAGATATCCAGATCCAGGAAGCACAGAGAACTCCCATCAAAATCAACAAAAGCAGACACACACCAAGATATATTATAATTAAATATGCAAAAATAGTGATAAAGAAAAAAATCTTAAAAGCACAAAGACAAAAGGAGTCAGTAACTTGCAAGGGAAAGCCCATAAGGCTAGCAAGTGATTTCTCAACAGAAACTTGACAAGGCAGAAGGGAGTGGTGTCATATAATCAATGTGCTGAATGATAAAAATCAACAGCCAAGGATACTCTATGCAGTAAGGCTATCATTAATAATAGAAATAGAGGTAAAGAGTTTCCCAGACAAACAAAAACTAAAGGAGTTCAGAAACAGTAAATCAGCCCTGTGAGAAATATTAAAGGGGACTCTTTTAATGAAAGGGAGCCTCTTCCTCGGCTTGTGCTCTCTCTCTCTCTCTCTAGCTCACTCTATCTCAAATAAATAAATTAAATCTTTAAGAATTACTTTGAATGTAAATGGATTAAACCCCCCAATCAAAACACACAGGATGATAGAATGGATTAAAAAAAAAAGACCCATCTATATGTTGCCTCAAAGAGACTCATTTTAGACATAAAGACACCTGCAGATTAGCAGTGTGGAGATGGAGAAACATTAATCACGCAAATAGATGTAAAAAAAAAACAAACCAAAAAACTAGTGTAGCAATATTTATATCAGACAAAATAGACTTTAAAACAAAGACTGTAACAAGAGTCAAAGAAGGACATTATGTAGTAATAAAGGGGATAGTCGAAAAAGAGTATGAAACAGTTGTAAATGTATATGCACCCAAGATGGAAGCACACAAATATATCAAACAGTTAGTAATGAACATAAAAGTACTAACTGAAATAATACAATAATAGTAGGGGACTTTAATACCCCACTTATATTAATGGACAAACCATCTAAGCAGAAAGTCAACAAGGAAACAATGGCTTTGAATAATAGACACAGATGGACTTAAATATATTCAGAACATTTCAACCCCAAACAGCAGAATACACATTCTTTTTAAGTGCATATGGTACAGTCTCCAGAATAGAGCACATATTAACCCACAAAACCAGCCTCAACAAATTCAAAAAGATGGAACTCATATACCATGCATCTTTTTTGACTACAATGCTATGAAACTAGAAGTCAGCCACACACACACACACACACACACACACACACACACACACACAATCTGGAAAGACAACAAATACCTGGAAGTTAAGTAACATGCTACTAAACAGTGAAAGGGTCAAATAGGAAATACAAGAAGAAATAAAAAAGTACGTGGTAACTAATAAAATTGAACACATAGCAGTCCAAAACCTTTGGGGAGCAGCAAAAATGGTTCTAAAAGGGAAGTTTATAGCAATATAGCCCACCCCAAGAAGAAAGAAATATCTCAAATACACAACCTAACCTTACACCTAAAGGAGCTAGAAAAAGAACAATAAACAAAAGCTAAAACCAGCAGAAGGAAGGAAATAAATAAAGATTAGAGCAGAAATAAATGATATATAAACTAAAAAAAAAAATGCCAATAGAACAGATCTATGAAACCAGGAACTGGTTCTTTGAAAAAAAAAAAAACTAATAAAATTGATAAACCCTAGCCAGACTCACAAGGAAAAAAGAGAAAGGACTCATATAAATAAAATCACAAAGGAGAAAGGAGAAATAACAACTAACATCACAGAAATACAATTATAAGAGAATATTATGAAAAACTGTATGCTGACTAATTGGACAACCTAGAAGATATGGATAAATTCTTAAAAACATATGAACTACTGAAACTGATTCAAGAAGAAATAGAAAATTTGAACAGGCTGATAACCAGCAAAGAAATTTTATCAGTAATCAAAAAACTCCCAAAAAACAAAAGTCCAGGGCCAGATGGCTTCACAGGTGAATGCTACCAAACATTTCAAGAAGAGTTAGGGGTGCCTGGGTGGCTCAGTCATTAAGTGTCTGCCTTCAGCTCAGGTCATGATCCCAGGGCCCTGAGATCGAGCCCCACATCAGGCTCCCTGCTCTTCAGGAAGCCTGCTTCTCCCTCTCGCACTCCCCCTGCTTGGGTTCCCTCTCTGGCTGCCTCTCTTTCTCTGTCAAATAAATAAATAAAATCTTTTAAAAAAATAAAAAGTTAACACCTACTCTTCTCAAACTATTCCAAAAAATAGAAAAGGAAGGAAAACTTCCAAATACATTTTATGAGGCAAGCATTACCCTGATACTAAAACCAGATAAAGACATCACAAATGAAAGAGACCCATAGGCCAATATCCATGATAAACAGATGCAAAATTCCTCAACAAGATATTAGCAAACCAAATTCAACAATACATTAAAAAAAAATCATTCACTGTGATCAAGTGAGATTTATTCCTGGGTTGCAAGGGTGGTTCAAAATTCCCAAATCAACTAATGCAATACACCATCTCAATAAGATAAAGGATAAGAATGATATGATCTGGGCACCTGGGTGGCTCAGTGGGTTAAAGCCTCTGCCTTCGGCTTGGGTCATGATCTCAGGGTCCTGGGACTGAACACCGCATCAGGCTCTCTGCTCAGCAGGGAGCCTGCTTTCCCCCCTCTCTGCTTGCCTCTCTTGCCTACTTGTGATCTCTATCAAATAAAAAAATAAAATCTTGGGGCACCTGGGTGGCTCAGTGGGTTAAGCCGCTGCCTTCAGCTCAGGTCATGATCTCAGGGTCCTGGGATCGAGTCCCGAGTCGGGCTCTCTGCTCAGCAGGGAGCCTGCTTCCCCCCCCCACCCCCTGCCTGCCTCTCTGCCTACTTGTGATCTCTGTCTGTCACGTAAATGAATAAAATCTTAAAAAAAAATAAAATAAAATCTTTTTTAAAAAGAACCATATGATCATTTCAATAGATGCAGAAAAAGCATTTGATGAAGTACAGCATCCATTCATGATAAAAACCCACAAGAAAATAGGTTTCAAGGCAACATAACCTCAACATAGTAGATCCCATATATGAGACCCAGAGCTAACATTGTTCTCAATTGGGACAAACTGAGAGCTTTTCCCCTAAGGTCAGGAAAAAGACCAGGACATCAACTCTCACCACTGTTACTTAACAAAGTACTAGAAGTTCTAGCCACATCAGGTAACAAAAAGAAATAAAGGGTATCCAAATTGGCAAGGAAGAAGTAAAACTCTCACTATTTGCAGATGACATGATACTCTACATAAGAAAATCCAAAAGACTCCACCAAAAAAATTGCTAGGAATGAGACACAAATTCAGCAAAATTCCAAGACAGAAAATCACCATACAGAAATCTGCTGCACTCATGCAACCCAGAAATAAAATATCACCTCACAGCTGTCAGAATGGCTAAAATCAACAACACAAGAAGCAACAGGTGTTGTCGAAGATGTGGAGAAAGGGAAACCCTCTTGCACTGTTGATGGGAATGCAAACTGGCCAAGCTACTATGGAAAACAGTATGTACATGCCTCAAAAGTAAAAACAGAGCTAGCCTACTATCCAGCAATCATACTGCTGTACATTTACCCAAAGAATACAAAAACATTAATTCAAAGGGATACATGTACTCCTATGTTTATAGTGGCATTATTATAATAGCCAAGATATGGAAGCAGCCCATGTGGCAACTGATTGATGAATGGATAAAGAATATATGGTGTACACACACACACACACGATGGAATGTTATTTAGTTATGAAAAAGAATGAAATCTTGCTATTTGCAATGACATGGATGAGCTACAGAGTATTATGCTAAGCAAAATAAGTCCGTCAGAGAAAGACAAATACCATATGATTTCATTCATCTGTGGACTTTAAGAAACAAAACAAATAAGCAAAGGGGAAAAAAGAGAGAGAGAAACAGTAAGAAACAGACTTTTAACTATAGAGAACAAACTGATGGTTACCAGAGGGGAGGGGTGGGGGAATTGGGAGAAACAGGTTATGGGGATTAAGGAGTGCACTTCTAGTGATGAGCACTGGGTGTTTTATGGAATTGTTGATTATACTGTACACCTGAAACTAATACAACACTGTATGTTAACTGGCATTAAATAAAAACTTGAAAAAATAAAATACAAAATAGATGTTTAAACTTTTTGAATTGAAGAAGATATACAAAGAATCAATGGAGATTGTGCTCATGGCCCACAAGCCTTAATATCATTTGGAGGTCAATTTTCCTTTATCAGTTCTGTAAGTGCAATGTGATTCCAGTCAATATCCCAACAACGTTTTTCATAGAGTTTGAAAACCGGATCCTAAAATCTATATGGAACAGAAAAGACTAAGAATACCCAAGAACATTTTGAAGAAGTGAATTCATTGATGTGTGTGTGTGTCCTAACCTAAATGTGCATCAGTAGGAAAATGGATAAATTTTGCTGCCTTCATACAGTGTAAAAAACCCAGAAGGGAGAAGTACATGCCTCAATATGGTTAAACATTTAAAAATAATGATGAGAGAAGAAAGCAAGTTATTCATATGAAATTTAAACACAAGGAGAAAACATATTTTTATAGGTATGCATGTACTTGTGAAAGTGTAAGAATATGCTTAGCATTAATCAAGGGTGATTAAATTTAGGACTGGCATTTCCCCTGCAGGGAAGGGAGAGGAATAGGACCACAAAAGGACACATAGGGACTTCATTTGTATTTGTTAATTTTTAAAGTTAAGTTGTGGGTTTATAGCTGTTCATTATGCTATTTTATACCACTGAAATATTTAATCATAATTTATAAAAGAATATAAAGAATCAGTGAGAAACAACTTTCTTTGGGGAATGCTCTATTGAATAAATAAGTAGAGATATGACTTACCCTAACTCTTGCACTCCTCAACACAAAGCCCTCCATGGATACAAGCCACAACCACTAATCTGATTTATAGTTTCAGTGCCGCAAGTACCAGGTGGGAAGCAATATCCTCATGAGTGCAGGAATCCTCCAAGAAATAAATTACTACAAATGGAGAAGTAGATCTTAAACAATAAGCATTCCTCATTTTGAACTGCATCAACATCCCTGCAATTGCATCCAGTTCCAAATGGAGTTTCTGGACCGATTCTAAGATGTTTTTCAATCCCAATCATTTTATAATCAGCAGTGGGGTAGGCGTGGGACAAGGACTAACAGAAAACAGATGCTGGCAATTGTATAATTTATAAACATGATAAAAATAATATTTGCTCTAACATATTTGTCTCATGAATAGTTCTATTCTATGTGTAATATTTTCTATCTGGTTGAAAATACATTAACATTACAGGCTACAAAATATGACAAAAGAATGCTAAAATATAAACATTCTTCTGTGCAAATGTATTGGAAAAGAACATGAAAACTACAGGCAGACACTTTAAAGTTCTATTGAGACATTTCATTTTTAATAAGTTTCTTTATGCATGTTGACAATGAACAACACTTGTATAAATTGAACTAGGATACAACTGAACACTTCTTTGTTGCATGCTGACAAAGAACAATTTGATTAAACAGTAAATCCTTCACAGCCTCCCTCAGAACCCTTTCTCTGAGATTTACTTTTTAGACAAAAGTTCCCAGTAAGGTAAACTCTTTTATTCTTGGCACTTTGGCTGTGCCCAATATTCGACAATGATAACACTGGGGACCCCAAAATATTAAATCTAGATGTCTATAGGTTCTAAAATATACATTTCATATACTTATGTAATATTTTCAATAGTACAATGTGACATTCTAAACAAGGAAAGGACACCATTGATGTAAAAATTTATAAAAAAATAAGAAAAAATTATGTGTCTCCTTGTCCAGAAAGATCAAAGGAAATCAGGCTGGGAGCATAAGGAAATTCAAGAATTCGGAATGAATGATTTTGAATAGGTAGAAATCTTTCTCTTTCTTAGATTATAACACAATGTTATTTGGGGGAAATTATGAGGATTTTCTCACTGTCTTGTGTCATTAACATGGGAAATCAGAGTAAGAAGGCAAAAAGTAAGTTGATTTGGTAAATGTGGTCAGTGTGGACTCACACAGCTTAAGGGCTTAAGTTTTTGTTTTTTTTTAATTTTTTAAGATTTTATTTATTTATTTGCCAGATAGAGATCACAAGTTGGCAGAGAGGCAGGCAGAGAGAGAGAGAGAGAGGAGGAAGCAGGCTCCCTGCTGAGCAGAGAGCCCCGATGTGGGGCTTGATCCCAGGACCCTGGGATCATGACCTGAGCCAAAGGCAGAGGCTTAACCCATTGAGCCACCCAGACGCCCCAGGGCTTAAGTTTTTACAGTGTACACCAGGTTCTTCACTAAAACCAAGCAGTGAACCAACCACAAATAAGAAATACTATCAAGAACAAAAGTTTGTGTACTTGGTATTGTTTTTTCAAATATTTGAATCATTTTTATTTTACGGTTTTCAGCTCCTTTCATTCCTCAGTGGTAGAGTGGGACTAATATTAGTCTGTTAATAGAACACATGCAGGCACGCACATACACGTGCACACACACCTTTTTGGTCTCTATTTCTCTGAAAAGCAATTGGAAAAATATTAGTTGATAATGTGTTTATTTTACTGAATAGAGTTAATTCAGTAGGATGTCCATGGGATCTTTACAAGTACCTTGCTATGACAAAGACTTGGTTTTATCTTGGGCTACAGATTACATTTTTTGTGTTTGATGTGTAATAGTGAACGTTTCTATGGGGCGCCTGGGTGGCTCAGTGGGTTAAGCCTCTGCCTTTGGCTCGGGTCATGATCTCAGGGTCCTGGGATCGAGCTCTGCATCGGGTTCTCTGCTCAGCGGGGAGCCTGCTTCCTCCTCTCTCTCTGCCTGCCTCTCTGCCTACTTGTGATCTCTCTGTCAAATAAATAAAAAAAATCTTAAAAAAAAAAAAAAAAGAAAACCTAGGACATACGCATGACACTGTCCTTCAGCCCCAGGATTACAATGGGCTTCAGTATAGGTTAGTATTCTTAACACTATTTTACATTGGAACAAGAATCTGATTGAAGAGATTACAAACTGTCAGCTAGCTCGTTCTGCACAAATAGCAACATACAAGCAGGAGTAACAACAACAACACAACAACACACTCCAACTTATAAAAACCTTGAGATGATTCTCAAATTCTTGATGGATAAGAACAAAAACGTGAAAGAATCTAATATGCAAAGACCAAGAGTAGAATTGTCTTTCAACTTAATGTTTCACAGATTATGGTTATCACATGGCTTTGGATTTCCTTTATAAATTGGTGAACTGGGCGCCTGGGTGGCTCAGTGGGTTAAGCCTCTGCCTTCAGCTCAGGTCATGATCTCAGGGTACTGGGATCGAGTCCTGCATCGGGCTCTCTGCTCAGCAGGGAGCCTGCTTCCTCCTCTCTCTCTCTTTGCCTACCTCTCTGCCTACTTGTGATCTCTCTCTGTCAGATAAATAAATAAAATCTTTAAAAAAATAAATTGGTGAATTGTTCTATGGTAAATCTGAAAAAGCTGATAAGAGAAAGAAATCATGCCTTGTTTACAACTTTTGAATTCAATAAAACAGCTGGTCTTTTTTCCAATACTAGACTCTTTCCCCTGGAATAAATCTTGTTTCCTTTTTGGCCAAATAAAATATTCTCCCTTAAGTCTAGAGCTCATATTTTGCTTATCTCAGTGATCGGAGGCTGGAAGCATTGAGGCTGGGGTGAACCTCTACTCATTCATGACTATAGAATGCAAGACTCTCTATCTTTTGATTATGAACCCAATGCACTCACCTAGCCTACAGTATTCCCAGTTGCCAAAGGAAATCTAGATACTTTGTCTCACAAATGCTTTTCACTGACCCAGTAGGTACCAGGTTGTCAGAGTAAAGCATTACCCTTAAGGAGAAAATAAGAACTTTGGGAACTCTCAACCTATCATTTAGTAGTAGGCCATGTACTCTGGATTGAATGTTTAGCTGTGGGAAAGTTTGTGTGGTCTATCCACAGCATTTTCCCAGGACTTTCTTATCATACTTGCTAACTATTTGCAGTCTGTGACCACCTAAAAGGGTAGGCCCAACTGGCTCATCAGGGAACAAAACTCACATCACTGGCCTCAATAAAACAGTGTTCTCACTTATAAAACTATATATAACGACTATTGGGACCATTATTTCTACATCCTGGCTCAGAGTGGCTTCTTAAGAAGTATTAACTGGAAAGACAGAAAGCTGTTCTTTATAAAGTTTTGCACTCTTTTGGCATGATTTGATATAATGTTAAAATTGCACTAGGGAGAATTTTCTCTCCTTTCCTTGACTGATACTAGACCTGTTTTCCGTTCTTGACAGAATTTTGGCATTACCTTTTTTGTCCTCCAAATGAATTTCATTAATTCCATTGATGCACATCTAAAACTCCTACATGGTGTTTTGCTAAGGCAGTAAGACTCCCAGTTTAGCATAGGAAGGTCCATGTACCCTGAAGCTCTACCAACAATGGACTGAGAGATCTTCAGAGACACACTGAAGCCCCCAACCACATTGGAAAGCAGACTTCAATGGTGAAGCGAAAGCTATCTGGTGGAAGGACACTTCATGCAGATGGACCAATGTATTCTGAATTTGAAAGGGCTTAAAGAGTTGGGTTTTTTCCTCATTCAGCACTCTTGTGAAGGGCTCTCTGGCTTTACAAAATAAAGTCTAATTGCAGTCCACCAGAGAGACAATGCTAGCAGTCATAAGGCCACCTGTGCAACTGTGGTAGGCTCCGTCATCCTTCATTCAGAAGGAGTGTTCAAGGCATTACAGAGGCACGGAGAGCAGCTTTTTATCAAAGACATGGGGAAGGGCTGCATACGTATTTACAAAGCTGCCATCATCGCCCAGCAGACCATGTGCCTACAGTTTATTTTTACCCCTATAAATAAATATGACAAGGAGAAAGGAAACGTAAAGAATCCAGAGTCAACAAAATCCTCTGCATGAGGAAGACAAAGGCATATAACTGTCCTTATATATCATTTGAATACACAAGTTAGTGCCACTTAATACATTTGGTTTTTTAAATTTATAATTTTACTCTATGGCCATCACTAAAATGTTTAAAAGGTTCTATGGTGATTAGTGTCATTTGAGCTCTAAGAGAAATGTTTTATATGTGTCCTAAAAGCTGCCATATCCATTCTTCTATGGATTAATAATGGAATAAAGAAGTTGACTTCATGTCTATCCTTGTCCCACAATACCAGCATTCCAGTGAGGTTACACTATACTGCAGGAAGCTATACATAGGTAATATAGTAATTTAGCTGTATTTAGACAAAGTTACAGTCCTTGCCTTACTTTCAATTTCACAAATATGCTACATAGTTCTATCTGGCTAGTCCACCAGCACCTTAAACTCAGTATGTGCATAACTTACCTTTTAATTTCTACTCATAATCCAGTTTCTTACCCTGATTTCACTATTTTTGCTAATACCATGATAATATTCCTGGTTTTCCAAACTAGGAACCTTGGCATTATGTTTTCATCTTCTTTCTCGCTTATGCGCTAGTCAGGTCTTTCTTCTGTTTTCAATTCTAGTTCTATCTCTCTCTCTCTGGAGAACCAGTATAGTTAGGAGTCTGGACTCTGAAGCCTTATTTCTTGGGCTGGAATGCTAGCTCAGCCATGGATTAACTATGCAACTGTGGGAAAGTCACTACATATTTCTTTCTGTGCTTTGGTTTCCCATCTATAAAGTGGGGCTGTAAGGATCAAGTGAGTCAATATGTTTAAAGTGCTTACAATAGTGCTGAGTATCTAATAAATGCTATCTAAGTGTTAGCTAATATGATTATGTCTGTTTCCAATACACATATCAGGGCCTTTATCATCTTGTGTCTTGAGTCTCACAGAAGTCTTGCTACTGGTTTCTCAAAAGCTCTGCTCTCTCTTTAATCATCCCACAGCCAACTATAAGCTAGAATACTAGAATCTTAGGAATTTGGAGAAGTGCAAAATTCATTTGGTTCAACCCCTCACTTTGACATGCAAGCCTCCTACTTTTCTGATATTTCCCCCAAAGTTTAGCTATTGCTTCATGAAACCATTCAATTCCAATACTATTTTTATTCAGCCATACTAGAAAGTAATTTGTTGATTTGAACTGAAATCTGCTGTCTTCTTTCACCAGTGTTTTATTTCTGTCCTTTTGATCTACCAAAAATTGACAGACTCTCTTTTCCACTGGCCAGTCTCTTGGATAATCAAAAACAGCTATTTGATCTCAGAGTTGTTCCTCTTCTAACCATTCCTGAATCCTTCAAATATTCATCATATTACATATTACAAGACATTCCATGGTTTGTTTACTCTTAACATCTTAGTTTCTCTTTTCTGGACAAAGCACAGCTCTGGTCACACATTGTATGTAAAAATATTTCCGTTTCTCAAAGCACACTAATGTCCAAAATCCTTAGCCTAGAAATCTAAATTCTTCCCATCCAAACCACAATTGTTACATTTCTCACTTAAGCTTTCATTATTTCACTCTTTGCATCCTTTGCTACAGAGACATTTGACTACGAGTCCTGTCCTGAATCTCCTTGTTTTTCATGTATCTGGAGCTACATTGTGTGTTCCTATCCTTCTTCATTCCCTCTCCCACAGCCTATCTCTATCTTCCCAAATGATCCTTCGACTTGCAGCATGAATGACAAGTACTTCAGGTAACAGGTCATGGTCCATATTGCTCCAAGGCAGGCGTGGTATTACTTTCTTTTGTGCTCCTACAGAGCTTTGTTTATACATCTCTTACAGCTGTTACTGCATCTAATCTGTTACTGTAGATTTTTATACATATGCATTATTCCCTCTACCTTATTATAAGGTGATAAAGGCAGCAGCTGGGTCTCAATCTTTTTTCTCTCTTATATTCCCCAAAACATGAGAAGCATTCAACAAATACATGTGGAATTATTTCATTAATTCATTTAGTAAACATTTATTAAGTACCCCATATAGCTCAGGGCGTGATAAGACCTTAATATATGTTGAATAAATAAATTACTGATAAACATAAAAGTGTCTGACTGGAATTTTCAGGCTGGGTGATTAGAAAAACATTGGCACCATTGCGGGAAATCAGGAGGTCTGGAAAAGATAGTGATTGATTGGGATGAGAGTTGTGTTTGGTTTTGGATGCGTTGAATTTAAAATGCTAGCAAAAGATGCAGAATGATAGATATTTACTAAGCTACACATTGAAAGCTCCATGCTAGGTGCTGTTGTGAATACAAAAAGAAGGCAGGAAAGGGGACAGTGTTAATTCTTAGGCATTTGGCTGAGAATAACACTAAATCAATGCAACAAGATGAAATTAGTGGCTATGAACAGGACTGCCTTTTCTTATGTGTACTTGGTAAACTCCTTTTCTAAATTTCTCTGATGGATACTCAGAAGTAAATATGTGAACCTCTATTTTTCATTCTTATCTTCATTTAGTGAAGACGTCATTCTATACAATCATTGGTTGAAAGGCCCAGATTGTGAGAATAGTTAACTCCTTTGAAAACTTCAAAAGTCAGTTCTCATCAGTTACCACCTCCCAGCCACTTGCAAACTGCTAATAAACACACTAGACAAATGCCCTTGCTCTTTTGGAGGAGGAAAGTGTTGTATTCCTATGATATTTGGTTTCCAACTTTTAAGAGCACCAAGAGCAATCCAAATTCAAAGGAGAGAGGCGGCTTCCTCCCACTCTCTTGTCAGCCATTTCCTGGGGAAAATAACATTTTTATGCATCTCTAAGTGAATCACCCCCAACACCCCAAGTGTCCTTTAAACTGAAACAGTATGAAATGGAAATGATTTGCTAATAAATTACAATTTTGTGAAATATTCTTTGATAAAAGTAGAAAATACTGGCTAACTTGAAAATTATAGAATGTATTCCCAAATAAAAATTAAATATTTTGATCACTTACATATAAGTGAAAATATCTCCTTAATCTTTTTCATTTTAGCATCCTAGTCCAGGCCAAGATTTATTTGGTTGGCTCTTTAAGTAGATATGGAAGTCAAAACTTTTATTTAGGTTTTAATATATTCAACCACATTTCAGATTTTCCTTAATAAGCCTAAATATTAAAACAGGTTTTAAAAATGAGCATATAAAATAAACAAATCATCTTTATCATGAAAGCACTCTGATTTTACTTTCCCTGCATATTTAAATGATGACCCTTTTAGAGTTATCCAAGCCCTGTAACTGTCAAATTCTTAACTTTCCACTTTTTAATAAAAATGATTTCCATAAAGATTAGAAATTAATCTAACCTGACTTTCAAATCTAATATATTTTAGTGCTGGAAGCTGTAAAAATTCATCTATCTAGGTTTAATAAAGAAAGTTTTTTCAATTTAAATATACATTGCATTTAATAAGCTTGCATGATAATTTCAACAATGTTCATGGGTTCTTTAAATTACCTTCCTGCTGTGTCCAGGATACAATCCAATTTCATTTTTGAGCAACTGAGTTAACAAAAAAAGGTTCCCAAATCAAAGTGATTTCTGAATGACACAAAGTGAAATGATTATAAGCCACCCAATCAGACTGGCTCTTCTGCCTGACTTAAAAGAGAAAAATAATTGTTTATATGTATATAAACCTAAAGTATGTGACCATTTGGATATATTTAAATGTCTGGTTGAAATGTTTATCTTTTACCCAAGTATTTGTCATTGTGAAGATTAGCATTCCTTCCTATTTTACTTCCTTTCAACTTTTCAGCCATTCATCTATCTCATATTTGTTGAGCGTGCACCATGAGTTAAGCATTGTGCTAACTGGTGAAATATACAACAAAGACAGATATGGCTCTGCCTTCAAGAGCATAAAATCTACTGTATGAATACTCAAAGAAATATGTAGCTATGAACTGTGGTATCTACTACTGAGGGACAATACAAAGTGCAATGAGAATACAACAGGGAGACCTAATTTAATTCCAGGGTGTCAAGGTTCTGATCTCATTCAGGCATTGGTATTTACACTGAAACCTATAAAATGTGCGGGTATATGTGTGTGGTGATAAGGGAGATGAAATGGGTAATATGTGTCTGAAACACAGAAAAGAGAGGAATAGAATGGTATGAGATGAGCCTGGAGAAAGAGAGGTCAGAGAATTCAGGGTCTCTTGAAACTTTATGACAAAACTTTGGACTTTACTGTAGTAGAAATGGAAAAATATTGAAAGGCAGTCAGGGAGTGAAAAAATCAGATGTGTGTTTAAAAGTTCTCTCTGGGTGCAATATAGAAAATGGGGTGGGAAGAAGGAGAAATTAAGGATCATTTAGGTGACTATTATGGAATTCCAGGTGAGAGACTATGTTCCTAAGGCTAGAGTGAATGCAATGGAGACAGAGAGAAAAGATGTATTCACAATATTTTTAGGAAGTAGAATCAACAAGACTTGGTAACTGATTAGATAAGACAGGGGCAAAGGAGATGGAAGTGCCATGAGTGGTGTCGAGGTTTGGCATAGACAGTGGTGTGGGCAGTTATGTTATCTTTACCCATATATGGAATAATGAGGGGAGAGCAGGTTTTAGAGGAAAGATCATGAGTTCAGCTTTAGACATGTTAGCATGAGCTGCCACTGAGGAATCCAAGTGAAGATAACAAGTGGCAGATGGATGGATCTCTGGGTCTGGAATTAAGAAGAGTAATCAGGGCTAGAGACTATATTTGTGAGTCACTAATAAAATTGGTAATTAAAGCTAAGGGAGTGCATGTAGACTAAGATGAGAAATGAGTGGGGCCAAAGACTGATGAACTTTAACATTTAACGGTCAAGTAGAAGTGAAAGATCCAGCAAAACAGAGTGAAAGGGATATGCCATAGATATAGGGAGAAACTCAGAAACACTATATGTATATATAGCAGTTAGTTATGCCAAGTGCTACCAAAAGTCTGGTAAGATGAACATTTAAAAGTGTTCAAAGTATTTAGTGAAAAAATGATCATTGATAACTTGTTAACAGCTATTTTGGTAGAGTGATGAGGGGTAGAAGTGAGAATGAAATTGACTAATAGTGACTAGGGTACATGTATTAAGGATAAGGATATTAAAATCCCTATCAGAGAAGAGACTTGTAAGTATCAAATGGGAGAAAACTAGAATGAACACTGTGGTGTTGGATTGGAACTGGATGTATTAATAGAAATCCATGATTTTATATAAAGTTAATATAGATATAAATGGGTACATTATGCATGTAAATGTATGTGTATATTCCCTAGCCATGTTCACTGTGAGGCCCTGTGAATAGCAGGCCACAAACACACTTAGTGTCCAGAACTTGACTTCTTAATACCATTACGCCAAAAGGAATCAGGCTCCTTGGAGAAAGCCTGATTTCAGGAATAGAACAGGAAAAGTATAAAATGAGACTGGAACATCTTACTGTGCCAGAAGGTAAGGAAGTGCTCAAAGAATAATGATGACATGTCAAAAGGACCCAAAAGTCAGCCTGAAGGGGTGACCACTGGCCAAAACAAAAGAATCTGTGTATCAAAACAAACAGAAGTAGTAACAAACATAATCCATCAAGTTATTGGGAAAGCATGAGTTCATATAGATATAAATAAATGAATAAATTGAAAGTCTGAGGAGTAACAGAATATTTACATAGCTTCAAAGTCCCTCCCCCCAAAACATTTGCTAATTACAAGTGGAGAGAGAGAGATAGTATAGTGGAGAAGCCTTGCAGATACCATCTTAATTAAACATTCAAAGTTAACTTCACCAGTAGTGAGACAAATCAATAATGAACACCATCTGATGAGATACAATAAGAAGAACACAGCATTAATTCTGTGGTTTTCTTGCCTAAGATGTGTAACCGAAATGTACTTATGAGGAAATACCAGAAAACCTAAAATTGAGACTCGTTCTCCAAAATAAGTGGCGTGTACAATCTTCATGAATGTCCATCATCAAAGTCAAGGAAAGACTGAGGCACTGTTCTAAGCTAAGGGAGACTGAAGGGCCGTAACATCTAAAATGCAATGCTTGATTTTGAGCCAGATTCTTTTGCTATAAGGGACACTATTGGGACAACTATAAAACATGAATGGCTTCTGAGCATTAGATGATAGTAATGTATGAATGTTAATCTCCTGATTTTAATTGGTGTCTTGTGGTTATGTAGAGAAATACAGGGGTGCCTGGGTGGCTCAGTCGGTTAAGTGCCTGCCTTTGGCTCAGCTCATGATCTCAGGGCCCTGGGATTGAGTCCTGTGTTGAGCTCCTTGCTCAGTGAGGAGTCTGCTTGTCCCTCTGCCTCTGCCTCTGCCTCTCCCTGCTCATGCTCTCTCTCTTTCATTCACAAATAAATGAATAAAACCTCTAAAAAAAAGAAAAGAAAAGAAAAAACCCTTGTTTTTAGGAAATATGCAATAAAGGATTTATGGGAAATGTGTCAACAATTTATTCTTCAATGTTTCGGGGGAAAATTCTTTCTATTGTACTTAAACTTTTCTGTAAGCCTGTGATTTTTCAAAATGAAAAGGAAAGATGAATGGAAGGTAAGGAAGTGGAGAAATGAAGCTGAATCATTAAAGGGGGCAAGAGCTGAGAACGTGAGATTAAAAATTTTTTTTTCAAGTGAGAGAGAAAAGATTGTGTTTAAGAGCTCTTGAGAAAGATCTAGTAGATAGTTTAAAGTTACATGCGAGAGAGAGTGGGAATGGGGTGGGATCTAGAGGTCAAGTGGAAGGACTGACCTTTGACAGGACACTTCCTGCATTACAGCAGGAGGAGGAAAGAGGGCATGGGCACAGACACAATCTGATTTTTTCAGATCTGATGCTAGAAAACTGAGGAAGTTCTCATGTGATGGTTATTTTTTTCATGAAGCAGGAGGCAAGGCCCTCCATTAAGAATGGATGGATGGTGGGAAAATTGGAGGTTTGAGAAAAGTAGAGAAATTCTGAAAAAATAATTATGGGGGACGATAGAAGGAGGTAACCTGAAAAACATGGTAGTATTGGTGGGCAGTGCTGAGGGCCCAGGTGAGACTGGTGACCAAGAAATTTTCTTAGTACCAATCTACCCAAAGAACAATTTTTCTTTAAGAGAGTTTGGTTGCTGGGTACAGGCAGGAAAAAGGGTAACAACTGCCATCATTCATTGTTTGAGTTTTGCCAAGGAGGACCAGTGGAGCAGGGGATTTTAGGTTATTTGCAAGAGAGGCTGGAATGATATATCATTTGTATTGGAACTAGGGAAACATAAGTTTTCCTTCATTCTTCCTTAAATGAGTATACACACACACACACACACACACACACACACAGAAATTCCGTAACCTTTTAAGGATGGAAAAAAACACTGAGACTATAACTTAGTAAACTTCTGAGGTGTCAAAATAAATCCAAAGTTGAATACTCTTCAAGCTGAAAATCTTACTCTTCTCTATAAATCACAATAATGCGCTCTAGTTTTTTTTTTTTTAAGATTTTATTTATTTGACAGAGAGAGAGAGAGACATCACAAGTAGGCAGAGAGGCAGGCAGAGAGAGAGGGGGGAGGAAGCAGGCTTCCCGCAGAGCAGAGAGCCCGACGTGGGGCTCGATCCCAGGACCCTGGGATCACGACCTGAGCCGAAGGCAGAGGCTTTAACCCACTGAGCCACCCAGGCGCCCCACGCTCTAGTTTTCTTATCACTTGGAATCATTAATCAAAACTTTAAAGAGCTAGCACATAATTACAGATTTTAGGTTGAGAAGGTCCTATCTGTTCAGCATCATTAGAAATGGGTTAAATATATTGATCCTGGAGTCAAAGGATAGATGGCTTACCGTGCCTGAAATCTCAACAACTAAGGTATTATCCCATTATAATTCAGATACCTCCATGTCCACATGAGCAACTCCAATTTTATGTTTTATTTATTTAGGGTTTTACTGGAGAAGATTTAACTGGAAGATTCTGTTGCCAAAAAATGGAGCTCAAAAACCAGTGACTGGTCTAGTGAAAAGAACTCAGCCAGTATGTTGGTTTTCTCACAGATTTTAATTATAATGCTTATATTATTTTTCTTACCGATTTTTGGGACAATGCACTAACAAAACATTGTTAAAATAAATGATAATAATAGAGGCACCTGGGTGGCAGTCAGGTAATGATCTCACTCTTGGTTTCAGCTCAGGTTGTGGTCTCAGGGTCTTGGGATTGAGCTCTGCATCAGGCTCCCTCCTCTGCAGGGAGACTGCTTCAGGATTCTCTATCTTCCTCTGCCCCTCCCTTCCCTAAATAAATTAAAAAACTAACAAATAAATAAATAAATCTTAAAAAACGATAAAATTATTGGGAAGTTACAGGAAAAAAATAAGTCCAGAGTCTGAGGTACTGCTCAGGGTAAAGAAGACTTGGGTGGGGTGGCAAGCGGGGATCCTAGGCAGAATGAGGGTGCTATGTATAGAGAAGAGATCATGTCATTGACATGGTAAAATCTGATATAAAATGACACAACTCAGCTGTATAAATCGAATGTTTGTGCACCCCTCAAATTCATATGTTAAAACCCTAATCCCCAATGCGATGGTATTTGGAGGTAGGGTCTTTGGGAAGTGATTAGGATATGAGGGTGGAGCCTGCATGTATGGGATTAGGGTCCGTATCAAAGAGGCTTAGAGGGCTAGCTTGCCTGTTCTGCTACTTGAGGACACAGTGAGAACACACTGTCTATGAACCAGAAAGCAGGCCTCTCACCAGACACTGAATCTGCCAGTGCCTTTTCGTGCACTTCTTAGCCTCCAGAAACATGAGAAAGAAATTCCTGCTGTTTGTAAGCTACCCAGTCTATGGGATTTTGCTACTGTAGCCCAGAGTAAGACAAACCCTCTTCCTGGATGTATCAATCTAAGAGGTAATGGAGACAGAGGAAATGAAACTAAAGATGTTTTACTGAGTGTGGTGGGTTGAATGATATGCCCTTGTCATAACCCCTGGAACCTGTGAATGTGACCTTATTTTGAAAACGGGCTTTTGCAGATGTAATTAAGGATCTGGAGATGAGATCATCCTGGATTAACCTGGTGGTTCTAAATCCAATGATAAATGTCCGTACAAGAGACAGAACAGGAGAAGAGAAGAGGAAATGGCCGCATAGAGATGGAGACTGAAAGCCACCAGAAGCTGGAGGAGGCAAGGAATGCTTCCCTGTTGATACTTTTGTTTTAGACTTCTAACCTTCAGAACTGTGACATAATTTATTTCTCTTGTCATTTAAACAAACAGTCATTCCACTGTGGTTATCAAGAACACAGAATATATTCTCAACATACAGATCTCTGGCACTTAACAATACTAATGATAATGATAGTAACAGCCATTGCTAACATTAACTGGGAATTTCGGATACTAGGCATTGTGCTAAGTGATTTAAATGAATTCTTTTCCTTAGTCCTCACGACAGTTCTATGATTGAGGTACCATTATTAACCCTACTCTACAGAGGTGGGGATTTGAAGTTTAGCAATTTGCCCAAGGTCATATATAGCTACAAGGCAGTACAGTAGAAACTTGAACCCACAGCCTGACTCTAGAGCCTATACTTTTAATCCCTACACTGGACTGCATTCAACAGTAGTTTGGATGACCTACATCAATTGGTAGGAGTTTATATCCTAAGCAAGTCTGATTGGCTGGGCAATAAAGGGAATTATTTTTTTTAAGTAGAACCTAAATCCAGACAGTCCATTGCTATTTAATAAGTACAGGTGTACATCACAATGAAATAGAAGCTTTGTCAAGACATTCCATTACTTTGAGAGACCAGAGGTGAGTAAAGCAGAAAAATGCTAACTTCTACAATATCATACTTACCCCAGCCAGCATTAAATGGGGGATGTGATTCTAATGAAAATGCCCAATTTTTATTTTTTTCATTTAAGCTATTTGCTCTATAATACAAGCAAATGACACTTTAATAAAATCATTACATTATCACAATAGCATTTCACCCTTTAATTTGTCTGTATTCCTTGGTTATTCTCACACCTTTGTGCTAACTTCTGTTGTAAATTTATTTAATCTACATAAATTATTCAGCATAATGGAAAAAAGACATAGTAATATGGTGCCGTCTCAAAATCAGCAGTTCCTCCTCAAAAATGAAGGTACTTTACTCTGCCTTGACATTTGGATTGCTGAGCTGTCACAGGAAATTCTTCTACTTAGACACCTTCTAGTCCCTTGACATTATCTCTTAATTATATTTTTATTTCAGAAGCTAACAATGATATGAAAGAGTACTAATGTGTAGTAGGTTCAAACCTGTATTTTTAATATTTCTCTATGTAGGAGATGCCTTAAAAGCGTTGGCTTCCTCAAACAGAATCACATTGCTTTTTCCCAAAATTTCCATTCCTTCAAGGGATATGGTTCTTTACTTTTTAAAATAAAAACACCTCAGATTATCAGTTTGAAGTTGTTGGGGCAGAAACTCATCTTTATATTTTTTAATTTAATTTACTTTTACTTTTTTCAGTGTTCCAAAATTCATTGTTTATGCTCCACACCCGGTGCTCCATGTAATATGTGCCCCCCACAACACCCACCATAAGCTTACCCAACCCCCACCCCCCTCCCTTCCAAAACCCTCAGTTTGTTTCTCAGAGTCCACAGTCTCTCACGGTTTGCCTCCCCCTCCAATTTCCCCCATCTCAATTCCCCTCTCTGTCTCACAATGTCATCTTTAAATACAAAGTTATTGGTGCGTGAGGTAGAATCCAGAGACCCAACTGGGAGCCCCAGATATGCTACTTAGCCACATGAATCTGGATGTATGGTTTGGGTTGAGTCTTTGTCTTCATTTGCAAAAAGGAGTATGCAATCATCCACCCTAACTTACAGGAACATTGAAAATATGGTGTAAATATGAAAAAACTCTTTGACAACTTAATAAATCAACATAATCTTGATATATAGAAATAGTATGAGCTTTCATGATTGACAGACTTGGATTTGAATTGTGGATCTGCCATCTACTAGCCATGTGGACCTGGGGAAATTTTAATTTAACCTTAGCTTCCAAATCTGTCAAATGAGATAAAAACATCTACTCAAAATGGTTGTTTGAAATAGATGATATTTATGAAAGCATTTAGTACACCAACTGGCACATATTATTTCCCTTCTCTGTCCCTCCCCTTTATGCTCTTTCTATTTCTGAAGGACACCGCTAGACCCTGAACAAAGAGGATAACCCATTTAGGACAGATGGTAGGTTTCCTCTACATGGAACTCACAGAAAAAAAAAGGCCTTGAGAACAGAGCCCCAGGAAATCTTATGAAGTCAAAGTGTCAGGTTCCGAATTTTCTTGAAAAAATCAATTTGAGTTCAACCAAAAAGGAGGCTGCATTTTGGAAAATTGGCCTTTAATATCTAGAGTACAAGTTTTCAAATTGTTCTCTCAAGTTCAATACCACTTTCACCATACTAGATGGGCTTTTCCTTCAGTGAAGATAATAAAAGTGGTGAATTTTACTACTTTTGACCAGGTGGTTTTATGTGTCTAAGAACAATTTTGTCCTTTCTTGGGTCCAACAGAAAGTTTTACCTTAAAAATCACACATAAAACAACTTTTTTTCCCATTGGTCTATTCCTCAAATAACTCCAGGTGTGATCTATGGGACCTTCTGTTCTATATGGAGTCAAGGGGCAAGAGAATTGTTGGTGAACTTTGGGAGCAAATTCCATTTTTGAATCTCCAGTATCTCTCTCCAATATTGAAAGCACAGCTAGATAACATTTACAAATACCCTTCTGGTTTTGGCTTTGCCAATTTCATCTTCCGTAGTGTTTGCTTTGCTCGGTGTTGTCTGTATTTTCAGCCTCTGAGGACTGATGTCACTTGTCCAGTAACCTAACAATGATTTTAAACTTGATTTTCCCATAATGAAACATTATTAATCCTTGGGGTATTTACTGTAATATACTGCATTGGATAATATGGAAGGTGATCTACTGTTCCACTGGAATGCCAATGTCAGGCATCATTAATAAATGCATAGTTCCCATTAAGTGAGAGGCTTTTAATTAGCATACATATTTTTGTCATCATATATCAAACCAAGTAGACTTTTTTCTCATCTTGTGTTACTTTGCTGACTTGAAAAGTTGAATTCTTATTGTGGCAATGTATATTAAAGCCTGAAACTTATAAACCACTCCATATTATTTTCAGTATTGAAATGACAATTCGATTGCCTCCAAGTTTCTAAATGAAGCAATGTGATGTTTTTCCTGAAAAATAATTTCTATGGCACTTTGTAGCAAGACTATATATTTGTCACCTCATGTGTTTGGATTATATGGGTTTAGCAAAGTATGGCCCACAAGTCACCTGCTGGGGATCCAGTTAAATGTGTAGATTCTTGGACCTCACTCTAGATCTACTGAATCAAAATGTGTTGGGGGGGGCGCTGGGAATTTGCCTTTTAACAATATTCTAGGTAATTTTCATGCATTCTATTATTTTAGAGCCAGTGGTTTGGTGTGGGGAGACTAGCCACTCTTCCATCTCTTTTTTCTTTCCCTAAGAACTTTCATCATCCTTTTAATCTGAATCCCTTCTCAACAACCTCATGTCAACCTGTTGGATATTAAAAGATGTGTATGTGTTCCACTGAGAATACAAGATGGGAATAAGAAGGTTCTAGTTCTCATTTATCTATCCAATTGACCTTGGACAAGTTTTAATATTTTTGAGCTTTAATTTCACCAACTGTAAAATGGTGGAAAGTAGGAAAGGAGTGAGAGGAAGCAAGACTGTTAGATAAGTTAATGTTTAAGTTTCTGTTTGGATCCGACATTCTTGGAGTTTATTAATGCTCTAGTTGCTACAGGGAGAAGAGCAGAGGAGAAAAGGGGATCAGAAGATAAGCTGAAGAAGTCACTAGGTATACACAAATGGAATGAGTATGAGTTTTGGAATCAGACAGACTATGGTTTAGATCATAGCTCTGATATATTATGGAGTCATCTTAAGTAAATTACATTACTCTTTGGGCTTTAATTTCTTTGTTTTTTTAACATGAGGATAATATATACCTTACAGAGTTCTTGTCATAGTTAAAAGAGACAGAACAATATCCAAAATAGTACCCACCAACATGTTTTCAATGAGTCATAGATGTGATGAAGAAGAGAAGGGGAAGAGATGGAGAAGAAGGAAGAAGGAAACAACAGGGAATGAGACCCAATGGTGGGTGATTTGGAACTTTGCTAGATTTACTTGACAACAAATAATTGGTTGGGAACTTATGATGTGCCAGATATTGTTCCAGGCACTGGAAATACTGTTCCAGGCAGCAGAGATACAGCAGAGATCAAAACAGATAATTTTTACCTTGCGAAGCTTAAATTCTGGTGTGTATGTGTGTGGCAGGGAGTGAGGGTGTGGCAAATAATAAATAAATGAGTACGGGTTATTTCAGGTGGTGATAACTGCAATGCTGAAAATTAAAACAGTATTAGAGGGATCCAGAGAGATAGAGGGTAGGGAGTTGCTATTTTACATAGGGTGATTTCTCTAATGTATCAATTATTATTATTGTGTCAGTTGAACAGATACCTGTTATGAAAGAGCCTTGTACCTAGCTGGGGGTAAGACAAAAAGAACACCAAGTAGAAAGGTCTGAAGTGAGACCATGCCCACAGTGTAGAGGAACAAGAAAGAGGCCAGAATCCAAAATATGTAGTTGGAGCAGAGTGGATGAAAGGGGAAGAGGGTAGTAGTAGATGGTATGAGAGCGGTCATGGGAGTGGGCAGAAATGGATTGTGGAGCTTTGCAGACCCTAGGCAGGGAGTCAGCTTTCACTCTGAGCAAAATGGGAAGACAATGGAAGGCTCTCAGCAGAAGAGTGACATGATCTCATTTACAAATGATCATTCTTTAGGGGTATACAGTGGACAAAGGGAGACCAGTTAAGGCTGTTGCCATAATCCAGGCAAGAGAAGATGGTGGCCTGGGACCAGGATAGTAACAGTGTAGGTGGTGAGAAGTGGTCAGATTCTTTATACATTTTGAGCATAGAACCAATTAAGATTTTCTGGTGGGCTGGATGTAGATATGAGGGATAATGATGACCTCAAAGTTATTGAAAGATCTGAATTGCATTCCTGAGATGGAGAAATTATGGGAGTGGCAGGTATGGGGAAGATGAAGTATATATGCTCATCAGCTGACACAGTGAAAAGTGTCAGTGAATGAACATTCGTGAGCACTTCCTGGTGAGGAGCCCAGGGACAGGTGCTCTGGGTTTTTATTAGAAAAATGCTCTTGTCAGTATTATAAGGGAACCGGGGAACACTGTCTTTAGTTTTAGTTGAGTGCTTATAAAATTATTTTGGGAATAAGCTACAGTCTTCCTCATGCATGGGAAGTCCACATTCAGAGTTAATAGACATCACTTTTCAGCTTTCCAAAGCCATATTCATTATCTCTGAACTTCAGCTTTAACCAAATCAAATGAAAACTAGTACAAATTGAGGGGCTGCAACTTTGCTATTTGCTTACTCACAGTGATGCCTTACTATCGCTCCAGTAACTGCCTTAATTGCTTTCTGGAAATAATCCTACCCCATCTGGTGGGATGTTTCTGAAGCATTAAGTGCTCCAAGAGAAAGAGCTTCTGTGCTTTACAGTAAGCGCACTGCCATCAGGAGTCTCCACTGCCTGTTTTGTAGTTCAGTCTCTGCTGCTTCCCAAAGAGCTGAATGGACCGCTATTGTGTCATTTAAATCTAAAGAAAGCATTTGCACGCTGATGATGTTATCTCAAGTCTTAATTTGTGCAAACATTGATCTGCTTTGAGGAGAAAAGAAATCTCCGCTCAGACAGCAAGGACTGAGCTCAGATTAATAGTCAGGGGAAAGGACTAAAGCACCAGGAAGGGTAAACTTTTTTTTTTTTTTCATTTTAGGATGCTTTATCAGATTTTCTTTCCAGATTTATTTCTGCTCCAACGAAGAATATTCTTTTTGAGCTAAATTCAATTTGTATATAAAAAATACACACCCATATTGATTTCACTCTGGTTTAAAATGGTATTTTTACAGTGCAAAAATCTAATCAATACAATCTTATGAGTTGGACTGGTAATGGTAAACATACTAACAGATATTTCATTTCATGGGGCCAAAGCTCTGGAAATTGATACTACTGGAAAGGATTACTCATTCACCATTGGGTATAACTTTGTTTACCCAATCATGATATAGGTGTAAAGCAAAAATACAATTATGCTGTGGCCAACACATGAGGGGTTTTTGAATAGTAGAAGTTGCCTTCCCCATTTCCCCCCAAGGCCCATAGATCGTGCAAGTTGGCAGATCAAGTAAGGATATTGTGGGAAATCGTTTACAATAAGTGAATAAAAGCTTAATCTGATAGGGTGGAAAATTAGGCTGACATAGTCGTTGAAGAAATAAAAGTCTCCCAAGCCAAGATCAACTTTTTTAAAAATTAAGCTTTTAGAGGAGATGGATTTGCAGATTTCTTGAACCAGTGCTATTATTTCTTCTCTCACATGTAGCTAAAGCATTTCGTTTTGAGCAAGGCATGCTACAAGTGAAACTGTAAGACAGGTGTTGCCAGGGGTTCAAACTGCAGCCAGCAAGACTCTTAACATGCTTAATCAAAACTGTAGCAATACCAAAGGAACTGTGTTTCATCATTGCTAGTGAACTTGGACTGGGGAAATGAAATTCATCAAAAGATATAACCCAGACTTGCCTCTGTCTCCTCTCACGTAACCCTTGGTTGCCCTCACTGGAGTTAAGTGTCATGGAAACCTACAGTGCAGGTGCACACAAAGGGTTGAGACTGGAAGAAATAATTCAGCTAGAGTACAGGAAAGAGCAACATTGTCCCTAAGGATTATGACCCTTGAATATAAGATTGATGCCTAAAGCCAAGGAAGCATGAAGGGATGGAAAATGCATGGCTATAGCTGTAAATGTGCAGTCACCATACGAAGTGGATATTAAAAATTCGCATATAGATTTTTACCCTGGAATCCCCCAAGGGCAGTCTAGGGAATAAAGATAATGCTGGTAAGTGCTATGTTGTGTTAGCTGTGGGTGATCAGAAGATAATAATTGATATTTCCTATAATCAATTTCTAAGTGGGGGCTGATTCACAACTGCTCACAATGCTTTCTAATTCACAAGCCCAAGTTAACAGGCACATAATCACCCCTTAGTGAAGAGAAAGATAGCTATTTTTGCTTTGATATTTGGGAAACAGAGGCCCAGAATGATTTGTCCAAAATCCTACAGCAGTTTGATTATATTGCTTTAAACACCTTCATTTAAAAATTTTTTTTAAAAATTAAAAAAAATTATTTAAATTCAATTAATTAATCCATAATGTGTCATTAGTTTCAGAGGTAAAGTTCAGTATTCCATCAGTCCTATATAACACCTAGTGCTCATGACATCACGTTCCCTCCTTAATGTCATTCTAAACCCCTTCAGAAAGCTGAAAATATATAAGCTCAAAATACCACGATTCTGCCCCTAGTGCAATAATAGGAGCTCATAGCTCAGAAATGAAGGAAAATATCTTCCATGGCATAAATATTTATACAGTTTAGGTAACAGGTGTTTAGTCTTTAGCTCTGAATATAAGAAGTCACTGAAAGGGGAATATGCATTTCAAATTTCCAAATTCTGCTGCCTTTGGAATCTCTTTCATAGTAATCAAGTGCTACAATAAAGAAAAGCTATGAATTTTACCTATTTTTGGTCTTTAACAAGCTTTATAAAATTTATTAACACCTAACTTCTTTGCTTATAATGTGTCTTGCATTTCTTCCTAAGTGTGTGCAGTCAGAGCTCAATAGGAGATAGTATTTCTTGATGGATCCTTAGTGAAATCAATCAGCCAGATTTAGTATACCTAAAAAATTTATAAATTTATAAACTTTATAAAATTTATTAACACCTAAATTCTTTGATTATAATGTTTTATTTTAAATTATAATTTAAAAGGGATGTTACAGCCTTCACATGAGATCTTTTCTAGCCAGGAGGTACTTAGGCACTTGGGAGAAAACATTTAGGAATTCAGTCTTTTGTCTTCCCCTTTCTAGAAATTTTCAGCATGATATTGATTTGCAAGCATTTAGACTGATTGTAGTTTATAAAATAATATAATTAAATAAGTACTCTTACATATCTCCTAAACATTCTGTGAAGCATGCAACTTACTTATCTCTGCTTTTTTAAACAAGAGGAAACTGAGGCTTAAGAAATGAGCTAGCTTGACTGAAGCCACATGGCTGGCCAATAGCAGAGCTGGAACTAGATTTAGGACTCTTGGCATTTTGCTCTTTCTATTATGGCAGTGGCCTCGAAAGGACATTTGTACCAGTCAGTATAGGTTACATTAGGTAACAAATGAGCCCCCAGATCTCAGTGGCTTGAAACAACAGAAGCTCACCTCTCATTCATTCTACATATGAAATGTAATTCAGTAGGTGATGCTCTGATTTAAAACACTGCCATCACCACAAGGTTTTTACACTTTTCAAAGGCAGGATAAAAGAACATGAAGAATCATATGGCCCCGTGTAACTGCAAAGGGGCCCTATGCCCCACAGGAGAAAACAATCGGAATTTGTGGTGAATAAGCATAGGTCTCCCACAACAACCTTTGTCTACATGAAATCTTACTTAGAACCCCTATTTATAGAAAACAGATAGAAAATGGTGAAAAGTTCAAAACCAACTTCACTTTTCCTTGCTTCTTTGGAAGATAATAAGGTTAATCTCTTTCAGGGTCATGAGATAAAATAGAAGCTAGAATGAGAACAGATCACAGACTGATCTCTTTTTTGTCTTTTGTTCTACTCACTAGACTTTGGTTCTCCCACTGTGATACAGAAAATCCTCAGGAATATTGTGACTTTTAATGTCATAATGTATTAGGTGCACACAATGTTACCCATAATGAATGCTAAGTTTCAAGTGTACAGCATGGTTGAGAAACTAATTTCTAAGGGAGGTACACATTTTTAGATTCATTTTGAACTCCACAGCTGCCTCTTACCAACAAGCACCTTGCCTTGCATGCAAGAGTAAATGTTTTAATATAATATGGGTATAAGTTTTCATCCTTGTTGAATTTTAAAATACAATTTGTTCAGAAAACAAAAATTCTTTTTTTTTGTTTTTTCATTTCTTTTTTTTATTTTTTTTTTAAATTTTATTTTTTATAAACATATAATATATTTTTATCCCCAGGGGTACAGGTCTGTGAATCGCCAGGTTTACACACTTCACAGCACTCATCATAGCACATACCCTCCCTAGAAAACAAAAATTCTTTTATTGAATTATGGCTAGAAGGAAAATGATTGCTTTGAATATGAGAAAGGTCACTCGGTACCACTAGTTTTCATGAAGAACAGTTTTTAATCAAGAGAGAAAAATCAAAGTGTATATATTTCAGGGATGCTTGTTTAGGCCTAGAATAAAAAAATGGGTAGAACAGTGATGTCAAGGTGCATGTATGTGTATTGGGGGTGGTGCAACCACCTGGGGGGAGCTTTTTCAAGCTAGACACACTTCACCATACCCATTCTCATAATTACCTCAATTAAGAATCTATACTGTGAAAAGTTGCCCTGACCAAGAGGAAAAGTCTGCCACAGCCATCAGGTAGGTTACGTAGAATAAAAATGTTGAAATCTACAAGATTAAAACAATATTCTGTACTGCAAACATATGTGACAATGTTTCTTCTAGGAATTAAACCCTGAATTCTCCTCCTTCCAGCAGCGTCATCTATCCCCAACTGTGGTGATTAAAAAGCATGCAGCGTTTTTCACCCAACAGCAAATCCCCAAGAGAGAAGAGATTTCCTATTGTGATTTGTACTCAAAATGACAACTGATTACATAATGATATACACAATAAGGATATTTTTGTTCCAGATCCATATTTGCCAAGTTGGAAAGGTGGAGAGAAGAGGAGGACCTGACATCTGAGTGTTCTTTGTTCCTTCCCTTTCTCCCTTTCCTGCCTCTCTTTCCTTCCTGTCCATCTATTCTGCTACTCATCCATCGATTTTTCGATCTACTATCTACCTACCTGGATGCCTACCAAAGCACATTCCCAGATCAATTTTGTGTTCACATACGAATGTACAGCACAGAGTTTTCACATGTGATACCTATATAGCTGATCATACTGGAGGTTAGTCCATCAATTTACTAGTCCACCACTCCATTTTCTTTCCAGAGCAGGAAAGAAAAGAAAATCCACATATCATCCTATTGACTGGATGTTACCTTCCTTTACCTTCTATGTTCTATAAAGCTGACTGAACACCCTAGCTCCAAGTTCTCCTTTGGTGCTGTGCGAGAGGTATTATTTGAAATAAGGCTGTACTGAAAGATGCTGCCTGCTGAGATGATCAACAACTGACATTTGTATAGAACTTTACCCTTTACAAAGCACTTTCTGATCCATTATCATAATGTCTCAAGTCATGTATATCACCTTAAACTTTCCCTGCTTCCTAGGCCTGAGGCTTTATGAGGAAAAAAAAAAAGAAATTACCAGGGCAAGAAGTGAGTTGAGAAGATCTGGGAAAGAGACACCTGCTGATCCCAGTGTACTTGATTTTAATGTCTGTATATGCCACCCTTATTCTGAAAACAAGACAAAGAAGAATAGAATGGGACCCTCGTTTTAACAAACCATTAAAAAATGTATCCTTGAAAATTCACATAGAATCAAAGCAAAGAATGAAGAGAGAGTGGGAAATGGGAGATCCAACTATACCATAGGCCAGGTGGTCATAAAGTGTTTAATTCTTCAAATTATTCTTGTAACCTTTAAATCTGCCCATCTCTGCCTCAATTTCATTTCTTTCACTGCCTCATCATAGCTCACCTGATAATATCATAAGAATCTTTTCCCCAATGTATTTTCTATAGCACTAGATGGTTGGGCCTTAGTACTAAAAACTCCAAGATGCCATGACACCTCACCCTTAGACCTGTGTAGGTAGGGTCTCCTTTGAGGCCATTTTAAATGGCTCCAAGTGGCCAACCTGGAGCCACACTCCTCTCCTGGGGCAAGAAGTTCACCGGACCAGTGGTAGAGGACCACCTAGAGTTTGCATCTCCAAACCCCATTAGAGCACTTCCTGGGAGCCTGAGATGCCCTGTTTATGGCCTGAGCCATGTGGGACTATGTGAGCTATCTGGGACTGTGCCCATTATGGAATGTGTTGCCTGTATATGCAGCTCCCAGGATGGAGAGATGGCCAAAGGACAGTGGTTTTCTGGAGGCGGGAGGGCCTGGTGTGGAACAGCATTGGGGCTGGGAAGAGAAGAGGGTCTGGACACAGGCCAGTGGTCTCCATTTTTTATCTTGGCTCTAAGCTCCATAAATGTTGGCACAAATGCTTGGGATGGCCCTGTTTGCCCCTATGATACTTGTAAAGAGTGCAGTCCTCATACAAGATTCTCTCTTGACAGCCCGATGTGTGAAACCTCAAGGTAATCTAAAAAATTAGCCATGGTATAGATCATTACCCCTGAGAAGTTAATATATCTTCCTTCCAAGAAGCTCCATGCTATGCTTGCTGGCCCATGGAAACAATCTCTAATTCTTCTATTTCTAGGTCACGTACATAAAACAAGGCTGGACTGACATGGAGGTGGCCGTGCATGGGCTAGTACATGGGAAGAAAGGAGCCAGAGTTTATTTAAGTTAGAAGGGAGGTTACCTAGATAGCAGTCTAGAAGTACTGAACAGTGACTACAAGGCAGAACCAGAGATATAGACCAGGGGGAATTGAGAAAGACTCAAACTGGAGGGGATTTGGCATAAGGTATACATGTAGAAGGGGTTTAAACATCATAATTAGAGAAGTTGAAAGAAAAAAAAAAACAAGAATTGAGGTGTGGGATGGTCAAAGCCAAATGGTTCAGGATCTAAATCTATAAAATCTGGGCATGGAGCAGGTACTTTTCTTTTGTGTGTGTCCTGGTTCACTTAGTGCATTTGGCAAAATGCTCCTATCAGGGAAGTTATGATAAAAGTACTTCCAAGACCAAAATAGGGTCTCTTTGCTAGGAATAGGCCCAAGATTTAATATCAGGCCAGTAACTATCTTTTCTACAGCATTCTGAAGTCCTGTTTTTTCCACAAAAGGAAGAAGAAAGCAATGTGTTTTGATGATAATACAAAAATTGATGCTTTTAAAAAAATGTGTAGCTCTGGGCATAGAAGGACAGGCAAAGCAGTTGAGTAAATGTTGGTTAAGGTAACATTTTATGCCTAGATCAGAGGTGTTTCTGCATGAAAGTGTCTTGGCTTCAAACTGTTGAGCTGGAAGGCTGTTGAAATTTAAGCACACTTTATTGACACTCAAGCATGATCTCAGCTATTAAATGGCTTATAAAGGAAGAACTGCATTTAATCAAGAAACAATATTTACTTTAGGTACTCCATGAACTGGGTGTATGTGGACAAATCACTTCTTTACTCTGGGCCTTGGTTTCCTCATCTGTCGAATGGTAATTATTTCATTTCCTCACAGGGTTATTTCAAGTATCAAATAAAATCATTACGGGGAAAGTGCTTTGAGAAGTGCAATGCCTCACAAAGGTAAGGTAGCATCTTTTTCAGCCAAAGCCTCTTACATAAAACCAGCAACTTTTTTTAGAGGAATTTATTTATTTATTTATTTGACAAAGAGAGAGAGAGAGAGAGAGCGAGTGACAGTAAGAGAGAGAACACAAGCAGTTGCGGTGGGGGGGCGGTGGAAGAGGGAGAAGCAGGCTCCTCGCCGAGCAGGGAGCCCGATGCAGGATTCAATCCCAGGACCCTGGGATCATGACCTGAGCCAAAGGCAGACGCTTAATGACTGAACCACTCAGGCGCCCCAAATTAACAACTTCTAGAAAATCAACTGAAAAAAAAGAACAATAGTTCATGAATTGCCTAAATGTTTACTCTTAGTCTCTCTTTGTATTTTGGTTTTTAGTAGTATCATATATACTACAATCACAACTACTTAATGGCTTTTTAATATAGATTAACTTCTACGAAGTCTGGATCATTCGGTAGGAAAAAGATATTTACGGAGCACCTACCAGAGCCATGTAATATGCATTTTTTTAAAGATTTTATTTATTTATTTGACAGACAGAGATCACAAGTAGGCAGAGAGGCAGGCAGAGAGAGAGAGGAGGAAGCAGGCTCCCTGCGGAGCAGAGAGCCTGACGCGGGGCTCGATCCCAGGACCCTGGGATCATGACCCGAGCCGAAGGCAGAGGCTTTAACCCACTGAGCCACCCAGGCGCCCCTGTAATATGCATTTTTATATGTTATGCCATTTAATCTTCAAATAAGCTGGTATTATTATGTTCCTTTATAATGAGGACATAAATATTTCCTACAGCCATTAGTTGCCAACATTCAGATCTGAACCACCCATTGGTGGATCCTGAAATTAAACCACTTCAGTGGAAATTACTCAGGTATTTTTCTTTAAGTTTTGTCACCATGATTAGGAATGAATTAAAAAATTGTCTTTGCTGTGACTTGCTGGACTTTGGACATGTCTAAATGCTACCATAGCATCATCAGCTCAGTTATTTTGTTGGCCATCTTAATGGTTGAAATGACCACTTTTCTGTTCTGATTGATTGCATAGCAATGGGCTATTAATATGGCCAAAAACCCCAAATCAAACACAAAGTGATCAATTCTAGGCTGTGTCTAGACTTCCTATATGAAGAAGATGCTGAGCATCTGTTTCTGCGTCCAGAAAAGACTGAACAAAAGTTAATTGCTTTAAGTGGAAATCTGCGAATTACTAATTAGCTATAAGCAAGGGTGGAGGCAGTGTTCTCAATTTGTTGTCCTTGTAGTCACCTGCATCACAATCATCTGGAAAACTTGTTAAACATGCTGATACCTGATTCCCACCCCAGATGTCCCGTATTAGAATCTTGGGGATGGGGCAGAAATTTGTATGCTTAGTAGGCACTCTGGGTTATTTCTGATGCACACTGAAGTTTAAGAAATACTGCTGCAGAGTCTATCCCCTTATAGAGCTTTAAGAAACATATTTAACAAGGGAAGAATCCTTAATCTTCATGAGGGGTCTGTAATAGAAATGGAACACCTGATTTCTCTGCACTCGACCACCTCAAGTGTGAGTTCTAAAAGGGAGGGCTTGAGGGGCGCCTGGGTGGCTCAGTGGGTTAAAGCCTCTGCCTTCGGCTCAGGTCATGATCCTGCGGTCCTGGGATCAAGCCCCGCATTGGGCTCCCTGCTCATCAAGGAGCCTGCCTCCTCCTCTCTCTCTGCCTGCCTCTCTGTCTACTTGTGATCTCTCTTCATCAAATAAATAAATACAATCTTTAAAAAAAAATAAAAGGGAGGGATTGAGTTTGGATTTTTTCGCCATTGTATCTGCATCATGTAAGCACAAAGCCCGGCAAAGAGTATCTGGTAAACATACACAGAATAAATAGGTGAAATTTCTTATGTAGGAATTCAAAAAAGGAAGAAACTACTTGCTCAAGATGTTTCTATCTGAAGAAGGGAGACTCTACCATATTGAGAATCTCTTCACCCACCCCCCGCCCCACCCTGTGGCTCTGGTGCTAAGAAAGAAAAATCTAACAAGGAAAAGTGGTTTTTAGAAGAGTCCTTAGAGACTCCCCAGTATATGAAGTTTGGTCACTAATCTTGGGCTTTTCTTACAATTTTTAGACTTCTTTGTGATCAGGCCAAAGTATCACTACTACTGATGTTGTTAACGAGGTTTCTTTCTTTTAAGTAGAAACTAAGGTGCTTAGTATCTTGTCATATGCCCTGACAGGTGTCACGGAACAGGTGTCACTAAATGGGAATGATAAGGGTGGCCCGAGACAAAAGGATACTAAGGGATTTCTAATCATCTTTCCTTAATTTTCACACCTGACTAGATTGAACAGTGCCAGGTACAAGGACAATGATATATGTGTAGTAAAGGTAGGCTTTCTGGAGAAGGTTTATTTTTGAGGTGACTGGAGCTGAAGCAGAGGGGAATTGAGAATTGACTAGGTATAACACAAAGAGGAAAGGGGGCAGGGAAGAGGTAATATTTCTGACCCTCCTGCCAGTAATATCAAGCAGCAAATGATCAAGTAAAGGTTGGCAGGCTAGCCTCTGCCTTGTAGGTTGCCTCGTTGTAACTCTAATACCTTTGACATATCCTATCTCTCAAATCAATGAATGACTGCATTAGGCCCTTCTGGTTCAGCTTGGACTGGTTCCAGAAACCTAGGGGTTTCCATCTTGCTGCCCTATGATTTTTACTTTAAATTCCTCAGGGACTTGAATTAAGCTTTTCTTCCTGTTATGATGATCATTTTTTTTTTTTTCCCAGAAAGGAAACTAGTTCACCAGTTAGTTCCCCACCCCCAGCACCTCCTAGAATTCTTTTAGACTCTATAAGAAATACTGAGATTCCTCAATAAGAAGACCATCTTTATAAGTTCTCCAGAAGATGTGAGAGGCTGTTAATGAAATGAAAGTGAGAGTTAATATTAAGGGGCAATAATACCTGGACTTCATTCACAAACATACTGGTCCTCCCGAACATCCCCTCCCTGTTCCTGTGCCATCACAAGAAAGTAAAATCTTTTTTCTTTTGCAAGACTTTATCTTTAAGTAAACTCTACACCCAACGTGGAGCTCGAACCCTGAGATTAAGAGGCACACGGTCCACCGAACGAGTCAGCCAAGTGCTCCAGGAAAGTAAAATCTTTAAGTAAAATTATAGATTCTAAAAAACACGAAAAATGAGTAAATTTAAACTGGTAGTATTCAAACTCACTCCTACTCTGGGGAATTCTTTGACTTTCTCATTCCACCCATCGTTTTCCTACTTACTCAGATAGGTGTGGTCAGACTTTCAGGCCTTTTGGGCTGGGAACTAATGTTTTGGAGTTTAATGGTTTTTCTATCTTATCCTTATTGATGTATTGTACTCTAAATTCTTAAGCATACTTAGTTGCTTTCTAGACTCTATCCTGTTCTATAATGTGTCTATTCAGGTACCAGTACCAACTAGTTTTACTTACTTTTTTTGGTTTTTTGTTTTGTTTTGTTTTGAAGATTGTATTTATTTATTTGAGAGAGTAAGAGAGAGCACGAGCCGGGGGGAGGAGAAAAGGGGCAGAGGCAGAGAGAGAAGCAGACTCCCCACTGAGCAGGGAGCCCAATGTGGGACTCGATCCCAGGACTCTGGGATCACGACCTGAGCTGAAGGCAGATGCTTAATCAACTGAGCCCCACAGGTACCCTATTTACTTACATTTTATAACATATTTTGAAACCTAGTGGGGGGCAAGTCTTCACTCATTCTTCAGTAGAGTTTTATAGTTCTCTTACAGTTCTGCATATTTTGTGTTATTTAATCTTAATATTTTTTTTTTGCTTTTATAAGCATGATGTTTTCCATTATGTTTTCTGTCTCCCCCTAAAACCCATGTTGCCACTATCCTTCCTAGGTTTAGCCCAATTTTCCTAGTTTTTGTCCTTGTCAGATACCACAAACATCTATTTTAAGTACTTGTCTTCATATCTATATTATATATCTGCTTCCTAATTTTTAGTTACCTTTGTCTTTAATTAAGGAACACATTCTCATTGTAAAACCTCTGACTGCAGATTAAATAGTTATCTATCTTGAGCAACCAGTCACAGTGTCTTCTTAGGAGGGTAGCCACCAATAATTCTTTGCTAAAAATTCTTTCTGGACATCTTTTTATGCATGAAATTAACATAGGTATACATAGATACATGCCTGTTCCGTGGGTGTATTTTTAGCCAAAATGGTATAATATTGTATATATTTTTCATGAACTGGGAAATCATTCCAAGACATACTGTGAAGTCTATTTAGAACAAACGTATTCCTTTGTTATATAGCATACTGTAGTCTGGATGTTCTATAATTCTTTACAAACAGACATTTGGATAGTTTCTAAACTTTTTTCTATTATCAGCAATGACTCTTTGTGCACACGTACCAGCATTTCTCTAGGGTATTTCTTTGAAATGGAATTACTGGGATGAAGGCTCTGTGTATTTTAAATTTTGATAGATATTGACGAAAAGATTGTACCAATTAACACACCAACAAAAAGAGCAAGACAATACTTGTTTCCCAACCCTCTTGACCAAGATACCAATATGAGGAGTGAGAAAAGAAATCGCTTTTTGATTTGTATTACTCTGGTTACTAGTGAATCGAGGATCTTTTCCATTTGCTTTCCTAAAGACTATCAAGACAGGTCTGAACAGATTTTCAGAATGGCGCACAGTAAAGGGTATGAAGTTGTGAGACCAGAGCTGTATCATGTGCTCTGAGGACAAAGGGCTTTATTTAACTTCAAGAATATAATCAGTTAACCCTTCTACCCTCAGGACAGTGCCTGAATTGTACTTGAATCTTAATAAGCAGGTGAAAAAAATTGCTGTCCAAACTTCCTAAAAAGAAAATGCCATGGTTTGCCATCATAAGCAATTCTGATTTTTAAACTATCCCCTCCCCCACGGAAACTCACCCATATAGCCACAACCTGACTTCTCTTGCTACATTTTATGTTTGTTTTTTTATTCTATTTTTTTAAATGGTGTTGGAGAAGACTTGGTCAGCATGACCTGTCTGAAAAGCTTTTCAAGCACCTGAAGTCTTCTTTGAATGAATAAGGGCTTTAACTTGTACTCAAGGATCTTTTTGCCAGGATTTTAAATTATGTTGCTTTCTATAATCCTAAATCCCCGAGTCCCTAATACAAAGAGGAAAAAAGAAGGAAAGAGCATCCCTCAAGCTAGCAAAAAGTACTGTCAATATTTTGGCATCTTTCCTTCTATTATGTACTTTATGTACTTTGTTTAGATATTAGATACACATTTTTTTAGAGAGGCTTGGGGCAGAGGGAGAGGGAGAGAAAGAATCTTTTTTTAAAAAAGATTTTATTTATTTAGAGAGAAAGAGAAAGAGACAGCGAGAGAGGGAACACAAGCAGGGAGAAGCAGGCTTCTTGCTGAGCAGGAAGCCCAATGCGGGGCTCGGTCCCAGGACCCTGGAATCATGACCTGAGCCCAAGGCCAACATTCAACCGACTGAGCCACCAGGTACCCTGGGAGAGAAAGAATCTTAAACAGGCTCCATGCCCAGCACAGAGCCCCACACGGGGCTCAAGTCAATCTCACAACCCTCAGATCATGACCTGAGCTGAAATCAAGAGTCAAATGCTTAAATTACTGAGACAGCCTGGGGCCCCTAGATTCACATTTTTTTTTCAGTTTGCTTTTGGACTTCCTACATCTTAAAGCTTTCTAATATAAATGAATAATTCTTTGTAAACATTTGAATGGCAATACAATATCCCCCAATGCACCCTAATTTATTTAACCATTCAGATCCTCCTGCACATTTGTGACTGATTTCTTTTTATTTTGAATAATTACTGTGAGTAGCACTGCACACTTGCCAAATTGCTGTCTAGAAATGCTGTCTGGGTCACTATTTTGTTTGTATGTCCTCGTCCCATAACACATAGGATCCGGCACATAGTAGGTGCTTAATTATGCCTGTTGCCTTACAGAGAACCTGACTGAAGTTCTTTCTAGGCCTGAAATCATTCCACTTGTCTTATGGAAATAATTATTAGAAGTGATTAAGGTCACAAACAAAGCACAAAATATCACCAGGATGTCCATGAAGAATAAAGAATAAGAGTGATCTAGAAGGAGGGGTGGGTTGCATCTTGTCACTCCATTTGACAAGGAGTTGTCAGAAACCGAAGAAGATAGGAGCAGAAGAAGGGACTAGAGCAAAATGACAGGCACCTGTATTAGCAGAGACTGGGTTCAGTCCATATAATAGAGAAAGCCATATAATGTTGAAAAAGACTTCTTAAATCCTCTCCTGCAGGGCTGGCTGAAGATAAATACTTTCGTATGGAGATATTTCAAATTGATAAGTATTTGACCCTGATAAGAAAAATGGAGAAAGTCTTGGTGCAAGCTAGCTTACACGTGAGAATAATCTGACTAAGTGAAAGATCCAGACAAGTGAGGATGCACTTAAGCTTATTTGTACCATAATTTGCACTATTTAAAAACATACTGGCTAGGGGGCGCCTGGGTGGTTCAGTGGGTTAAAGCCTCTGCCTTCGGCTCAGGTCATGATCTCGGGGTCCTGGGATCAAGCCCCACATCGGGATCTCTGCTCAGCAGGGAGCCTGCTTCCTCCTCTCTCTCTCTCTGCCTGCCTCTCTGCCTACTTGTGATCTCTGTCTGTCAAATAAATAAATAAATAATTAAAAAAAAAAAAACATACTGGCTATTTAATTTTCTCTTTCTAATTTTTGAGCTATGTGTGGAGGGTTGGTTTTATTCCCATTTTTAAATGAATGAACTAATAGCAATTAAATAAGTAGCTACATAACTAGAATTTTAGATCACTTTTATTTTCAGTATACCTGCTGGGATCAAAACAAGGAGGCCACTTCCCAGACACTTACAATTTTTCTCCCAGATCTAGTTATATTGAAAATATTAGGTTGAGTCATATGAAAATGTCACATTTATAGATGGAGTATCAGCAGTTTTGTATAGTTCAATCTAATTTTAGGGGCGGGAAAAGAGGAGATGAATAGCCTGACCCTTTCCTCCAGTTTAGTGCCACTGGCTTCCTTTGCAAAAGGCTCACAGGGTCAAGTCTTCCACTGATAAAAGGTTTGCAAGCCCACTGCTAAATGAAGCTCTCAAGCTGATATGTAATACAAGCAAAAGAAAGCCCAATTTCAGATACCAAAAGAGAGTAGCAAACCCTGGGCACAGTTCAGTTTTCAAGAATACTTTCAGTAGGCATATGTTTTCTGTTCATTGACAATCCTTGCCCTTGCCAAATCAGGATGACTGACACCCTTAATTTGCAATTTCCTAAATTTCAAGAGGTTTTTTTTTCTTTTTGATTGCTATATAATGGTTTACCCTAATTATTTTTTTCAAGCTGCAGTTTTTGATGTTTAATTTCAAAATCAATTTAAGATATCTCGAGCTCCATTAATATACTGTGACATTGCTTCACTCATTTTCTTGTGAGGCACTTACTTTAAAAAATGCATCATTCTAATGATTTTAAATTACTCTACAGGGCACATACCAATTTACAACTATTACAAAATTTTACATTTTTTTCCCCAAAGCACTTCAGTTTTAAAGATGTTCTGTATTTGCAGACAGAATGAGAGAGAGTTAACTTTTAAAAAGGCCTGAATACAATTTATAGCCTTTAAAATTCTCTACGGTCTCTGATGCAGAATGTAACCTAAGTAAATAAAATCTTAAGTGTTCAATGGGCATACAAAATAAGCTTGAGGAAGGATATTAGTATAGAATAATTTTCTTCTTATTCAAACTAATGATGCTATTTTTTATAAATGGACACACAAACTCATACTGTGTGTGTGTAAAAAAGCAACATGTGAGTATGTGAACGTGTGCAAGTGTGCATGGGTGTGCATGAGTTGGCAAATGTGGTTGAATGCATGCATAAGTGTGCAAGTGTCTTTGTGTATGTGAGATTATGTGAGTGTGTGAGAACCTGAGTATATGTGTATGCCTGTGTGAGGATTGTTTATGTGCACGAGTGTACATATGGCAGGACTGTATAGGTGTAGGCGTGTTTGTACATCTGTGTGACTTGCATGTGATACTGTGTTCTACTGTGCGAGTGTGTGACTTTCTGGTTTAAGTGCATGCTTGGAGTGTAAATGCTACATGCACTTCTATTTAGGCAGTCATTAGAGCATACTCCAGAATTATTTCACTGGCTTCTGCATAGAATGAGGGAAATGCCCTCCTCAACTGTATCTATAACACATCTATAAAACATTTGCATAAATATCCACACAATTTATACCTTGCTTGAAATTTTCAAAGAAAAAAAATAGCGATATTCAAATTTTGCCCAAGGATTTTGCACCTGGTTATATCAGTTTAATAGATGTAAATCAGCTGCCAAAGTTGGGAAATCTTCCTTCCCCATTGCTTTTTAAATTTTTTTGATTATTTTATTCTCTCAGGATTCCTCATTCACAGTGACACGTGTCACTCTTGGCAGCGATTAAGGACACTTTGGGATTAATATTTAAAAGACTGTAATTAGGGGCGCCTGGGTGGCTCAGTCATTGGGCGTCTACCTTCGTCTCGGGTCATGATCCTAGGGTCTTGGGATTGGGCCCTGCGTCGGGCTCCCTGCTTGGCAGGAAGCCTGCTTCTCCCTCTCCCACTCTCCCTGCTTGTGTTCCCTCTCTCGCTGTGTCTCTCTCTGTCAAATAAATAAAATCTTTTAAAAAAAAAGACTGTAATTAAAATCAGTTTCCTCCCCAGACCACTCTTAAAGTTGTAGAGGGCTCCAGGCATTATTTCTGGGACCAGGCCAATGCCCATTCATTGATACATTTCCCTTCTGTTGGTTAAAGCATGCTGCTCTAGAAAGAAGTCAAAGCCCTAGGGCCAAAGCTACCATGAAATGAATGCCAGGTTCAGTGCTAGACTCTTGACATATATTATCTCATTTAATCTTCACTGCAACCTTGCAAGGTAGTGTTAATTCCGTTTTTCAGGTGGCTGCTGTGGTGTGGAGACGTTAAATAAGTTGCTTAAGATCATGTGGCTAATTACGGGGGGAAGGTGGCATCACATTCAGATCCATCTGACTCCAAATTGTGTTCTTTTCTCTACACTGTGCTGAACCTTTCCAACTGAATCTGAAAGTATGACCTTTCCAGAATTTATATCCTCCCTCACAGGGCATGGGGTTTATTTGCTGCCTGCTACTTTCTAGCCCTCAGTTGTCCTCTCTAATGATGCTTAAAAACTTGACTGATACCAGTTTCCTGTCTATGTTAGAGGCAATGAATAAATTCATGAACTACACTTCTAATGTTAAGCCTCACTATGTATTTATTTTACTGTATATTGGCTTGACTAAACTTACTACTAACTTGTGTAACACAGTTTGCTGAATAACTGTTGTATGTCAGAGGTATTATACCCATTTTACAGCTGTGGACGTTGAAGCTTCAAGATGTTAGGTAATTTGCTTAAGACTACATGACCAGAACCAGGAGGGAGACAAACCATAAGAGACTCTTAATCTCACAAAACAAACTGAGGGTTGCTGCAGGGAGGGGGGTATGGAGAGGGTGGTTGGGTTATGGATATTGGGGAGGGTATGTGCTAGGGTGAGTGCTGTGAAGTGTGTAAGCCTGGCAATTCACAGACCTGTACCCCTGGGGCTAATAATACATTATATGTTAATAAAAATAATTTAAAAAGTATAAAAAACATGAAGGGGCACGTGCACCCCAATGTTTATAGCAGCAATGTCTGCAATAGCCAAACTATGGAAAGAGACTAGATGTCCATCAACAGATGAATGGATAAAGAAGATGTGGTATATATACACAATGGAATACTATGCAGCCATCCAAAGAAATGAAATCTTGCCATTTGCAACAACGTGGATGGAACTAGAGGGTATAATGCTGAGCGAAATAAGTCAATCACAGAAAGACAATTATCATATGATATCCCTGATATGAGGAATTTGAAAGGCAAAGTGGGGGTTTTGGAGGGTAGGGAAGGAAAAAATGAAACAAGACGGGATCTAGAGGGAGACAAACCATCAGAGACTCTTAATCTCACCAAACAAACTGAGGGTTGCTGGGGGGAGGGGGTATGGAGAGGGAAGTTGGGTTATGGACATTGGGGAGGATATGTGATATGGTAAGTGCTGTGAAGTGTGTATGCCAGATGATTCACAGACCTGTACCCCTGGGGAAAATAATACATTATACGTTAGGGAAAAAAAAAAAAACTACATGACCAGAACCAGCCAATTCTACATCCCTGCTGACAATCCTGGATAAGCTTCTTTGTTTGGCAAGGTTTTGATAAGTCATTGGATCTAACTGAGCCTCAGTTTCTTCATTTGTAAAATGGGAATCACAGTGCTTTTACTGCAATATTGTTACAAGGGTGAGAGACAAAATACATAAAGCATCTTGAATATAATAGAGAATACCATGATAGTGCTTATCTGAGTCATTATAGTACAAGGTGAGTATGGGCTTTGGGAATAGATGGACCTGCTAAATTTCTCTAAGTTTTCATTTCCTTATCTATCAAATGGCAATAGCATCTTATAGCAACTTTTCCCAAAGTATGTTCCAAAGAACACTGTTAGCTCCATAGTATACGAAGAAAATATTAAGCAAAACCTGAGTTTCCTGATCAAAATTTTGGGGGAAGCTCTTATAGACAGCTTTCCTTATGCAGGGATTTTTTAGATTTTTTAGAATCTGTAATATATAATATGAGAAGGTACTTTGTGAATTTCCAAGTTGGAGCTGAAGTATTTCTCCTTTCATTTTTTCACTACGGATTTTTTTGGGGGGGTGTCTATAACAACTTGCAGAAAACAGCTGTATAGAAATATTTTGGAAGTACTGACTTGTCTTGAAGATTAAATGGATAATATGTGTAGAGAAGGTATATAGTAAGAGTTCAATAAATGTAACATCATCATTATTACCATACTTCTCATTATAATCATTATTTAGTTCCACCATGATACAAATTATCTGGGCAAGAAAAGGTATGCCTAGTACATTCTTAGAAATAGGGGTTTGCAAACTGCAGCCAGAGGTCTTGTCTGCCAGTTTAGGATGAGCTAGTCCAATGGTGGTAGAAACTTCAGCAGACAATATACTACTTAATTATATCAGGTGTATTTATTTGTATGAAATAGATTCCTTAGAGTCACCAATAGGTTCTTTGATGACTAAAATTTTCCTGGAACATCCCATGCTGGAATTCCATAGGTAGAGACCCTGTTGTTGCATTGCCTTTTTGGGTTGGTTTTAGCATTTCATGAGACCTCTTTTTAACACAGGTATCTTCCTATATCTGAGAGTTTTGACTCTTCCTCTCCACTTAAGCTAAGAAACAATTAACTGTGAAACTTGACAGAGGTAGGGTGAAATGTTATTGAATATCTGACTTATGTAACTGGACTATCTTCTCTTTGATTCAGTTCTTTGGCAATCTGGAAATAATTTGCCTTTACCCTTGTATATCTCCTGTCAAGGTGTACACAGTTCACCTAGATATATGGTCCTTTTAAAATCATCTTTAAACTTTTATCCATTCTCTACTCCTTATGGTAGAGTTAAATCATATTTCAGGAGCAGAATTCTAGGATGGTGGTGGATCCTATTGCTTTCTACCAGAAGTCTTCAGGGACTATGTGGGTTGCTTGGCCATGAACTAATCTTTTAGAGGGAGATATATTTTTAGAGAGAGATGTATTAACCCAAAAGGAAATTTCCTCACACATAAAAAAATGTATTTATGCACGGAACCTGCTTGTACTGAAGGGTAAGATGTGGGATAAATCTACAAGAAACTTTGTATCTAGCCTGGAGGCCAACGTTATAGATTTTATTTGCTGTATAGGATTCATGACTAGGATTAGCTTCTCTTTTCTCATTCTAATGGTTAAGATGGATATCATGAAAAAGTAAGAAATTAATTATTTCTTCACTATTTTAACCCTTGGTATGGCTGTTCAGGAGGTTGTTTGCATTAGGTTGTGGACCAAAAACATAAAGAGGCCAAGAGGGCTGAGGTGGACTGAGAGAGGCTTTCGCAATCTATTGGTCCACTGATTCCGAAGGACCATTTCAACCCTTCCCTTATGTGCCTCAAGTGAAGGAGAGCTCCTATTATGAATGGATTGATGGTAATTAAAATGGATATTCTGTATGTCTCTACTTTCTTAGTACGTGGTTTGACAAGAATGTTAGAGAAAAACAAATAACTCTGGCCACGTTAATGCTGTGACCTTCATAAATAAAAAAGAAGTGATTTAGATTTTTACCAAAGTCAAGTTCTGTTTATGAAAAGCTTTTTGTTAAGTAAAAACTCAGATTTAATATGACCTTGTGGAAAGATCTGAATTCGGTTGTTCCACCCCATAAAGAGGCCAGGCTCTGTGGCAGTTACACAAGGTACAAATATGGACAATGAGGTCATGGCAGCTCAGATGCCAACTGATAACTTGGTGACCCTGAGGAACCTAACTCCATCCTAGTAATTCTCCTTTATATAGCACACATGATTTTGTAAAAACTCAAGCTAAATAAAACATCTGAGGAAGATTTCATGGCCTAAGAGCCATCCAAGACCACTCTGAACAACAAGCTCTAATCTTTGCCGGTTTGTTTATGATCTCTGTGGGTTTTCTGACTGGACCCAGAGTGTTCTTTTTTTTTTTTTTTTAAAGAGAGAGATCAGAAGTAGGCAGAGAAGCAGGCAGAGAGAGAGGAGGAAGCAGGCTCCCCGCCAAGCAGAGAGCCCGATGCGGGGCTCGATCCCAGGACCCTGGGATCATGACCTGAGCGAAGGCAGAGGCTTTAACCCACTGAGCCACCCAGGTGCCCCGACCCAGAGTGTTCTAAGTCATTTAATTACATAAAACCTCTTTACTCCATCTAAGTTATAAACCCACTACTTTATTAGATATTTTATCTGAAAGATATGCTGGTTTCCTTCTTGAGAGATTCAAAGCCTGTGTTTCACAGGCTCACAAGAAGTAGGTTATCATTAGGCATTTAATTATTCTACTATTGTCCCACATTTGTATTCTTTATTGTATTTTGTAGAACTCCATTAATGAATCAATGCTTCTCCTGTCTTAGGAAATAGAGTTATAAGCATTCTTTTATGCTTCCTCATTACAGTTTTATTGTCATACATTAGAGGTGGGTTTAGGAATGGTTATCACTGATGTCTTATTATTGCCAAGAAGGATTCTTGGTCAGTTATACTAAAACCAAAATCATCATTTTTGGTAGACCTCTACATATGATTAACTTTGCCAACAATTCTACACTATAAGTTTACTTGTTCAGGCACCTTGGTATCTGAATAGGATCAGTTTACTTCGGAAAATACATTTGGTTATATTTTGTAGGGAAAAGTAAATACTGCCATATGCTAGAGCAGTGCTGTCCAGTAGAAATAGAATGTGAGCCGCCGATGCAAGCCACATGAAAATTTTTAAATTTTCTAGGAGCTACACTAAAATGTTTAAAAATACAGGTAAAAGTCTTTTAAATAAATAATTATAATTTTTATATTTATTTAACCCAATATATCCAAAGTATTATCATTTCAACATGAAGTAAATATAAATATTTTGTTCATGATTTATTTATTTAAGAGAGAGAGAGAAAGAGGCAGAGATCACAAGGTGGGGGGTTAGAGGGAGAACAGGCTCCCCACTAGGCAGGGAGCCGGACGTGGGACTCAATCCCAGGACCCCGGGATCATGACCTCAGCCATAGGCAGACTCTTAACCAACTGAGCCACGCAGATGCTCTCAACATGAAGTAAATATAAAAACTAATAAGGAGATACTTTAATTCATTTCTCTACCAAAGCTTAAAGAAGATCCATAGGTAAAGTGTTTCACTGCTCTTAATACAAAGAAAAGTTTTATTTCTGTTGAGCCATGCGCTTGTCTTTCTGTTGGGGACTCAGTGAATCACAGAACTGCTCGTGTTGGCCTGTTTTGCTGGTCGGAAGCTAGAAAACTACAGTGAAATTTGATCTTATTTACTTGTGCACATAGCTCCCTTAAATAAAGATCACATTTCTCAGCTTCCTTTGCATCCAGATATGGTCATGTGGCTTAGTTATTGGTCAATAATATACAGATGACTGTTTCCAGCAGTAGCTTCAACAAAGTCTCCTTTAAAGAGAGGGGGTAGGGACACCTGGGTGTCTCACTCAGTTAAGCATCTGACTTCAGCTCAGGCCATGATCTCGGAGTCCTGGGATTGAGCCCCACATGGAGGCCCACACTCAGCAGGGAGTCTGCTTCTCTCTCTCCCTTGGTCCCTCCCACCCCCACTCGTGCCCTGTCTCTCTCTCAAATAAATAAACAAAATCTTAAAAAAAAAAACAAACAACATAGGGGACAAGGCCTCTCCTCTCTCCCTAGTCTGTGTTCTAGTGCCTGGAACAAAGATGTGGTAGCTGGAAAACTGGCTGCCATTGCATACTATGAGAATAAGGGTCCATCCTGGGGATAGGAGAGGTGTGAGTGAAAAGAAGCTTTCTTTCTGGAGTCATCACACAAGTTTTGGACTGCCTACCTCTAGATTTCTTTTGTGTGAGAGAAAATCACACTTATATCTTGTTTAAGCCACTCTTTTTTTTTTTTCCTTGAGGGAGGTATTTCTTGTCGCTGAACTCTAATATTATATGACATACCCGGAATATAAATGTTCTCTGACTGTGATTTCATAATGAATAGCAGAACTTAAAGGAAAACGGAGTGAAAAGACAGAACAACTACTTTTTAGCCAACTTTTCACTAAAACATCTATCCTACAAACACAGGAAACAACACCATTGAGGTAGGAACAAAAGCATGCAATGCTTTTGGAGTAGAGAGAATTTTCATACTCTTTTAAACTAATTCAGCTTTACAGTATCTGAAAATGAATTTCTTTGAGACAGCTACTAATTTATCTTCTACTTACAAAAGATTTGTCTTTGAAATGTGTCTTTACAATGAGAATTGAAATATAATGACAATAATAGCTACCATTTATTATTATAATTTAATGTCTATGATGGGAGAAGCATTATGCTAGGTGTTTCACATATATTATCTCATTTAACCCTTACAGCTACCCTACATAGTAAGAATTATTTCCCCATTTTACAGGAGAAACTCAGAAAAACCAAGTAACTTACTTGAGATCTCATAGTAACTTAGAAATTGAGCTGGGATGTGAGTTCATTCCTGTCTGAATTTTTTTCTGTCCTGAATCTCTGACAATTTTCATAATTTTCTGACAGTCTAGGAAGAGATGCTGGGATACCGCTCTGTATATGCTTATTGCCACTTTTCTAGATATCCAGTGCCAGTGCTGACAATGGAAAGGTAATATCTGAATCTGAGCAAGCTTCTCTGAATGGTATATTGAACAAGAGGTCTAAACCAGAAATCCCAAGACTTGCCTTTCATATTAACTATGGGCCTAATTAGCTGCATGATCCAGCATAAGTCATTCGACCTTTCTGGGCCTCAGTTTTCTCTCATTATATAAACAGTGGGCAGAACTAGGTGTTCTCTAAGATCTAATCTAGTAAAAACATTCCATGATTATACCAGTAAGTCTGTCAACAAGGAAATGAACAAAAGGGAGTGTGCTGGAAAAGAAAGTAGGCAGTGGTACTTAGAGTACTTTAGATGCTAGATGCTTGACATGCAGAAAAAAATTCAAAAAATAAATGGACCTAACAGAGAAGTGTGGGAAGCTCTTTTTGATTGTTGAAACTGTTTATTCTTGACTCCACTGTTAATATGACTGCTACGGTTTCAGAAATATCTTTTGAACAATACTTCTTAGAATGTTCTCCTAATGCACATTAACTGAAGCATTTCGGTAGCATGCAGTGAACTCTTTTTAAGTTTTTTGGACTCTAATGTGTTTACCCATACTTCAGTAGAAAGAATTCTTTAACTGGAAGTTAAATTTTTTATCCACTTAGAGTAAAAAAAATGGAAATTATTAAAAAAGAGATTTTAAATGTGCACTTAGCTGAAAAACACATTTTGCAGATGTGTAAATTGAGACCCAGAGTGGCTGAGTTGCCTAAGATTATATTGAGAGTCAGAGCTCTGCCAGGACACTGGAAGCATCTGCTGTATGTCGAGTTTTGGTGAGGGTCCAGGGAGGCAACAGATTATTAGCTAAACTTTGGGCTGATGCAGGACTAGAGATCCATATTTGAAACCCATCTAGAAGACAATGTACCTTGCAAAGACAGACTGGAAGAAAATAATCTGTCTCAGGCTTAGGTCTGAAGATATTAAGTAACTAGCTTCCTTCTAGATTTCATGGCCACTAGTCAAGTTTCAGGAGGGCGTGGAGCCCAAGTTTATATTATCTATATGGTCAAAAAAAACTGTGACCTGAGATTTTTAATTTAAAATTTACCCTGCGGGACGCCTGGGTGGCTCAGTTGGTTAAGCGGCTGCCTTCAGCTCGGGTCATGATCCCAGTGTCCTGGGATCGAGTCCCGCATCGGGCTCCTTGCTCGGCAGGGAGCCTGCTTCTCCCTCTGCCCTCTGCCTGCCATTCTGTCTGCCTGTGCTCACTCTCTCTCCCTCTCTCTCTGACAAATAAATAAAATCTTTAAAAAAAAAATAAAGTTTACCCTGATCTGTAGGAGAAGGGCTCCTGGCAGACACAAACGTAAATCCTCCCCAGGGGAATACTGGCTTCACATGGGACAGAGAGAAAATTTTAACATATTTGAACTCACAAGAAAAAAAATAACAGAAACAAGATAGCAAGCTGTCATATGCAAGAGTTGATAGAAACAACAAAACACAGACCCAGACCCACAAAGACTTGACATGTTACATTCTCAGCATATTAAGTAACTGTTTCATATGTTTAAAGGGAATAACCAGAAACAGGATTAAAGAGGAAAATATTACCAAAAATCAATGAGGAATATTTGAAAAAAAAAAAAAACAAGTTAAAATTTTAGGAATAAAAAGTAATCACTGAAATTAAAAATTCAGTGGAAGTGTTAGACATCAAAATAAACAGAGCTGAAGAGATATTTAGTGAGCCAGAAGACAAATTTGAAGAAATTATCTATAACAAAGAAGCAAAGACATGGAAAATAGGAAAAAGAAGTAAATGACATAAAGGTCAGAGTAGGCAGTCTAGTTGAACTTCCAAGAGGAGGTAATAAAGAATGTGGGAAAATCAAGGTTTAAAGAAATAATGACTAAATACTTCCTATGATTAATGGAAGACAAGTGTCTTTACATTCAAGAAACTCAGCAAGTCACAAGCAAGATTAAAAAAAAGTGAATCTGCAGTGATCTTTAGGACAGGGCATTGGGCTGTGAATGCTATTGTCAGCCTCAACTTTGAAGCATACAAAATAAAGTTAAGTTGTCCTGTGTCTCAAAGCAAATTAGTTCCTTCAGCTATAAAATGAGGAAATTATTACCTACTCTACTTATACTTTATGGACAGTATGAAAGGGTTTCCCAGAAACCTTATTACCAGGTTACTGGGAATTTGGAAGCTTAGGTACAAGTCAAGTTTTTTATAGCAGATTATAGAGACCCCATTCAGAATTTCTATGAGCTCCACGTAATGTGAAAATGTACTGTCCTTACTCTTTCATGAAGGACTAATCTCTGTCCTTCCCATCCCTCTTCTCCTTCTCTCTAATGACTCAGAATCTGGAATAGTCCTTCAGGTATTTTGCAGGCATTTTGTATCATCCTAGATCAATGTGCAATCCAACATCAAATAATGACCCCCATATTATGTCCATAATGATGAAATGAAGAAAATGAGTATATACGTATTTGGAGAAAAAAATAAAAACCATCAGATAAATGTAGGATATTTCCGTTTTAGGAATGAAAGTATCATTTAATTTATTGGTGGGGGGGAGATATACGGGGTGCTCTTTAGAATCTTCAATCATCTGATTTTGACATATGGAATTGGGACGTATTTTGATTCATTACCCATGTCCTGGCCACCAGTTTTGCACAACTGCATTCTGGCTTCCTTTAACCTCTCACAGCTGTCTCCACTATAAGACATTTTCCACCTCCTTCTGCCCTGTGCAGGGGGGCATCCAGCTCCCTACGGGATCCCACCTACAGGGCCAAATATACCTTTCAGATAGGCCCTTCGCTGTGTCCGAGTTCACTTCATGTAGATAAACAACCGAGAAAAGTGCCCACTAGCAAATGAACCCAGAATGCAGAGCAAGAGTTTGAGTAAATGAGAGGACTGTATTTCAAGGGAAGCACAAAATTCTCCTGTTTTCTTTAGATGCTGCTATAGATGTGTAAAAATGTATTCCTTATTAGTGATTATACTTTAACCATGTAAATAAGCACACCTCTTCATACTCATGCTTACTTACATTTTCTTGCCTCACAATTGCCACCTTATTTAAATATATGTCTCTGGTTTGAAAAGCAATTTTAAAGCTTTAATGTCCTAGAACAGTCGGTAGTTAGCTCAGATTTACAGAGAGGCAGTTGCAAACTTACCTCTCCGTGCAAACTTGTTAAATTGTCAAAAGTTCCACTGGATTTTGCATTGCTGCCTGTTAATGCTGGCATTACAGGTGTGGTTTTCATTGTCTCAGAACAAAATGTAAAAGATGTATTTTGAAAACATTTGATATTTGTTGTGCTTTGAATCACCTGACTATATCTATATCTATCTATATACATACATATGTACATACATACGCAATCTAATGGTCATTAAATGAATTCTCTTTTATAAAGATATGGGATTTTTGAATAGGAGAACATTTTCGGGCTCAATTTCTATTTTCACTTGAGACAAAAGAAGGCTTAGGGGGGTGAATATCTCTGAGTGGGACATGTTGCTAGGAAATCATAATAGCGTGATTTTTTTCTACTTCATACCTCTCTCAGAGATATATCTGTGGATTTAGTCTTACACACTCAATTTGACTTGTAATTCTCTTAAGGATGGTTTTGGGTTGTATTTCTAGTGCCACCAATGAGCTTCACTTACTGATTCAACAATCTAGAGTTAATGTTTTGACCTCACTGTAGTGTTAATGCTGTAGCCACTATATCAATCAGGTTTCTTTTTTTTTTATTAAATCAATCAAATCAGAACCACCTGAAGGTTTATTCTTTATTCTTTTACTGAATAGAAAAGGATTTACTTTAAAATAAATTTGATCAGAGATTGTCATACTTTGAATAGCAAGTTAATAGAATCTATATAGGGATTAGTCACAAGCTTTTTGTCCTTGTAGGCTGAAAGGCACTATAAAACCTTCTATCATGTTTCAGTGGCTAGCTGTCGAGCTTTTCTTTAAGTACAGGGAATTTGTAGCATTATGATATGCTAACATTGTTTGCTAATTAACAGAAACATTTCTTCTGAGACCTCAGCTACTGTTCCTAAGAAATTCAGGTGTGTGTCCAAAACCAAATAGGGAAAAGCACCTGCAATGCTAGGCTCCTATCTGGTTACATTAATTATCTCTTTTCTATGGAAGATGCTAAATTCTAGTTATTTTATATATGAGTATATTTTTCTCTTCACTGGCATGATGAATGGCTACATAGTGGTGCCCACAGCGTGTGCATTACATTTTGAATAAAGCTTCTTTATCAAATGGCATTTATGACCCTGCTGTTTCTGTAATGTCTGTAGGAAAAATACAGTGTACACACTAATCATTTCAAATGGTCTGATCGATACCTAGAAATTACAAGAAAGTGATACATTGTATGTGGTAGACATGTATGGTCAGATGAAAATCTTTTGATTATTGGCACTTTCAATAAAGGGGAAAACTAAAAATGTTTTTTAAAGCATACAGTCTTTGTATCATCAAGGAAAGTTTCCCTGGAAAAAATAATTATATGAGCCTCTTACAACTTCCTTCTTTAATTATTTGTTTTATTAGTAGATGCAGATCACATCCATTAGGGAACACTTAAAAACATAATGAGACATTGTTATAATGAAGATATATATATACACACACGTATATGTGTGTGTGTATACGTGTACCTCTATAAATAGAGGCAAATTCTCAAACAACGTGGTCTATATATCAAAGCATGGATGTCTTTATAATGAAAACAAACCTACAATTAATATTTTCTCACCATAAACAATATGGAGCTGAGAGTTTATGGACTATATCCATGAACCATTCATAATCAGTGTCAAAAGCTCAATATACAGGATCAAGAATCAGAGATCTCAGTGTTGGAAGGGGCCTCAAGGGCCATTTGGCTAATCTACCATTTCACAAATGAGGCAGCTGATACTCCAAGAAGTTAAGCAAGTCATTCAAGGTCATTGTGCTGTGACTATACATACACACACATACATATACTGTCATGTCTCTGGTGGACAAGATGGCCACATGTCACAGACTAGCCTGAAAACAAATATCCTTACAACAAAGCCTTATGGGATCTTCAGGAACTGACCCCAGATGTGTGGATGGGGTACACAATGATAGTACCTCATATGGCTTCTGCTGTATAGCAAATAGAATGTTCAGAAATATCTCAGAGCTGAATACTCCATCTCTCTCTAGCTGATTAATCTACTTCTAAGATATAGTATAATGAGAGAGGATCACAGTAGAGAGGAGCAGAGTTGTCCTCTCTACGTGAATGCTTACCTTCTATGAATTTCGCTGCCAGTTATCTATGAGTAACAATAGATGGGGTGGCTCAGAGGAAGTTTCATCAAGGAAAGAGGACTACAAAGCTCTGAACTCTGCTTTTATGTCCCCCCTCAAAGACTACGTGACCATGAGAAGCCAGATTTTATGAAAGAAATATAGTAAATGCATTTTAAAATGACAATAGTAGAGGTTAGGGCCAGTATCCTTAGCATAGGTTAAATGTATTACTGAGATTTCATGGCAAGGAGTTCCGTTTTAAGGGAGCGTGATTTGACCTGTGGTATATCCAAATCTCAACCATGTTATAACAAGCTTCAATTGTATTCCTCTTGAGGTTTTTTAAAAGACTAATGAGTTAACCTTTGTGAACTACCATGAGACCCTCAGGTGAGAGAAACCTGTATCAAGGATCAGTTCAGTGCTGCTAACAATACTCAACGTACCTGCAAACAGACCGAAAGTCATCAGTAAACCATCCACGGCAGTCCTCTTGGTATCAGAGCAGCCCAGTTAACATGCTAACAGCTAAGCTTCATGCGCTTAGAGGAAGAAAATGATCAATGGCAAAGAGCATATCCACCTTTGAAATGACATGATCCATTATAAGAATCAGATGTTAAATTGCTTCCTGTACTGAGCACACTCAATTAAAAGTCTGCACAGTGAGATCATCTTGATGGTTAAATATGCTCTGTGGGAACAACCTTTATGGAGCTTAAAAATCACAGAAGGACTATTCTTACTGTGGCACTAGAGATTTGGAAGGCATTTCCTTCCCCTATTTTTCAATTTGGTAGTTTTATTAGGAAGGTTTTTTGCCTGAGAGGCTGCTGAGTTTTGGGACATACCTATCCACTCTTTCGCTTCTTTGAGCAAGAGATGCTTCTAAGTGTTCCTTTTCTATTGGGTCCAGAATGGATGAATGTGGCTTTCATCTAGGATCTCTGGACAAAAATGTATCATTTGTGCACTTGATATTTGATGCCCTTCATCTCCTTGAACTTTCCCTTTTCTGTAAGTTCATCTATTCACTGGAGTCCCAGCTCCTATCTAACTCTTCCTTCTTCCTTTGGCAGGGGTGAGGATGGAGGGCTGAGAAGAATGTCAGGCATGGAACAAAATCAGCAGAACCAGTTTTTATCCGCAGGTTTGCAACCAGCCAGGCTGTTGGTCTTGGACGAGTTATTTAACCTCTCTGGCTCTCAGGTTCCTCATGTTTTAAAAACTTGAAACATGTTCATTGTTGTTTTTTTCCCTACTCTTGTTTATTGAAGTAATCTCTCCACCCCACATGGGGCTCGAACTCACAACCCCAAGATCAAGAGTCGCATGCTCTTCTGGCTGAGCCAGCCAGGCACCTCCACTGTTCATTGTTTACTGCTTGTCTCACCGTGCCAGACTGCACGCCCCAGTAGCACAGGAATCTTTATTCTCCTCACTGATGGGTCCCAAGATCCTAGCACACGGTACATAGTAGATGCTCAATGAAAATTTATTTCATAAATAAATAATTCACTTGTCTGTTAGCGGTGTCATTCATCTAGTCTCCCACTGTAGACATCACAGAGTTCATGAAAATTCCTACCTGCCCTAACACATTTCCAGTAACCAGGTCTCCTAGCTTCTTTCATATCTATCCTTTTGCCTCCATCTGTGCTTAAATTCCCTTATATCAAGTTTTCATCACTTTTCACTATATCCTCCACTACTTTCAGAGTGATCATTTAAAAATACAAATACAGTTAGGGTGCCTAGGTGGCTCAGTTGGTGAAGCACCTGCCTTCAGCTCAGGTCATGATCCTGGGGTCCTGGGACCGAGTCCCACGTTGGGCTCCCTGCTCAGTGGGAGTCTGCTTCTCCCTTCCCTCTGCCTCCCCCCAGCTCACACTCTTTTTCTCACCCTCCCTCTCAAATAAATAAAGGAAATCTTAAAAAAATATATATAAATATGGTTATGATATTAACCTCTTTAAACCCCTTCAATGGCTTTCCCATTGTCCTCAGGCTCAAGTCCAAACTCAGAGGTGTGGTATACAGACCCCTTCAGGATCTGTAAAGTCTTTTGTGACCACTTCCTAGACCTTCAGATAATGTGAAATACACCTTGTGCATTGCTTCTCTCTCTCTTTTAGAGCACTTAAGTGAGAGACATTTAAAATCTTTGTTCACAATTGTCTCCTCAGCTATGGATATGTTTCATTGCCTCACATGCTGCCAGGGACATAATAGGGGCTCAGTGAATGTCTGGCAAATGAACAATTAAGTGAGGAGGTTAGACCACTGCAGTGGCTTTCACCGATGGGCAAACCATTTAATGTCTCTGTGCCTCCAAGTATTAGAATCTCTAGTGATGCTGAGGCAGAAGGACTAGAAATCACCACATCTATGAAACACTGAAGCAGATATCTCTACACTTTCTTCCACACCTAATCTTCTATGGGACTATCACTTTTCCTCATCATTTGACTTGTTTGGGTGGGTAAGGGTGATTTGAGATGAGGGAGGAGTGGGGTAGAGTTCACCTGGAAGGGGGGAGGGGCAAGTGTAGAGGCATGTTCATAATTAGTCCTTTCTTCCTCCTCTGAGTGATTTCTGCTGATAGGATTGGTGCATGTCTTTGTGTATTAGGTGGACGAGGTGGACTGAGGAAAAAGAAACTCTCAGCACAACGAATTTCATGTTGATTCATTGGAAATACAAATATTTGAATTTGTACAACTGGTGATTGGTATACCGCCAAAGGTTTTGCCCAATTCTGAGGCACCAGGAAAAGCACATACAGATGTGAGTGGCCTTAGGGAGAAATTGTATGATACAGAATCACTATTCAATCAATAAATACAGTACAGTGGTTAAATGTTTGGAATGTGAAGCCAGAATACCTTAGTGCAAGTTTAGGCTCTGATAACTACTATGCAGTTGACTTTGGACAAGTTAATTTAACCTCTCTGTGTCTCAGGTTCCTCCTTTGTAAAATGGGCACAATGACAGGACTTACCTCACAGGGTTGTTATGGAGATTTAAAAAAATACACGTACAACACTTAGAATAGTGCCTATTACATAGCAATTATGTGAATGTGTGCTTTAGTAATAATGCAAATGTTAACATTCTTGTTTTAAACTTGAACCTCTAGACATACTATGTCTGACACATGAAAGGCTGGAAGGGGTTCAATAACATTTAGCAAATAAATCAGTACTCAGTTTAGAGCCACAATACCCAGCTACTTTCTTTCTCTAACCATCTTCTAGTTTGTTCTATGTGTCTCTTCCACTAGATTATAGGCTTCTCCTGTGCAAGAACCACATCCATCTGGTTTGCCACTATAGCCCCAGCACCAAGCACCACGCCAAGCACATAGCAGGCACACATATATCTGTTCCGTAAATAAATGAATAATTTTTAAGGTCTGCATTTTAGTTATTATTACGTTGTCTTTATCATTTTATCCATTTCTGAAACTGTAAAATGCAATCCTCTGTCCCATATTATTTCTATGTGAGGCAACACAATTTTGTAAAAAAATTATGTTAGAATTAATGCTCTTAACAGAGGGATTTTCTTGTTTCTTTACAGCATGAGACTATAGACTTTTTGGTTCACAAACAAATTCAGTGGTACAAGAAGTCTCATAGAGCTTCTAATCTTTCCTGTTTAGCACATGGCATTTTATATCCTCCAAAAAATTCATAGGCAGAGGTTCCATATGAGTTATTATTTATTAATTCTACTTGTTTAATGAGCACATGGCCTGAGGATAAGGAAAAAAAGTACAAAGAATGACCCAATATTTTTAGTTTAGGTGGTGGAAAAACAAATCATGTACACAAATAACTATATCACAATGCCAATTTTACTCTCTTGCAATGAGTATGGTAGGGTTTTAGAGGCTCCTCTTGATGTGATCAGGAGAGATTTTATAGAATAGCTAAAACTGTAATTTGTCTTGGTGGATGTGTTGGATTTTCATAGGTGGAAAGGTACCTCAGCATTCCCTGCTGAGGAAAGGGCACAGAGAAAATGTGAACGTGTAATATATTGGGAGTGAGCAGAGCATATGAGAGCCCTTTTGCAGAAAGAGGGATTTATGCAGGAAGCAGAAGTAGAAGACAGGCTGGAGACAGAGATTTGGAATAGTTTTCGGTGGGCTTTTGATATCAGCCAAAGATATTTCAAGTTTACCTCTAGACAGTGGAGATCTACTGCTGATTTTAAGGTAGGGGATAGGAAAAGGACAGTCAAGTTGTGGGAATAGTAATTGGGTGGCAATATGGCAAGGAGTTCCTAGAGTTCCTGAGCTTAGTTCCATTTTTTAGGGATGGAACACCCAGCGGAAATACTCAGCAGATGACTGGAAATGAAGGATTATTTGAGTTTGAGGGGGATACTGATTTAAAATAACCTGTAGAGAACCGACAGTGGGAGACATGGGAAAGGATGAAATGACTGCAGGAAAATGCAGAATGAGGACAGAGGTTCAAATCCAGGTTGACAGCAACAAAAGATATAATTACAAGTCCAGTAGTATGTTGTTTATGAAAACCCAGTCAAATACTAGCCTAGGAAATACTCGGAAGTCCCTTATGACCCATGAAGGCATACACATCAGACTTTGAGAAGTGCCACCGTAAGACAAAGACCAATGAGGATTTGGGAGTGTAGGAAGGAGGAGAAAGAGGTAACTCCAATGTACCTGTTGAGCAGTCAGATCCTGTCCACTTGGGATCACAGCTGCACACTCCAGTGTCCAGAAGAAAAGTCCCATGTCCTGAGCACTGCTCTTGACAAATAGGAAGTGGGGTTTCACAGTTGACTCCTCCCCAACCAGTAGAACAGTGACATTCTCCTTTTACACAGATGCCATGGCTGGAACACATTGGGTCTAAGCAGTCCTCTGAAGGTGCCAAAAAGGAGGAAAAAAGAAAAAAGTGAACAGGTGTGGCCTATATACCTTAGGATAATGAAACTGAGATATGCACACTGATTTCCTACTATGTCATTAATACTGTTTTAATTAGGTAATAACATGTCTCATGTAAAGGCTGGATTCAAACCAGAAGAATATTAACACTTAAAAATATGGGAGGGTATCATAAAGGCTGAATCCTAAAATTAGAAGACGAAGGAAATGGGACACCTGGGTGGCTCAGCTGGTTAAGTGGCTGCCTTCGGCGCAGGTCATGATCCCAGTATCCTGGGATCGAGTCCCACATCAGGTTCCTTGTTCCATAGGGAGACTGCTTCTCCCTCTGCCTCTGCCTGCCTGTGCTCTCTCTCTCTCTCTCTCTCTCTCTCTCTCACTCTAACAAATAAAGAAATAAAATCTTAAAAAAAAGAGTCTCTCCCTCCCTCCACCCCCAAAAAAGAAGACAAAGAAAACCATACATCTGTTGTGTAAAACTGGAGCAACGTGTAGTACTCCCACACATATGGGTGGGTGTACCAGTGTGGGCCTTTGATAGGGATTCCTCAGCTTTGTGAAAAAGCCAAAGAATTTTTGGGGAGTCCTTCCTTGTCTTTTTTGAAATTGGAATCACAGCTCTGAGAAATTGGCTTTCACTCGATGTGACTAAAGAAGATATACATAATAATTATACAGAGAATATAAAATAAATAAGTAAATATATAAAATATACAAATATACTACATACAAAAATGTGTCTACAAATATAAAAATATATAAATATATAAAATATTAAAACATACATATCTTTTTATAAAGCTTAGATCATTAGGTATTAAGTGACCTGACTGCTGTTGTGTGAAAACATGCAATATAATGAATTTATTATACTCTTTTATTAATTTCTTTGAAGCACTGAAAATGCAACATTGTAAGCCTAATTTTAAAAATTATTGAAGTTTTTTTTAATGCCTTTTCCTTCCATCAGGATGCTCTGACATAGTTTTCAGTGTTTAGAATATCACAGACACAATTCTATTTATCTCTGATTCTGTGAGTTTGGAAATTTTTGGACACATTCTAACAAAGGTATAAACTCTTAAGAGTAGATCTCTGTGTTTGCCTTGGGGAAAATTGTTTTGTGCTTTTAACTGAGTGACCATTCCAGGGGAAACGACAAAGTTGATTTCAGATTTTCTATTCTCCCAATACAAATAAGATGAGACTAAAATAAGTCCCCATAATGAGGATGTATGCTCTGAATTACTTTTCCTGCAGTGGAAACAGACTGATAAAAACCTGCTTTCAATGGCAAGACAGGTCTGGTCTTGGGTGTGGCCTACTGTCAGGGAACAGAGTAAGCTTAACTAAGCATTATTATAATTAGTGCTATTGCCATTACAATTAACCCCAAATCTCAAGGTCTTAGCACAATTCTTTACTACCTGAGCTAATCAGCAAATAAATACTAAAAGGTACATCTACTTTGATTTGTTCATTATTTGGAATGAAAGGGAAAGTCTAAAAGTATAGAATATTATTTTAGAAGGAGGTCATTTTGTTATATTAAAACATAACAACTTTAACAAATAAAATGAGATTTAATTTAGTATAATTTATTTTATTAAAAGGCCACCTTCAATGAGTAACTAAGTCACTTAGATCAGAGGCATGAAGTCATATGGCTGAATGGGCCAGGACTACATGACATAGACAAACTGGATGGAAGAAGCCAGTGTGTTGGGAGTAAACTGGAAGTATCCAGTTTAACAGAAACTGTTGCTTCTTTGTTCCAGGTAATCATCACCACATAGGAACATGGGCCCGGTATTACCAGATTTTCCAGTTGTTCAAGAGACGGCAAAAGAGAGGTTTTTATAGGACACTTCTCTGTTTTTATATTTTGGCAAGTGGATCACATTAAAACAACAACAACAAAAACACTACCGCTATCACCACTGTGTGAACCAAACAAAATCCATCCATAAGCCCAGTTCAGCCTGTGAGTTTCTAGTCCGTGGTCCGACTTAAATATTCTTTTCTACTGTATTTGACAAGTTCATACTGTTAAATATGGTGAGCATTCTTCCTTGCTATCTTGGTTATTCCACAAATTTTCTTAGTGATCCCTAGAAGGGAAATGTAAGCTAAGCCGTTTTTCAGTTGCTCCCAAATTTTAATTAGAAGGGTCTAAATTAATTAGGTCAAACATTTTCATTACAAACTGTAGGTGTTGTGAGAGATACCATGTTTTGGTGACCATGCATATGTCCACATAACATCTGATTTTACAACTTAAATATAATGATTGTGGTTGGATCACCATAAAAACAATTTCCAGAGGTACTCTTGTACCCTGTCTAGGCCCAACACCGTTCATTGGAACAGATATAATCTTCACACCGAAAGTCTACTATTGCTAATGGGAGGTGGAAAGCTAAATTCTTAGAGCAGAATGAGATTAAACCCTTTAGAATGCTGTGTAATTGCCTTAATGAGCCATCTTTAAAAAGCAATTATAGTGCATTTTCAGCAGCTTCTTTCCTGAACAACAGTTGTGATGAGACCATCTCCCATGGTAATGGTTTAATATTATTTCTGAAATCAGTCTTATTTGAGGAATGTGGCATGAAAAAGGTCTGATTACTAGTAAACTTATTTTCCAATGTGTCTCTTTAAATGAGAAAACTATGGCCATTTCAAACTACGTTTGTGCGTGTGTGCATAAAGGTTCCTTTGGGGTGAATTGTAACATAAAGGCACTGCTTTGAAACTCATTAGTGGTAAGTTGGCTTCCTTAGGCACGGAGGTCAAGTTTCAGCATGAGTTATGTAAAAATAAATAATATAAAGCAATGATAATAATAGTAATTAAAAATCGCTCCCAAAGAAAACATTCAATGAAATGGTTCCAAATGTGCATATATTATTATTTTTATCATGTGCTTTAAAGTAAGATGGAGCTTAATGTACTGTGTAATAACGAAAGTATATGAATTAACACCTATTATCATCAATATGGAAATTTTCAAGTTATAAAACAGTGTTAGAAATGAGGGGGGAAGCACCATTTTTCCTTACCAATCTGCAAGTGTCACAGACACAGCCTCATGTTAATATTAGAGACTGTCCGAAGAGACATGAACTCCCCCGACTCCAGCCCTCTGCTTCGTGTACTAAAGACATATTGAACATTTACAGCTTGCAAAGATGACTTGCTTCTCTACTAAAAGCATACAATGACACTTGGACAGTTTGGCGAGAGAAAAGCCTGAAGCAATAGATGAAAATGGGGCTCTGACCTTCCTCGCATATTTCTCCTTTGTAGCCTGGCACACAGATGCAGACTCCCATGATGCAGGTGCCATGACCGAAGCATGTTGGGTCAATGCATTGCTCTTCTGGAACGTCGCACTCTGGCCCCTTCCAGCCATTTCGGCAGACACAGTGTCCTTTCTCGTACTCTCCATTCCCGCCACACAGCACAGGGCACGAATCTGAAGGTTGGCAAATGAACTTGTAGTGTTCTCAGAAAGCTTTTAAAATCTCCGAAGGGGCAATTCTCTATTGATTCTTGTATAATATTTCAGGCAAAAATTTGTATTATTTCTGTCTTAGCCTTTATTAAATAGGCAAGTGTCTGTGATTACAAACAGAATTTTCCTCTTATAGGAGTGGAGTAAGGATAAGTGACAAAAATATAAAAATTATGTCAAGAATTTGCCTTTGATCCCACCTATTATTATTATTATTATTTCAAGCTAGAGTTTTTTCCTCTTATGCCTTTTCTTCCTCAGACAGATGTATACCACTTTTAGAAAGAAAAACCCCCAAAGTGTAAAAACTGATAAATAGGGAAGTTATTCATATTATAAAATGTTATCTTTAAAAAGTTATATATAACTATATATATATATATAAATAGATTTATGCTGGACAGATGTCTACTCCCATGACACCACGTGCAGACCTTTATTAGAATACTTTGTTTTGACATTGTTGGTTCCCTATTAAAACTATGGGCTCCTTGAGGGCAGGGCCTGCATCTTTTGTCTTATTCGATTTTTAATACCAGCCATCATCTTTATTTCTCATCCCCAGACTTGCAAGACCTATCATGCTCCTGGGAAGCCAGCAAGTGCTATAGAATTCTTAGCTGTGCAGAATTTAATCTAAGGAAACTGAGTGGCTGGGAAACCTGAGATTAAAGCATTAGCAGACTGAGAACTGTAAGAATATACTGAAAATGAGCAGAAAGCATCTCTACGGTAATAACCGTAAGCCTATGGGGAAACACGGTGTGACATACCTAAAGCTTTTCAATAATTAAACTATGGCAAGTCTAGGAAACAGTAAAGTTTGCCAAGTTTAACTTATGACTTGCCAGTTTTTACTTTCTAAGGCTACTTACCGGTTTGGTGACTGCCTGTCCCTTCTGGTTTACATGGGTCTGTGTATAAGCAGTTACAGATGTCCTAGGTACAAATTCCACCTGTTAGGCAACCCTGACTATTTTCACCTCTTTGAAATTGTTACTTTGCCCAATAAACCAGGAAAACAGTAGATCTGCCTCACCGGGCTATCACAGTTAAGTATGAATCTGAAGAAGTAACAGAGTGTTTAGAACGGTGTCTGGCAGGGTAAGTACTCAGCTCTTGGTTGTGGTGGCAGTGGTGGGGTAAGATGCTGCTGCTGTTGTTGTTACTACTACTGCCACTTCTCTTCCTCCTCCTATTGCTACTGATCCTGAGTTCTCAAAGGACATGTATTTCCCTAAACCAACTGGAGTAACAGAACAACATTACCTCTTGCACAGTCAGGCCCAAGGAATCCTGGAAAACAATGACAATGGCCAGAGATACACTCTCCATTTCCATTGCAATTGGTTGAGCAGTCATCCATTATTTCTAGTAATGGAGAGAAAAAAAAATGAGTAAACTTCAGGCTGTAGTGTCCTTAATTTTTTTTTTTTAATTGCAAGAACTCTGGGCTTGTAACGGTCTTGCCCTCTGCTGTCTTGGAGCACTTACTATTTAAAATCAGATGCCAAAGATTTTTGCAAGATGTCACATGCAGTACCAAATTATTAAAAGGGCCCTGGAATTGCTGAATTAGCTATTCAAGAGTGAAACTAAAAACCAACCCTTATCTCTAAAGTACATAAAGGGTCTAGATGAATTGTATTCTTATGAGACATTCACAACAAAGCTAAAAATATCCTAGGATTATAGGACATTTCTCAAAAGCGAAATGGGCTTAAAACTGCAACCCAAAAGACTCAGTCTACTGTTTATTTTTCAAATTTAGGTTGTAGCATATAAACAATTTTTTCTCTAGTATCTTAAAATATTTGATCTACCATCTTGACAGCTTAAATATGATAATCAGTATTTCATTTTCATTAATAAGTGACAATGGAAGGCTTTTAAAGTAAGTGTTCATATTAAATTTACCACCACTAAAAGCATTAGAACCTAAGTATTTTGTTGAGAAATGCTTTCTTGACTGTAAATGCTTATCAGTTCTCTGCCACTAATTTCCCTTCAATCCATTCTTAGAGAAGAATAGGCTTCAGGGGAATTGAGAAGGCTTTGAAGGTGCCCATAGGTAGTTCTGGTGACATAAAGATGTACAATGAGACAGAACTTTGATAAGTCTTGTGGTAAGTAACTTGGCTGAAAGGGTATGATGTTACCCAAAAGTCAGACTCTGACAAAAATTATTTCTAGTTTAAAATTGTATTTGAATATAATAAAATCAAATTCCAAGTCCATGAACTATTATGGTATGTGTGTTTTCTTCTTTCAGTTTTTTTTTTTTCCTTAAATAATCTTCTCATTACTCCTTCTGGAAGTTTTCCATACTTAGCATTCTTGGATTCAGAGTTTTATGTTCTGGCCTATTAAACTCATACTTCTCATATGTACCAATTTTTCCTTTTCAATCCAAATTATCTACTTCTTTTAGTTTCACTTGCATAGGCTATTTCCAATTGGAAGGAGATATTCTAGGAAGTGGTCTTGGCATCTTCCACTCAACTACGAGAATTTATATTGAGGGTCGAGAAATAACATTTCTTCAATTGTGGCCTTTTGACCACCTGTATCAGGAGGATCACCTAAGGCACTTAAAATGCAGATGCCTAGGCTTCATTCCACATTTACTGAATCTGAAGGATGCAGCTCAGTGAGTCATATTCTAACAAAAACCTCAGGTGACCCTGCAGATGCTCATCGTATTAAAGCACTGAGAGCCAATGCTTCATACAGTAAACTTCCATAGTTAGACAACTGCTGATCTAGACTTCGAGTTCTGCCTTGGGTAGAATAAAAGAGGAAGAGAGTGGTATCTAGTTTATTTGTGGAATTCTTAGAAAGCTGAGAATGAATCCAGGGGCAGAGGAGATTCTTCTTCTCTCCCCCGAGTGAATATATCACATGGCTCTTTGCAGGTTTATGATAATCTGTTCTCTGATCCCTGTGTTTGAAAACTGAACTTGATAAGAAATTTATATGTGGCATTTGCTGAACTACAACTAGTCTGGTAGGAATGGAGCATTTGACAAAGAGCTACCCATTTTTAACTTATTAAAACATTAGTTATTTTCATAAAATCATTAATTTATTTAAAAGGTCATTATGAAGAGGCACAGAGTTTTTTTTCACTCAGAGATGGAACAATCATTTCTCTATTTTCTACTTAATCCATCTTTCTTGTACCAAGCTATAGTGGCACTTCTTAGATCTACATTTGGATTTCCCCTGCCCTGGATGGTTAATAGGAGGCCATGGAGGACACATTCAAAGGTAAATACCGTTGAATTCAATTTCACACAAGCTCCTATTGACAACTTTATGGAAGTGGCCTTGTGGGAATGTAGCTATTGTAGAAAAAATGTTTAATAAAGTTTGCTATCAAAATAAATAAAAATCCCTCCATCTTATTGACTTATCTAAGATCTGTCCCTGGGCCCACACTGTTGCACAGAGCTTAACACCAGCAATGCAAGTGAGAAGAGAAGTCAATATAGGGAGGTTCTGGAAGCTGCCACCTCCACCAGGTCTGAAAGAGACACTGGGAGGTGGATGGCTACAGCAGGAGCACGTAAGGAACCAGGGGTGAAAAAGAATGTTTTTCTATTTACATTGGCCTCTGTGAAATTTTGCCTTCTGTCTTTTTAATCTTACTTCAGAATCACTTCCTTGACTGCACTTCATTAGACTTGAGAAGGATTTTAAAGTTCTGTGCATAAAACTCTGTTCTTCTTCTAGAGTCTACCACCCCTTGGTATCTGCAACTGCACTGATGATGGGTTTTGCTTCTGGCAGGTTTTCTTATGGGAGAAACTAAAGGTAATGAATAGTCTGATGGAATAATTTTGGTATAAAGGGCATGGGCTTTGGAATCAGACATACTGGATGTCTCAAATTTCAATTTTGCCATTTGCTGGCTGTGAGAGTCTATCACATTATTTACTCATTCCAAGCCTCCATTTCCTTATTTATTATATAAATATCACTACACCTATACTATCAGGTTTGTGATGAGAATCAAACAAGATAACTGAATGTAAAGCATCTGGTACAGTGCTTGGGGGCAGAATGGCACTCCATAAGTGGTATATATTATCAAGTTACAGAGCAAGTTGGCTGAGATTAGGGGATATTGACAACTCTGTCTATACTACCGGAAAATAATATATATTAATATAGGCCGGCAACTAGCCTATATTAGTCATTCAATAAATGTTGGTTGTTAATACTGTCTTGATCCTTATTAGTAGCAAACCAAATATAGTTAAGATCAATCAACTGATTCTAACATTATCATGATAGAATGAGTAGCATTTAGCATAGTTAAATGCATACAAACCTTAAATTGTTTAATTAAATATATTAGCCTCTTTTTACTCTAATTAAGATAAATTATAAAAACAAAAAAATGGGGAGAATATAGAATAAATAACTTAATACCTTTGATTTTTTTCAGAAATTTACTTGGATTCTCTTTAAGTGGAATTGCAGAATTGTTTCTGTTGCTTCAGGAGAAGTAAAAACAAAAAAGGAAAAAGCAAATACTTTGTTGCATAGGATACTGACAGCTTGATATGTGGATAATAGGAATTCTATCTCAAAGGTTAGCTTCTTTTTGGGGGGAAGTAAGGGAGGGGAAAAATTCAAGCATGTTCCTGGGTCTATTGATTTTTGAAAGGTTAAGAGTTGGGTTAGTGTTTTAAGTTGGGCTTATTGGTAAGGATACCAGGAAGGGAGAAAATCTTCACAAATATTTTAGATCTTCTAACTACTTGACTTCTTAGGAGAAACTCAACCTCTCATAACTCATTGGCATTTGCATTATCAAAATTGGGCCTTGACAGAAAAATACCATGAAAGGTGCATCTATTAAATTTGCTCCATTGATTCTGTGAGCATTGCAAAATAGTGTCATGACTTAAAATATTTTTTTCTATTTTAACAAATACGTTGTCTTTTGAAGATGTGAAATCAGTGGAGTTTTTCTCTAGGGGAAAAATCATCAGTGGATTTTTATAGCCTTTCCGGTTACTTTAGAGGAAAGTTTTTGATAATCTTATGGCTAGAATACCATTTTCTACTGACTCAAGGTCTTCAGCATCAAGTAAAAATAGAACTTAATTGTTATAAAGAGCAGATGGTATATCTATTAACAGTCAACACATCTTCCTAAACATATGGTTGAACAGGTTAACTAAAGGATAAAGTGGTGAGAGTTGTGTAGGAAACTGACAGCTGTAAAATATTTTCCTTTCTTTTTAAAGACATGTGTTTTAGGAAAAATCACACAATAAAATACTGTGTCTATGAGATGTTTCCCCTCAGGGCTCAAAAATTCTAAAAGAAAGGGCGTTGAATGACCCAAGTTATTATCCCTAAGACTCTTCTCTAAATACCATTAGGTTGTATTTTGAAGGCATCGTCATTCTAGAACAAGCTGTTCTAAAGAAGAACTAGACTGATGCTAGTTTTTCCACTTCAAAAACCTTTTATTGCCTTTTCTTTTCCAATAGTTCTTGAATTAACAGAGATTCTCTTGCTTACTCCCTATTTCATTGAAGTTGTTCATCGACGTAGCCCTGGTAATATTATCATCCAGGTAATTATTCCTATTGCAAACATAAAAAAAGGTACATGGCAAGTATTCTACAGTAGTGGTGCAAATAATGGAGCATTTTAAAAATCGTAATCAGCATTTAAACAACATTAATGACAACAATAATAAAAGCCTTTCTCATAGTGACCTATCTTGAATAAGGACTTTAAGGTAAAATGAGCAGTGAGTTTAAACAACATCTGTATTACTTTATTTAACATCTATATTACTTTAGTCACTCATCTCTTTCTAGAACTATGCTGTTAATTCAAAATAATAGTCAAGGCAGCTTACCGATTGCTGTGGTTAACACGAACACCTGCTCCATCTTTTTTCCATCATTGTAAAATGCCAGATACCAAGGCCCTTGGTCCATATACTCTATGAAACCGGTCTCCTGCAGTGAGGTTAAGATCAGGTTCCGAGGCGAGTGCTGGGTATCATCAGAGCCCTTGGAGTCCTGCTTGACCAGTTGTTTTCCATCCATCAGTTTTACAAAATCAAACTGGAACAAATACACACACAAATATAAGCCACTACTTTTACTTCTAGACTAATGAAAAACATTAACTTCAATTGCCCTATTTCTACTTCATACTTCTCTGAGGAATGCAAAAGAAGAAGTTATTCTTTCTTAAGTATACTTAAATCTGATTCTGAAAAACCCCCCACTATATTTATAAATGTCATAAACCTTTCAGTTTATGTATTTATTAGTATTCAAAATCATTGTCTAAAAATAAGTAAGCCAAGGAATAGAAAAAAATCTTATTTAGTATTAGGCAAGAGAATCTTGATATTTTACTGAAGTATCAGACAAAAGATATTTGAAACCACACATTTCCCTCAAAAATGTGACCATGATCTTCTCTACAAATTCAAGAATTTTATAGTTTTTAAAACAACTAAACAATCTAAAATTTGAGAACATTCATCATAATTTACTACCTTTGTGCTAGCATATTTAAATATTCAAAGGACTCCCTCCTTTTTTTCTCCTAATCAGTGGACAAGCACATTGCACACATTTCCTTGGGCATTTTTTAAAAGGGGGTCACATTTGAATGGCATTCTAATTCCCTGCCTATTCCCATCCAGAAGGTAAGGTTTGGACTGAAGTCATATCTGTTGAAAAAAAAAGTAATCCCCTCTTGGTTATGATTCCTTATGCTACTTCTTAGATGGAGCAGGGCCCCAAATGGGTTCATGCAAGGAAGAGATAAGGAAAAAAAGAGAGAAATCAGGTGGCTAACATTTATAGAAGAGCTTTGTAAACCATAGAGGTTTTACATATTTCAGTTATTATTAACAATAACAAGAAAAAATTTCTACCTCTAAGATAAAACCTCCTTTTTGGACTCATTTCCTTTATTGATTTGCATTCTTCCTTGGGACAAAGGGTCAAGGCCATATGGAGCCAGCCAAGGGGGATGTGGGCCCAAAAGCTAAGTAAGATGAGGGGGCAGGGAAAGCTCATGATCATCCTGTTCCAGGAAACAAAATTGAAATTTCAAGAGTATTTTTTTAAACTTTCTTTTCTGAATTTGCTCACTAAATGCTATTGCTTATTTCTCAATGTCATTCTTTTTCATTCGTTTGGGTGTGATTATTTTGGATATTTGCCAATTACAAACATTGTCTGCCTTTACCTTTGACTCCCACACACTTTGCAACTCACAAAAGCTGAACTAATCATCCCACCACCCTCTAAAAAGGGTCAAGAAATGCCTATAACATCAAATACCTGAGTGTGTGTAGGTGGAATGTTTCTTCTGCCATAAATTCCCAGCAGAGAGTCCTTGGCTAGAGAAATATTGAATTTCAGATATATAGGATGGTGGATAGTAATCTGGAAACGCCAGAATAAGCCGGGTGGAATGGTCTGCATGACCTGTGCACCAATGTCAACTTCTCCAGTGTCTATCGCCCGTCCCTTCTGAAACACTGGTTTTAAAGGTAAAGAAAATTGCATATAATATTAATATTATCTTATAAGTTAATGGTTTTTAGTTTTTCAGCACAAATATATGAAAATGACTTACTAAACTCTTTTTTCCTCCCTACCCTACCCATATTTCAAGACTTTACCCAAAATATCTTCCAAGAAGCCCTCCCCAACCAACCACTATACCAGTCTCTTCCTTCTCTTGAACTACTATTGCATTTATTTCCATCATTTGATTCATTTTAACTACTATTTACTGAGGTGGTCTGGGTAGCGACAGGAGATACAACATTGAACAAGATGCAGTTCTTGCTCTCAAGGAGCTTTAAATATATGAGAGAAAATAGGACAAGTGTACAATAACTATATTGTAAAGGAAAATAAGTGCTCTGGGTATTCAAAGGAGTAAAGGGTATTTGGTTGGAGGATACTCCTCATTCTTAGCTGTCTAAATGCCTTTTATCTTCCTTTATTTTTCTTCTTAGTGCTTATCACCCCCTAACATACCATATGTTTTACTTGTCTATTACCTATTTTCTCCCAAAAGAATATAAGCTCCATGAGGCTGTGGCTGTTTTGTTCCTTGTTTTATCCCCAGTGACTAGAGGAATGTATGCAAACAGTATGTGCTCTGTACATATTTATTCAACGAGTGAATGAATGAATGAATGAATGAGAAAAGGATATTTATGGGAAGTACTGAAGATGGGCCCTAAAGGAGGGAGAAGATTTCAACAGAGCTGTTGAGAAGAATGTTCCACTGGGAAGGAACGCCTTGCACCAAAACAAAGAGGAGAGAAACTTGTAAAGCTATAGTGGTGGCTATGTGTCTATAGAGAAGAACAGTTAGAGATAGGGCTGGAAGGAAAGGATGGCATCATAGGGCCTTGCATGCCAATCCTGAGGGTTTATCGAGTAAAGATGGAAATCCATTAAAGGTTTTTAAGAAGAGGGGAAATATTTGGGTACATTAGAAAGACTAATCTTGAGGCAGAAGGTAGAATGATATAGAGCAGGGAAACACAAGGATGATAGAGAATTATGGAGCAATAATTCAGGTGAAATGACATGAAGATCTAAATTCAGGGTGGGCTCAACTTTACTCAACTTGGGTGGGCCCAAGTTTACATGGGATAGTCCATTCCAGGCAACTATAAAATAAGCAAGTGGGACTACATCAAACTAGAGAACTCTGCACAAAAAAAGAAACAATCAGTAAATTGAAAAGGCAACCTACAAAATGGGAGAAAATTATTTGCAAACCATGTATCTGATAAGGGGTGAATATCCAAAATGTATAAAGAATTTATACAACTCAATAGTAAAGAAGCAAATAATCCAACTCAATAGCAAAAAAGCAAATAATCCAATATAAAATGGGCAAATGACTTTTTTCTAGAAAAGACGTACAGATGGCCAATAGGTATAAGAAAATGTGCTCAACATCACTAATCATTGGGGGAAATGTAAATCAAACCCATAATGAGATAATACCTCATATCCTGTTAGGCTGGTTATTAACAAAAAGATAAGAAATAACAAATGTTGATAAGGATATGGAGAGAAGGGAACCCTTTATAACCTTATACACTGTTGGTGGCTATGCAAAATGGTACAGTTGTTTTGAAAAACAGTATGGTAGGTCCTCAAAAAATAAAACTACCATATGATCCAGCAATCTCACTTCTGGGTGTATATCCAAAGGAACTGCAATCAAAATCCTGAGCAGATATCTACACACCCACATTCACTGCAGCAATACTCACAACAGCCAAGATATGGAAACAACTTAAATATCCTTTGATGAAAGAGTGGATAAAGAACATGTGATGTGTATATTATGTATATACATATATGTATATACATAATATACAATACATATGTATAAAATACTCCATTGTGTATAAATACATGAAATATTACTCAGCCACCCAATAAAAAAAAAGGAAATCCTGCCATTTTCAACAACATGGATCAATCTGGAGGGCATTATGCTAAGTAAACCAAGCGAGACAGAGAAAGACAAATACTGCATGATATTAGTTATGTGTGGAATCTATAAAAGAATAAAAGCCAATTTCATAGAAACAGAAACTAGAATGGCTGCCAGGATTGGAGGGAGGGGGAAATGGGGTGATGTAGGTCAAAGGGTACAACTTTTTAGTTACTACGGGAGCTCAGACAATTTAACGTAGAACATGGTGACTATAGTTAATAATACGGCATTATATACTTGAATGTTGTTGAGAGTAGATCTTAAGCATTCTTACCACACCAAAAAAGTTAATTATGTGAGGTGATGGATATGGTAATTATCTTCACCTTTTTAATCATTTCTACATTGTATAGGTTTATGAAATCAGCATGTTGTATACTTTAAATATATACAATTATACTTGTTAATTTCTGCTTGATAAAGTTAAAAAGTCACATATTACTGAGGAAGTATTAAACTGGGTTATCCTAAAAAAATGAAACAAGATGGGATCGGGAGGGAGACAAACCATAAGAGACTCTTAATCTCACAAAACAAACTGAGGGTTGCCAGGGGGAGGAGGGTAAGGAGAGAGGGTGGCTGGGTTATGGACACTGGGGAAGGTATGTGCTATGGTGAGTGATGTGACGTGTAAACCTGGCGATTCACAGGCCTGTACCCCCGGGGCTAATAATACATTATATGTTAATAAAAAAATTAAAAATTAAAAAAAATAAGCCTCACCTAGACAACAAAGAAAAAAATAATATAGCAAGCTCAGAAAAAAAAAACACCCCCAAACTGGGTTATCCTATAGAATGATACAAATATCAATGAACTTTAGATTATTATAAATTTTAAAAATCTTATTGTACTTTCAAACATAAATACTAAAATATAAAAATCTATTTTTCATGCTAGAGAAAATAATACTGAGATAAAAAATAATTTATCTAAACTAAGGCAAGAAAGAGAAGGCACAGACTAGATGGATGAATCAGAAAACATAAAGAAGATGGAAGACAAATTATAATAAAATAAAGAGCAAAGAACTAAATGCTTATGTTAAAAGGTAAAGTCATCACTCCGGATTAAAAAGTAAAATCTGAAGACATATATTTTACAAAAAAAGTATTTAAAATATAAAGAGACTGGGGCGCCTGGGTGGCTCAGTGGGTTAAGCCGCTGCCTTCGGCTCGGGTCATGATCTCAGGGTCCTGGGATTAAGCCCCGCATCGGGCTCTCTGCTCAGCAAGGAGCCTGTTTCCTCCTCTCTCTCTGTCTGCCTCTCTGCCTGCTTGTGATCTCTGTCTGTTAAACAAATAAATAAAAATCTAAAAAAATATATAAAGAGACTGATTTATAATAATAAAAGTTATTTTCTTGGGAAGAAAAAAAAGAAGAAAAGACAATGTAAAGGAAGAGTCTAGCACAGCACTTACAAACTTGAATGTGCTTAAGGAAGGGCATCTAGCTAATATGCAAATTATGATTCAGTAGGTCTGAGGTTGGATATTTCTCACAAGTTCCCAAGTAATGCCCATGTTGCATGGTCCACAGGCTACACATTGAGAAGCAAGGTTCTTAGGACACTGGAATGCTAGGTATGGAGGCTAAGGAAGAGCCAAAACTGACTCCATGGTTGTTGAGTTTGAGTGACTCAGACAATGCCAGTAGCAAAAACAAGAAAACTAAAAGGAGATGATCAGTGTGAGAGGATGTCGAGTTTGGACAAGCTGATCTTTATTATTTATCGCCATATTTTCTAATTATTTCCGATGTGCAAGTTTACTATATGTTTCTGTGGAATTCTGTGTTAAGTGGTGGCAGGGAGGGAAGGGATAGAAGAGGAGGGGCAAGAATTTGCTTGCCTTGGTTTTAAACCACAAGGATCATACTTCAAGAGGGAAAATCCAATTTGGTCTCATTTCATACTGCCTTTATATTTTTCAGCCATCAACTCTTTCTCCACACCAAACACAGTTTAAAAACACACATGGTCTCTGTCCTTTGTGTTCACTTGCTATAAAATTAACAGCCCATTAAGAAACACACCTGCAGTGGCTTTATTCAGAGGCCAATGCCTTCTAGCTTTTAACTCCCTAAAATGCCTCCATTATTGCTTTTTGTGTTAAGGCCAAGAGTAATAACTATTTTAAGAATGTTCACTGTTAACTGTTAATAATAGATTTCAAATGCAATTTTGAACATAATTATGTATTACAGGACACATTATTTTGTGGAATTGACATTTATAATAAAATATGCCCTTTGAGATGATAAATGACCAACCGAGGACCTTATTTTTCACTGAAAGTTACTTTTTCCTATGTCAGACAGAACGGTCTTGTCCCCAAAGGATTGATTATGCGTTTAACTCCTAAGGTCCTGGAGCTGACAGATGTCTTCAAAGAGCAGACAATTAACAGACTGTGTTTTTGTGGATACTTCCGTTCTCGACCTAATGTTCAGTTTGTTCAATCGCTGTCCTCAATCAGCGGCTCTTATCACTTCTTAAAACGCATCATTTGGTTGTTCAAACACTATTATGAATATAAAATAATTTAAAATTATGTTCAACAAACACTATTTTAAAGGTGATACAAATAGCCTTTAACGAATGCAGACACTGTCATTTTAAAAAATCAGGGCAAAACTGGCTGATGGACATTAACCTTTATATACAAGCCTTACCAAATGCTACACCATGTCTTCCTTCTGCACTTTATAGCATCATATACTGCATAATGAGGCTACTTAAATGTTATTCACTAAATCAAAAGAAACTCGTGAAGTTGTGTTGTTGGAGCTTCCTGGTTACTAGCATTAGTAAATATCTGAAGCATATATACTAAGTCATTTATAAAAATGATTTGAAAAGATGGTCTTAACCTTTGAAAGCCTGCATCACAATTAAAACAAGATAGATGAAGAGACATGACAACATGAATGAACATGTGGACTATAATTTAAATAAAAATAGCATAGCAAGTGAGTTGCTGCAATTTGGTATTAAAGAGAAATTCTCACAGCTTGCAGATGGAAAATTTCTCAGCCTCTAACCTTTAACATCGAGTGTATCAGAAAGGGGGACGTCTCCCTGCTAGCAATCCTGCTCCATTTTGTCTTCTCTCAAATTTTGTTATGGGTTACAATGTAGTGTTCTTAGTTAATTTACTATTTCATTTTTTTCTTAATGTAGCTCAAAGGGGAAAATTAAAGAGAAGAAAATGGCATGCAGAGGAAATGGATGTGGATTCCATGATATGGAATGTGATTTCAGGAAGACATTCTGTGCCAGAATAAGGAAGTGGAATAGTTTTGGCCAAGCCTCACATGGCCCCTGATCCCTCATTTGCAAAGTGTTAGCAGCAGGACTAAGATATAGCACAAAGGTCCGGATTCTGTAACATGAATGTTTTAATGTCATTTAATCACTTAGATTGCTACAGCATATCGAAAGGCCCAGGAAGACTGTATTCTCCAGTAGCAGAACACTCCCTTGCAGAAATGCAAGAGGAAGAGCCACAGCTCATATCAAACTGTGCAGTACTATCGTTATCATAGTCCCACCAATATCCCCCAATTTAGTTTGAGCTAAACACTCTCTTTATAGCTTGCAATACAGGCATCAACTGCTGAGTGGTAAAAACCAATGGCAGATAGGCCGTGTGGAAGGATGGCAAGCTAACTGACAGTTGCTTAGTTTAAAAGGAAAAGGTCAAGCTACCTGGCAAGTAAATATAGAGGCCCGGAATTGGTGACAGACACTGTGTGCAATGGAACCAAGCCTTCATTACCTCTAGACTCAGACACATACCTGAATACTAAGAACATAATTATTAACAAAACTGTCCTTATAAGACAGGGGTAAGTAGCGCTCTGCTGGACACAGACATGTATGTATTTTTTTCTACTTAATGTAGCTAGACCGGATTTAATGATCCTGCACAAAACTCTGTGAAACATGAGTAGATGACACTGACATGTGGTCATTAAAAAGATTCTCATATCAGGTCCTCGTAAAAATGACCAGGTTAAAGGCTGTGGTATTGTCCGTAACAGCAGCCTTAGCAGTCTTTTAAGGGACTTGCAAGTTCCATAAAATGTATCTAAGCTAAGAAGATACTGGCGTTATTTTATTTATTTATTTATTTATTTATTTATTTATTTATTTTCAAGATACTGGCTTTAATTAACTGAAGGGGATGTTGTCCAAAGGGATGAAAAAGAAACATGCCTTAAGATCATATTTGCCCTTCACCTCACCCTATAGGACGTTCAAGGTCCTCAGAAGACAGCAACAAATACCTTTGGTATGGTCATTCACCTGAATTAATCCTAGTGTGTGTCTCATGGCATAAGTACCACCTCCCTTTTGTTCCTTCAAACATAATAATTGGTTCATAGTTTGAAAATCATTATGAAATTTAAAATATCAGTGCTTGGAACAAAATGGAGAGGTGAAATGAACCCCTAATTCCTGTGATTAAAAGCTGCAAAGAGATACAAAGGGGACAGTGAAAACCTATCCTACCCTTCCCATCTAAGTAGCCTTGTATAATTTTCTTTACATAAACTATTGAAGAAAAATATGTATTCAACTCTCAGTTTTTCAGGGACAGATTTTCCAGATTGTATATTACACATGCTTTTTATATCAGTTCTATAAGCCAGGAGTATGCAGGAGAAAGAAAAGGAAGAATGAATCTGGTACATGGTAGGCACTTGGTAAATATTGTTTGGATGAATAAAATAGTAATCTTGATAATTTATTTAGTAATGTTGATCATTTACTTTGACATTTTGGTATCAGGTTTAGTGGGAAGAAGAACTGAAACATCACACGGAGACCTTTGGGAATTAACTGTGAATAAAATATGTTTAGACATAAAATACTCCTGCCTTCCTGACACTGATAATAGATCGCTGATTGTGTGGCAAAGTCCATTAGCAAATATTACACTTGAGAAATACATGAGTGTGTAAGTGTAAACAATTACGTCCAGACACTGAAAGACTTCATGTGCCAATACAATACCTCATCTAGTATTACATACATCTTCTCAGAAAGAAGTGAAATGGTATTGTTTAAAATCTCACCATTAATTAAAAGACAAATTTTGAATTGCATTTTGACCCTGTATATCTGTTTGTTGAACATACTGTTGTTTAAAAGACTTAATTATCTTTTTAGAAGTATTTCTTGAAGTTCTGTCATAAGGATTTCCACTTTCTTAAATTTTTAAAAAAAATTTCACAGCTCTTCTGGTGTGTTATAATGACCACTAAGTAATATTCACAAACATTAGTTTCCAAATTTCAGGCTCTCCTGATGTGATATACAATCTCATACACTGAAACACAAATTGTTTGTAGAATCTCAGTCTGTGGGTTATTACCAATGGTATACGAAGTAGTCAATCTCTCTGAATTTCTTTGGTGAAAACTTGAATGGATACAAAACTCAAATTTATCATCACATTTTTACATATTTAAACAATGACTCAGAGTCATGGTCAATATGGTATAAAATACCTCCTTAAAAGAAAATATTCAAATGCTAATGAATAAATATGGACCATGCAATGAAAAGACAAAAAAGGAAATTAAAGAAATGATTTCCACTTATAATATCATCAAAAAGAATTAAAAAACTTGGGATAAATTTAACAAAAAAAGCTGCAAGTTGGGGCACCTGAGTGGTTCAGTTGGGTGAGTGTCCAACTTTTGGTTTCAACTCAGGTCATGATATCGGGGTCCTGGGATGGAGCCCCGCATTTGGCTCCATGTTCAGTAGGGAGTCTGCCTGAAGATTCTTTCCTTCTCCCACTGCCCCTCCCCACCCCCAGCTTACACTGGCTTGCACACTTTGTCTCCCTCTCTAAAATAAATAAATCTTTTTTTTTTAATTTTATTTTTAAATTTTATTTTTTATAAACATATAATATATTTTTATCCCCAGGGGTACAGGTCTGTGAATCGCCAGGTTTACACACTTCACAGCACTCACCATAGCACATACCCTCCCCAATGTCCATAATCCCACCCCCCCTCTCCCAACACCCCTCCCCCCATCAACCCTCAGTTTGTTTTGTGAGATTAAGAGTCACTTATGGTTTGTCTCCCTCCCAAAAGTTGCAAGACTCATACACTGAGAAAAACAAAACATCACTGAAAGAAATTAAAGAAGGCCTAAATAAATGGAAACATCCATATTCATGGATTACATGATTTACTGTTATTAAAATGGCAATACTTCCTAAACCCATCTACAGAGTCAATGCAACGCGTATCAAAATTCTAACTCCCATTTTCCAGAAATACACTAGCTGAGCTAAAATTCATCTGGAAATTCAAGGAACCCAGAACAACTAAAGCACTCTTAAAAAAAAAAAAAAAAAGGAAAACACTTCCTGATTTCAAAACTTATTACAAAACTACAGTAATGGTACTGGTATTATGATAGACATATAGATCAATAGAATAGAATTGAGAGTCAAGAAATTAAACATCACATTTATGGTCAGCCGAATTTCAACAAAGGCACTAAGACAATTCAATGGGGGAAAGAATAGCCTTTCAACCAGTGGTGATGGACAAGTGGATATCCACAAGCAAGAGTGAAGTTGAACCACTCCCTCAACACCATATATAAAAATTAACTCAAAATGGACCAAATATCTATATTTAAGAACTAAACCTGTAAAATTCTCAGGCAGAAATCACAGGCCTAACTCTTTGTGACCTGGGGTTTGGCAGTAGTTTCTTAAATATGATAACGAAAGCACATAAAGTGGAAGAAAAAATAGATACATTTGACTTCATCAAAATTAAAAACTTTTGTGCCTCAGAAGACACCATTAAGAAAGTGAAGAGACTGCCTACAGAATAGGAGAAAATGTTTGCAAATCATATTTTAGAAAAGGGGCTTGTATCTAGAATACGTTAAGAAGACTTACAAACTGACCAGTAAAAATCCAAATAAACCGATTAAAAAATGGGCCAAGGATCCAAATAGACATTTCTCCAAAGAAGAAATACAAATGGCCAATAAGCACAGGAAAAGAGGCTCAACCTCATTAGCCATCAAGGACATGCAAGTTAAAAACACAATGAGATACCACTTCATACCCACTAAGATAGCTAAAATAAAAATGATAGACAATAAATGTGTTGACAAATGTGGAGAAATTGGCACCCTTTTAACTTTGGCCTCTTGAAAAACTGAAAACAGGTGTTCTAACAAAAACTTGTACATGAATGCTTATAGCAGCATTATTTATAATAGCAAAAAAAGTGAAAATTCACAAAGGTCCATCAGTTGATGAGTAGATAAACAAAAATATGGTATACTCACACAGTGGAATATTATTCAACCATAAAAAGGAATAAAGTATCAGTACATGCCACAACATGGACAAACTTTGAAAACATTAAGTTAACTGAAAAAAGCCAGACGCAAAAGAATATACATTATATGATTCCATTTATATAAAACGTACATGTAGGTAAATCTATAAAGACAGGAAATAGATTAGTGGTTGCCAGGGGCTGGGGAGAAGTGGGGATATCGGGTAACTGCCAATGACTATGAGGTTTCTTTTCAGTGTGATGAAAATATTCTAGAATTAAATAGCCATGATGGTTACACAACTCTGAATATGCTAAGAATTGCTGAATTGTATACTTTATTTTTTTAAAAAGATTTTATTTAGTTATTTGACAGAGAGATCACAAGTAGGCAGAGAGGCAGGCAGAGAGAGAGGGGGAAGCAGGCTCCCTGCTGAGCAGAGAGCCCGATGCAGGGCTTGATCCCAGGACCATGACTTGAGCCAAAGGCAGAGGCTTAACCCCCTGAGCCACCCAGGCGCCCCTGAGTTATATACTTTAAATTGGGAATTATATAGTATGTAAAATATAGCTCATTAAAGTTGTTCCAAAAGATATGGTTCTAAGTTCTAAATTGGTATATAGAGCCTGCAGACACACATACACACAAACTATCATGACCTGTCCAAGAGTTCTGATGTGTTTCCAAGTGGTTTTAGATGGTTATCTGATACCTAGAAGCTGAATTGTCTCCTGGCCAGTATTTTGGAATATGTCATTGGTAGCACACAGCAAGGATGCCCATTGTCTATATTTTTAAACAACGTCAGACTAACATTGGGCTAGTTACGGCTCAATTTATCCAGCATCCCCTTTTGTATCTTAGAATGTAAGTCCCCAAAGGACAGGGAAGTCATGGCTGTCTAAAATCTTGACATCTGGGCTGCCTGGGTGGCTCAGTGGGTTGGGTCTGTGCCTTTAGCTCAGGTCATGATCTCAGGGTCCTGGGATCGAGTCCCGCATCGGGCTCTCTGCTAGGCAGGGAGCCTGCTTCCTCCTCTCTCTCTCTCTCTCCTTGTGATCTATCAAATAAATAAAATCTTAAAAAAAAAATCTTGACATCTACCTTCCGGGCATTTCATAAAGGCAATTATATTAAGACCCACCTATCCCATAGTTGAGAGTGATAAGGGGATTGTACAACTTCTTGTGCCAGGCCCTGGGAAAAAGCAGCAGCCTGCAGAGGCACCAGTTTTCAGGGGTTGTCGTATTTGCTATCGCTTTTAATTTCCATCTTTAAGGAACTCGGAAAATATTCAGTAATATGAAATTAAAACATCTCCCAAGCAAAACTCATAACACATAGTAACAACAATACTGGGGTGCCTGGGTGGCTCAGTCAGTGAAGTGTCTGCCTTCAGCTCAGGTCATGATCTCAGGGTCCTAGAATCAAGCCCCTGTGTTGGGTTCCCTGCTCAGCCGGGAGTCTGCTTCTCCCTTTCCCTCTGCTGCTCCCCCAACTCATGCTCTCTCTTTCACACTCTCTGTCTCAAATAAATAAATAAAATCTTAAAATAACGATAACAACAACAGTAATATGAAATTGGAATAGATAGTAGCATCTATGGAACAAGGTACAAACATCTATGGGTCCTCTTTTGGAACTCCTACCTCTCATTTTCACAATATCAATATGCCTCTCTCATACTCAGTGTGCCATAAAATTCCGTGTCCCAGTTTCTCTCTGAGGCTCCTTCCTTCTCTTCTGTCCAGACTTTGGACCCTTCACTCTCTCTTTTCTTACTGTCATTCTCAATGTCTCCCTCTTTACTGGTTTCTTATTCTTTGTCTTCAAACAAGCACAAGTCTTTCTTAAAACAAAACAAAACAAAAAAACAACAACTAAAATGACCCAGCTGCCCCTTCATCTAGTTATCGTACTATTTATCTCCTTCCTTTCTTTGCCAAGCTGTCACCATCTGCTGCCTCTATTGCTTCATTATCCATTTACCACTTAGGCTATTACCATCTGCATTTCCCCCCACTACTCTATTAGTCCATTCTCCTAAATATGTGCTCTTTAAGGTCAACTTGGATTGATTTTTCTGGTTTCTCAAGGCCCAGCTCAAACTACTTCTGTAATAAACAATCATCTTTTCATCTTTTGTCTTTTAAGCTCTTAATCACCTAACCATCTTATTTCTATTTCTGTACACCAGTTGGTTGCATGTTATTTTGCATTGTGTGTGCATGTATTCGTGCTTCCTCCAGCTTTCCTGCTGAATAGGATTTTCTCAAGGGCAAAAGCTATGTCTTCTGCTTCATTCATGAGCATTCCATAGTACTTGGTTCAGTTAAAATAGCATCTTGACTCACATAGCACTAAAAATCATGAACTTCTATGCTTGTAAACAGTAAGATTTCATTTTTCTTCCCTTGATATTATTTTCATGGAGAGGTTGGGGAGGTCAAGAATCATTTCTCCTACAATCTAACTTTTTGCTTTTATTCTTCCCACTCTCTGAGCCACTGGCAATGGGACTATGGTATCTGTGTGCAGTTCTCATACCTTCGGTAGGATATATAATGGACATAGGAAAAGGCAAATAAAACGACTGAGGGAAATACAGTTACAAGGAGAGTTTAGAAGTAAAACCAAGGGATCATGGTATTAGAAAGGTGGAGGCCAAGAAAGGATATGTGATTATTATCTACGGGATTGCCGAAGTTACGCAAAGGGAAATGCAGACTTGTGCATTCAACCCTGGAACTCTAAGATTTTGTTTTCAAAAGCAAATTTTACATATGAGAATTACCTTTGACTTCATGCAAAAGCTAGCAGAAGTTTGAACTTCCTCCACAAATAATATAGCCGAGAGATATAAACAGATACTCAACAGAATTAGGAACACACATGGCTGGTAAATTTCTACAATGCACTGTTTCTCTCAAAAAACTGTGATGGTATAAAGATGTTCTGGGCAGATCCCCTAGCTTTTGAAGGACTATTCCAGGAGGATCCATATGCCATCCCACAGCACACCAGCAGCGCCCCTGTCAGATGTATACTGTTAGGCTAGAGGGACCACGAAGGAGATACACTCCACAGGAAAGGTGTCTATTAGTTAAACAAACAAACAAAGTAAAGTAAGGATTAAAATGAAACAAGAAGGAAACATTAAACATATATGACCAAGAACATTTAACATGAATTTTTTATACCGTAAATAAGTTTGCCTTTTAGCCTAGTGAACCCTTTCCATAAATCTGTTTTAGAAGTCAGGTTTCCAGTATGCTTTAGAAAAGCTTTTGTTAAAACTGAAGTATATTGATAAAGTGATTTAATATAGTTGAAAACAAGCTGTAGCACTCTAGCTGGACCCCCTGAAACCTTGTATTAGAGAAACATCTATATAGCATTATAGGAAACATTTACTGTAATTTGCCATCAATCTTTAAAAATAATAATGTTACGCTCCCAACATTGTTGTCTTTGTTAGTACATTACTACTATTTTATTCATGTGGTTTGTTGTACTTATATGAATTATTCCCAATTCTACCACAATGTCCTGGGCTCTAATATCCTTTAAGTAAAAGATATCGAAACTATGGGTTGACTCAAAGGGCAGCTGAGTGCATTTTAATATCCACATGTCCTATGAACCAATACTGAAGAACCACAGAATTATACTGCAGGACTGTGTTCCATCCGAATGCACAGTGATTACCTGGGTGGGGTTGGTGCAGTTCTTTACTTTTGTACCACAAAATGAATCTTTACCTACTGGCTGGGTCTGTGAAATAAATGTCAGTGAAACTACAAGTAAATCTGAAATTCAGGTTTTTATTTAAGGTCCACAACTGTCATTGAGTAAATTGCGTCCAATATAAATATGCCACAGGTAAAACTCAACAAAACACCACCACAACAAAGCAAAACAAAACAAAACAAAACGAAAACCAAAACAATCAACACACACACACACACACACACACACATACACACACACACACACACACACACCTCTCCAGCTAGGTCTACAATGAAAGGAGGTCATGAAAGGTACATTTGGGTTGTTAACTTTGAATCCCCAAGGAGTATGTGTTCTGTTTTGAGGAGGAGGGGAGTCTTGCTGAACCCAGGTCTAAGAACTCTTACGGAAAAGATATACATTTCGCCACATGCATGCAGATTTTTAATCAAGACAGCTGTTACTTAAACAACTGGCCTTGAGAAAAGAAGTTTTAAAAGAAGAGGCTCAAAGAAGGGTCTTGAGCTAACATTAAAAGACTAGATCCTCTTTTCAGCTGTGCCTGTAGTTGTATCTATTATGCAAGCCAAGTCTCTTAACCTTCTTGTGTTTTCCTTTCTCAAGTGTAAAACAAGGGTAACAATAGCTGCTACAGCATAAAACTGTTATGTGGATAAAAGACATTAAAGTATTTTGAAATTGTAAATGTTCTCTAAGTGCAGACTGTTATTGTTACATACATGTCAGAAATCCAAACTTGCAAGGCAGAAAACTGGGAATTAATTATTTGAATTACAACAGAATTCTCTGCAAGTAAATTTAAATGGCAAAGTGGCTGGCACATTTTACAGACATATATTTCAACCATTTTCCAGGAGTATACATGCCTTTTGCAAAAATAGGTCCACTTTTATTTGGAAGGGCTAATTGTTCTTCCCTAACTGCAGAATTCGAATTCACTGACTCATAATGTACACAGCTGGAAGGGACCTTAGAGATAAGCCAGTCCCACAGAACATCACCCCTTGTTTGTCAAAGCATTAGCAACTGGGAGGAGAATGGAGAGCAAAGAAAGGAAAGGGGAACACAGGGGGAATTGTGGCAGGAATCTGACCCCCCTCCCATTTTATCTGGAGAGATGTAGCTTTTATCTTTTTTTTTTTTATTTGTGCTTTGCAGGTAAGGTATAATTTGCAAAATGTGTTTCCCTGACTACTATCCCTCCTCCACTCCCTAAAAGTTTTAAAGCTGAAGGAGAGCAGAATTTGCACCCCACAATATGATTCTTTGATGTAAGGATCATCTTGAAGAAACGGCAGACAGAAAAGTCATGTAGAAGGTCCTTTGGTAAGGGGACATTTACATTTATAAGGGAAATTGCCATCTGTAAGGGTGTCTCCCTCTGTACCAGGAAGAAGATGTGCCTTAATCTCTAGAAACTCATCAGTGGAAAAGAGGACTTCACTCTGCCTACCAGCCATACTCCAGCTCACTGTGCTTTGTCTGACAGCCTCATATAACTGGCTTCCCTCCCCGCCCCTGACAGCTTTTGTCTTTAGCTAGAGATAGTATTTAAGGTGGCGGCCTGGGCCATTCCAGGAGTTACTCTGTTTTCCTGGGTCTCTCCTGCGTGTGCAGGGCGCAAACATGTTATTAAACTTGTTTTTCTCCTTCCTGTTAATCTTTTTTTATTATTATTACAGCAGGGGTGGGTGGGTGCCTCAGCCAAGAAACTAGAAGGTTAGAGGGAAAAATTATTTTTCAACCCGGACAAAGCCAACTCCCTTCTTTTTCAGATAAGAAACCCGAGCCCAGAGAGGTGAAGAGCTCTAGTCATTGCTTGGTCTAGGCTAACGGATCTTCAAGACAGGCTGCACGCTGTGTCATGTCAATCAGCTATATGTTGTTTCTATGGTCATATACTCAGCAGACATTGAACTAGAAAGTACCTTTTCTTCCCCCTTCAACTTTGTGGAGATAGATCTTATAGAATGAATTTAAGAGAAATGCCACTTTCCCCTCAAGGACAGACTTTTGCAAAAATTATAAAGGAGATAAAGGTGAACTTGAGTATCCTTTAGCTCTGTCTCCCCATCCACTCTTTTTGTTCCCATGCTCTATTTTGGCATCCAACCTGCAAGAATTTAGTACCGTCCAGTACCCAATAAACTTCTTCCTTATTCAGATGACGGATGACAATGTTGGACTTCACCTGAGCCCTATGCTCCTGGAAAACTGCTCGATAAGAAATCCTCCCAACCTTTTGTCTTCCAAAACCTTCTCATTCTTTTATGTTTTAGGACATGGCTTACTGCAAAGCCAACAAACAAAAAACAAAAATAACCTTATTAAAAGCTCTTTCCCCTATGACTTATTAGATATGGCTCTCTGTCCACCCTTTCTCATGGATCCCATAAGAACTGCAGAAGACTCCTATGTTGACCTGTAACAAAGCCAAAGAAGGACCTTTCCCCTTTTGCTGGAGCCTGCTGAAAGACCAGATACAGACCCTCCAATTGCCTATTCTTTGCCTCATAAATAATTAGCTGAGATCAGAACTATTTGTTCTCCTTCAACTATCTAGATGTGGACATAAACATTTCCTGGTCAGTTGACTGACTGAGACTTCTTCTGAGTACAAGACAACCCCAGCTGTAAATCATCCCACATGTTCCTTATCCAGTACTCCTAGAAAAGTCTAAGGCAAAATCCACTTTGCTCAGACACTCTGATCTTCCAGAACTGGAATGCTTTCTCTATTGCAATAGCCTGAATAAAATTAATTTCCCTACCTATTCAGTTTTTGCCTTTGACACTTCCTTAGAAAACCTCTTTAGCAATTTATATGTTTAGTCTGTGTTACATTATTTCAATAACAGATGAGAAAACAGAAGAGGTACAGTCAAATGTCCTCTGTTCTAGTTAAGATTTCTCTCTGGTTCTTGACCCTTTTGGACCTCAGTTTCTTCATCTTTAAACAAAGACTTTGGATTTGATAATGTTTAAGATTTTAACTTTCCATATTAGTTGCTAAATTACACTGTAATTATATTTAGTTCAATTTATGGATGTTATGTGACTCAGGTCTGGGACTAAGTCTTTTACTTTTTTCTGTCCCTTGCTCTGTTTAAAGTAGTTGTTACATAATGTTCATTAAAGAGAAAGAGTTATGACTAGTTTATAAACTTCTAAGGTGGTAGGGGCTGTTTTAGTATAATGTTTTCAATTCTATAAATGTTTATTGAACAACTGACAGCTGGCTTTTCTGGCAGATCCCAATATGTGATTGTGACTTATGTCTTCTTTTTGAAATTAAATTGAAATTATTCAAGTACATTTCAAAAATAAAACATTAGCATGCTAAATGTCTACAATCAAATATTCTGTTTTCTTTCATTTGGAAAACTAAGTGGTGAGAAAATTCTTTAGTCTCCTAAGGAGAAGCAGATATATATAACTACTGTTAATGGGGAACCAACTCCAGTAGAATTTGATTTTCTTTTTACAGTGTCATTCTATTTCTCCATCTTTGACAATGATGGTAATGATGATTATGAAATAGCAGATGTTAACTTGTTAAGTAAAGAGAGATCAAACTTTAAAAAGAGAAAATGCGGGACGCCTGGGTGGCTCAGTTGGTTAAGCAGCTGCCTTCGGCTCAGGTCATGATCCTGGCGTCCTGGGATCGAGTCCCACATCGGGCTCCTTGTTCTGTGGGGAGCCTGCTTCTCCCTCTGCCTCTGCCTGTGCTTGCTCTCTCTCTCTGACAAATAAATAAAATAAAAATCTTTAAAAAAAAAAGAGAAAATGCAAATCTCAAGAAGGCCATCATTTGTGGAAAACCTGATAGCAGTTTGAAGCACAATCTACAGTACATAATGGGATGTCAATAAACTCAAGGTAATTTTCCAATCACTTGTTCCAATAATTACTGCTAACTTTAACTGGGTGCCTGGCACTGTGCACTAAAACCATTATCTCACTTGTTCCTCACAACCAACTTATGAGACAAGTACTATTATTATCATCCTTGTGTTGCAGATGAGGATATTAGTTCAGCAAGGTTGTATCAACTCATTGCCTGAGGCTTGAGAGCCAGGAAATGACACAGTGTTCAAAGCCAGATCAGTCTGACTCCACAGTCTAGGATCTTAACCACAGCCCTACAATGTCCAGTCCTCTAGGAGAGTGAGGAAATCAATGTAAAAAAGGATTATTTGGTTTTTGGTTTTGTATTTTAATGCATACAAGATCATTAAGACAAGCTTCTACAACTGTATTTATGGGGTATGTGATGTCTAGAAAATCATAACAGGATATAGCTGACCAGTTGAAAATATCCTTTTAGGTATATTTCATCTTCTGCAAGGTTTGGTTTAGTGTACACATGGCATTATAAAACAGGAGCTATGTTTTTACTCGGTGAGTGATATGCAGTAAAGACCTGATACAGCAGAACCATGATGTGCAGTTACAGTTAAGGTTTTGTTCAGACTGCCACAAAAAATCCGTTTAAGATAACAAGTTGGTATATATGGCATTAATCCTTAATAATTTTTCTTCATAAAGTATTAAATTGGAATTGTTCAGCCTGTTTGTTGTTAAAATTGAGCAGAAACTTAAACACATTTTTTCATTTATGAAACTTGTTACAACACATTAAAATATAGCTGTATAGAATTTCTCTAAAAGCCATCATGAATAGATTCTGGGGCTTTGCTTTCATTAGGTAAAGTGTCTTTTGTGGTTTTTCATATATGTTTAGTGTGTGAATTTCTGTACAGTGTAGAGAAAATCTCTGAAATCAGATTGCCAGTTTCTAACTTTGTGACCTTGGGCAAGTTACTTAACCTCTCTGTGCCTCTGTTTCTTTATTTGGAAAACGAGGTCCATAATGTTACCTTCATGATATAATACGTGTGAAGTGTCCAGAATAATTCTTGGCACATGGTTAATTATGCAAAAAATTTCAGTCACCAGAAAACTCCAGCTAACCCCTGGACAACACTGGGGTTAGGTACACCCATCCCCTCCCTCTTAACCCTATGCAGTCAAATAATCCTCGTATAACTTGTGACTCCCCCAAAACTTAACTTGAAGCCTTACCAATAATATAAACAGTTGATTAACATAGATTTCATATGTTACATGTAATATACTGTTTTCCTACAATAAAGTAACCTAGAGGAAATAAATGTTATTAAGAAAATCATAAAGAGGAGAAAATACATTTCCAGTCTTGTGTTGTATTTATTGAAAAAAATCTGTAGAGGACCTGGGCAATTCAAACCCATGTTGTTCAAGGGTCAATGGTACTTTGTGGAAAGGAATTACAGATGTCTGAATTAGAGTAAACAAATAAATATGCTCTGGTAACGACTATGTAGTGACCTTCTGTCTTGTGTGTTTTATTGTCCTCAAACAGATAACTCATGAATTTCAAGTGTGAATGGCAAGAAATCCCTAGGCACCAAATGGTGGCTCCTGCACTTGCACATATAAAGGAATCAAAGAGTGGGAAAAAAGATAAGAGAGTAAAAGCCAGAGTCCAAGTGTACTCAGACCCTTTCCTCTGTCATCTCTGACCCTCAGCCTGTCTCAGCAGCAACAATGGAATTGCTGGGAAAGGTCAGCCCAGGCTAGAGACAGTATTTCTAAACGAGGACATAAAGCAAGCTGCATTGTGAATCAAAAACTAGGACAAATCATAATGTTTTCCTGAAACCTAAGCATGAGTTTTACTGAAGCATAGACCAAAGCAGAATTACATTTTCAAAAAAACAAACAAAAACCAAACAGCACACCCTACCAATAACCCCCAAAAGAAACTAGAAACACAAGTAAAGATTAGTAACTTGAGCAGCTACAAAACAAAATATCTTGTTTGCAACTCATCAGCCAAAGTAACACTGTCTTATTACCCCTTAAGATTTTAAGTTTCTTGAGGGTAGGGTTTGGGTCATTCATTCATTCATCTGTTTGAATGTGACCTCCTAAAAATATTTAGGATTGTGTTCTATGTTCTGTTTTCAATTTCTGCTTTTGGAATTGACATCGTGAAATTTTACATTGAGTCCCTGTGTGCTGAATCCTATTTCAAGAGAAATTAGAATAGAAACTTTCAGCTATTTTCAATACTTGTATATTGAGACTAAGATCATTCAATGTGAATAAGATGTTGGGAGTGCTGGTATGTGACATTTATTGTAAATAAGTCAGGTAGCTCAAGCTTACATTGGTTAAATTTAACAATTCAGTACTCAGAGTACTTTTTTATTTTTTCCAACTGCAAAGAATTCATGTTCCCCGCTAGAAAAAAATTCATGTACCCCCACTTTGACATACACATTCACCCTTATATTAAGCATAAAAGGCTTTTTCTTATTATAAACAGAAGAAATTTCCATATACCCTTTGTAAAATGTTATATATAAATGTTAGGCTTGGACACAGAGAACTTAATCAAAATCCCATGTTGCTTCAGGGTAGTTATATGTGAAATGCAATTTCCATTGTATTGAAACCTCCATCCTGTAAATATTTATCTATTTTCAAAATTGCCTACATATTTGAAAAGTTTAATTGGTTTATACTCAAGGCACTAGAGAAAGGAAAATTTGCTTTCATAAGACATTTACATGTATTTATTCTGTCCACGTAGAGTACTTCTTTCGAGTGATCATGAAATTTAATGTGAAGTGAAACCATCCCAGCTTTGGTTCTAATAACCGAATTAGAAGAAAAGTAATCAATAATCAATAAATCAGTCATTTTGATCACTGTACCTTTTTTCTCTGATTTATCGGAAACTTTTCCTCCAATTGGAGAGTAAGTAGTATCCACGGATTCGGTCCCTCTGTTCCCTTTGCTAACTCCATTTTCATAGAGCTGTCCTTCAACTGGTTGCAACTGCCAAGTCAGGCCGAACAAATGTACTGCTGCAAGAAAACAAGCCATACATGAACTTATTCCAGACTTGCTGAGAAGGTCTCCAAACCAGTTGTCTCTTTCCACCTAAAAATGCCATGACCAGTTTTCTTTTCGTTGGGCCAAGCAGCTTGGAGTTTATACCTGTATCATACATGAGCTACCCTTATCAGTAGCTATTGTTAAAATGTTGAGGCTGTAGCTATCCCAGTGATAGACATTGGGGCATTAGGGAAGCAACCACAATGGGATTAGATGCTGGTCCTCAACACTGTTATCCCTTCTCATTTCCCTTGGTCATGGAACTCTACTTTGTATATGGAAACTGCAGAGTGATGGTGGACAGGCTATTATGAGAACATGGGAGGCCTTCACTAAGCCTGTTTCCCAAGTGCCTGGTATGCATAAGGTCCCATGATAGCTGCGGCAGATGTTAAAATATAGATGCCTATTAGGGTAGGAGTTGGAAGTAATACAAGTGTAAAATTACTATAATGCAGCATAACTGACACAATACAGGCTCAATTGTTACCAGATTAAAAAATACCTGTGTTGATCAGAGTGTAGTGGGCACTCTCATATACTCTTCATGAGAGTATTAAAAAAAACACCCACCCTTGTGGAGGGTAATGTAGCATCATTTATCAAAAAACCTTAAAATTTGGCTTATCTTTTTAGCCTACAATTCCATTTCTATGAATTAATTATGAATGTGTACAAACTAAAAAGCTATCTATTATAACACTTAAAAACTAGTAGAAAGTTATGATCAATCTAAATATTCATCAAAAGGAAATTAATGAAATAACTGATATTACAAATAATACAAGATTACACTGCTATTAAATCATGTTACAGAAGATTATGAACTGGCATGGAAATAATTATGATGCATCAAATGAAAAACATCAGGCTACTAAACAGTATGAATAGAATGATCTATAATATGTGTTTGTGTGTAGATGTGTTGATGTCTGGGGAGAGAAAGGGCTAGGAGGATATATAGCAACATGTTCACAACATGGGGGTTATGGAGGATTTTAATTTCCTTCTTTAGGATTTATGTATTGTTGATACTTTTTACAATGAAAATGGGCAGTGTTTGCCATCTGGGGGAAGAGAATTTTTGTTTTAAAAGAAATGGGGGGCGCCTGGGTGGCTCAGTGGGTTAAAGCCTCTGCCTTCGGCTCAGGTCATGATCTCGGCGTTCTGGGATCGAGCCCCGCATCAGGCTCTCTGCTCAGCAGGGAGCCTGCTTCCCCCTCCCTCTCTCTCTCTGTCTGCCTCTCTGTCTACTTGTGATCTCTGTCTGTCAAATGAATAAATAAAATATTTTAAAAAAATAAAAGAAATGGTTTATTCTCTAGTTTCAAATAAAATGCCTTACAAAATATTTTTAAGAAGAAAAGAAGTGGTTTATTTTTCGATTGCTGTGGCTAAAACTTTCAGTTCTATATGTTAAATAACAGTGGTGAGAGTGGACATCCCTGTCTTGTTCCTGACTGTAGGGGAAAGGCTGTTTCTCCTCACCGAGGATTATGTTAGGTGTGGGTCTCCATATATGGCCTTTATTATGTTGAGGTATGTTCCCTCTAAATTTACTTTGTTGAGGGTTTTTATTATGAATGGATGTTGTACTTAGTCTGATGTTTTTTCTGCATCTATTAAATTGGGCATATGGTTCTTATCCTTTTATTAATGTGGTGTATCACATTGATTGATTTGTGAATACTGAACCACCCTTGCAACCCAGGAATAAAATACCACCTCACACCTATCAGCATGGCTAAAATCAACAACACAAGAGATAATAGCTGTTGGTGAGGAGGTGGAGAAAGAGGAACCCTCTTACACTGTTGGTGGGAATGCAAAGTGGGGAAGCCACTCTGGAAAACAATATGGAGTTTCCTCAATAAGTTAAAAATAGAACCCTACAATCTAGCAATTGCAGTACTGGGTTATTTACCCAAAGAATACAAAAACATTAATTCAAAGGGATACATGCAACCCCATGTTTAAAACAGAATTATCGACAATAGCCAAATTATGGAAATAGCCCAAGTATCCATCAACTGATGAATGGATAAAGGAGATGTGAGATATATATACATGGTGAAATATTACTCAGCCATAAAAAAGAATGGAATCTTGCCATTTGCAAAGACATGGCCAGAACTAGAGGGTATAATACTGAGCAAATAAGTCAGAGAAAGCCCAATACCATATGATTTCACACATACGTGGAATTTAAGAAATAAAACAAATGAGTGAAGGGGAAAAAAGAGAGGGAGGCAAACCAAGAAACAGACTCTTAATTCTAGAGAACACATATTTGAAAAACTTAATTGTTTTATACTCAAGGTATATACAAGGAGGTGGTGGTGGTCGTGGTGGTGGAGTGGGTCAGACAGGTAATGGGGATTAAGGAGGGCACTTGTGATGATTACAGGCTGTTGTATGGAAGTGTTGATCACTAAATTGTACACCTGAAACTCATAATACACTGCATGTTAACTAACCAGCATTAAAATAAAAACTTAAAAAAAAGAAGTGGTTTAAAGGAACAACAGATTAAAATTGGCTTGGCTGATCAGGGATGCTTTAACGAGGTAGGATTTGAGATGAACCTTGAAAAATGTGTAGGGCTCTGACAGGTGACAGCAATGGCTAGGGTGAGGGGGCAGCTTGAAGAAAATATGACATTGTAAAGCACAACATGCATTTGAGGCAAAGGAAGTTGCTGGGGTTGGCTAGAGTATAGTTACGCATAGATGGTCGCGGAAGTGAAGGCTCAAAGGGAGGATTAGGGCCATATTGTAGAGGACGCTGAATGCCACACTTAGATATTTGGATTCAATTTATTAGGCAGCAGGGAGGCATTGCTATTTTCTGAGCAAATGAGTGTTATGATCAGTTTTCTTTAGGAAGATTAATTTGATAGCAATGGGGAGCACTGATGGTTTCTAGGTAAAGAAATGATATCATCAGAGCACCCTTTGCGGAAAGATAAATCCAATACTAGTGTGGAGAACAATGAATTGGAGGCCTAAGGATTTGGCAAGAACACAAATTGGGACGGCACTGCAATAATCAAGGTGAGATTCCTTAAGGAGAAATTGCATAAATGTCGTCTCAGGGTTTGGTGGCTAGTTGTGTGTGTGTGCACCTGTGTGCTCATGTACACATGTGAATATTCTGGGGGCAAGAATAGAAAAAAAACGAGGGAAAAGGAGGAATCCAAGGTTTAGGTTTTGAGCCTGAGTAACTGAAAGCATAGGGCAATGATTTAAATAGAGTTAAGGGATTCTGCACTTAGCCCAACACTAGCTACAGATAACTGGTGCTGGAGATGTGTTTGTTAAATGATGACTAGTTGAACTAGTTGTTGGCTGATGACTACTTGGTTTGTGGCAGGGTGGGGTGCTGGGAGAAATATAATGAATTCATCTTTGGAGGGGCTGGGTTCCACCCACCAATGGGCTATCCAGACAGTCATGTTTGACCCAGGAGCTTTGGAGGTTTGAAGTTCTGGTGAAGTATTAAGGTTAGAACAAGACTGTGGAATCATGTATGCACAGAGGCAGCAGCTGACATTGTGAGAGTGAATGAGGTCACTGAGGGCAGATAATGTTGGAAGAAAACAATAACTAGGACAGAAGCTCTGGAAATCCTTTTATCTGTTTTCTCATTGCAATTTTAAACATCAACCAAATCTTACCGAAAGGGGGTATCTGCTCATGACCCACTAACCTTTTCCTTTATGTTCCTAGGCAGAGTGAAAGGGGCTAATTTGTATGTCTAATATACTCATATACAGTATATGGATTTGCAACTGAGAACAGGAAAGCTAGCCAGATAGCCTATTTAAAAATCATTCACCCACTTCTGGTTGGAGCTAGAGATTTCTAACACCTACCTCCTAATTTATCCTTAAAACTTTTAAGCATTTAATTGCTTTCTACCCTTTTCTTTGGATTAAGGCCAGTGCTGCCTGATGAATTTCTCTTGCAATTACTGGAAACCCTTGAAACTCAAATGATAGTGGTACTGAGTCAGGTACAGTATGGCAAAAGACTCAAAGTACGGTTAGTTTAACATACTCCAATTAAAGAGGCTTATTATTTTTTAAAGAAAATTTTATCTACTCTGTTCCCCAATAATGTGAATATGACGGATGTTAGAAGCCATATTGAAAATGTGTTGGATTCCCTTGGTTCAGTTACTTTTGTGAAATTAGATTGGCCATAAGGAACAAAAGGCATAGTAATTTTCATTTTAAAGTTCAAGGGGGGATATTTTATACACTTTAAGTTAAGCCAGTTTCCTGAGGGCACTCAAAAATGACAGAAAAAATTCTCAGCCATGTGCTGAGAATCACTTCAAAATAATAAGGCAAGGATTAATTTTTCACCACAGAATGAATTAGGCTGCTTCCAGCCAATCAAGACAGATAGAGAGGCGTGGGCACATTTAGTAGAACACCCTTTCAGGGCAGTGAAGCTTTATAATTTTTTCAGTTTACTTTGTCTTTTACAGGCAAGAAGCTATTTGTAATGTATATTTGTATGAATACATAATGCAAGTTAACTTACTTGCTATAGACTATGGGTACCAAAGAAAAATCACAGTCTTTCCTCTCCTCCAAAATGAACCTTCCTCTGCTGATTTGAGAAAGGAAGTCAAAAAGTATGTGCAGGTAGACTAAGGTAACTACATAACTCCAGTCTTTGTGTTTTATTAGAAATAAATAATATTTTGTTCATATTAAGACCAATAAAATTAAATTATATTGACCTTTGGGACATACCCATACATCACTAGAAAGATACAGCAGTACTTTCTATAGGGATGTATTTATTAATTCATTCAACAAATATCTTCAAAGCATATCCTGGCACATTGGGAACATTGGAAATACATGCAAAGGCAAAAAAATATATATATATTTAACAGCTAGGACACCATAGGTACTGGCTGATCAACAGGGAATCGGAAATGAACAACCAATGCAGCCTCACCAGGACACACTGATTGCACAGCAGCCTTGGATGCAGGATGAAGATACAGAGTCTTTAGCTTCTAGTGGATCCCCAATCAGATCTATGCTATGTATTTACAGCCACATTTTGAGGCAAGTCTCCCAAGCCCAAGTATAAACATTATAAACCAACTGTTAGAATTAAGGGTATACCTGGTAATGAACAGACAGTATTAAATTATATTATAGATTGATTCAACAAATATTTTTTTGAGTGCCTACTTGCACCAGGCACTGTTTTTCTAAGTTTATAACAGTGAATAAAATTTTTTACAAAATCTCTACCTTCCCAGAACTCATATGAGAGGTGGTGGGTTTAGACATGCAGACAATGAATAAATATATGCTATAATTAATATAATACAGCTGTGTGGAAACAAAGAAGGCTCGGAGGAGGTAATATTTGAACCAAGTTTTGAATGGAGTGAAGTCATATGAATATTTAGTTGAAGAACCTTCCAGGAGGAAGGAATAGCAATTACACAAAACCCTTAAGCTTTGTGTGGAATGTGTGAGGAACACTAAGGATCCCATTATGAATGGAGCTCAGTCAGGAAGAGTGGTAGGAAAACTTTTAAACTGAAGGATTGCACCCATGATTGTGCTATCTCTGTATTCTAACCAACTTCACAAACTGGCCACTCGTAAACTTTGTAAATGAATAGAAAGTAATATAACTAAAATCGCCCATACTGGAACATCCACCTCCAAATGAGCAATGCTGGTTATAGTAGGTCTAATTGAAGTACTCCTGGGCCCAAAGTCAAAGTTATTTTTCCTAAAGACATGTATAAAAATATACATCCTCAGTGAGTAAAGATTGACATGACCCAGATCTCTCCAGGAATACCAGTACCGTATCACTGTACTTTACTGAAATTCAATGGCAAGAAAGAATGTGTATGCCTATTCAGATATTCCAGGAATAATGTCTTTTCAGCTTATTAAGAATGGCAGTCCTTAATGCTCCTCTAACAAATATTCCTTAGAGTTGAGTCTTGTACATTTTATAATTATTATCCTTCTTGGTTTATCCAACTGCACAAAGCTACACTCTGAAATTATAAATGTATTACAAAGGTAACAAATGGAGTATCTCACCATGCCCGATCACCAAACTCAATCAAGCACCTTGAATCTCAAGGCAGGCTAACTTTGGGAGAATAAGCTCTTCTTAACTTGCACATTTCTCTAGGCTGAAAGCTCTGAGTCTCTTTGCAGTTACTTCTCTGCACTCTCTGTTGGGACGTTGGTCTTTTTCTCTTAAGTAAGACTGATGGTCTCTATTAATATTTATAATTGATACTGCTTCTTCATTCCATTGCCCTTCAAAAGGCAAAAATATTCCCCTCTGGGAGAGACCATAGGAATGCTTCAGAAGTAGAAGTAGGAAATCAGTGCTGAATGACCTAGGTCTGTACTGTCCAGCATGGTGGCCACTTGCACATGTGTCTGCCAAACATCTGAAATGTGGCTAGTCAGAATTGAAGACTTAGTATAAAAGAAAAAAATAGAATATATCCAATAAATAATTGTTATAGTAACTACATATTGAAATACAATATTTTAGATATATATTCAATTAAATAAGAATTTTAATTAATCCCAACTTTTTTTTTCACATTTTGAATGTGGCTACTGTGAAATTTTAAATTACATATGTGTTTTGCTTTGTATTTGTATTGGCCAACGTTGATCTTGCCTATCTAGAACATTCCACAAAGAGATGGGATGTTTCTCTTTTAGCACCTTCTCCTAGGACCTATCACATTATATCGAAGCTATCCATTGATATGTCTACCTCATTATTTTGGAAGCATTCAAAGGGAAGGGTCCATGTCTTTATTTTTCTATCCCTGGTCCTAAACTCGGTGCCTGGTAGTCAGGAGGTACTCTACTTACATACTTCTGGTGGGACTATAAAGTAGTAAAGGAGCTTTAGAAAACAATTTTGTGATATCAATCAAAATTTAAATTGGGAATGTTCCTTGACCAAGGAATTCAACTTCCAGGAATCTACTAAAGAAATAATCACGTTTGTGTATGAAGGAGTATGTACAAGGGAATTCAACCTAGCGTTGTTAACATAATGGCTTTGTTAATATAGTAAAAAAAAAAAAAAAAAAGAACCACCAATACATCCATCTCTGAGAAAGTGGTATATCCAAGCTATGAAATCTTATGTAAGAATTAAAAGGACTGATCTCAAGAGACTGTCAGATTGAAGGAGACATGACAATTAAATGCAATGTGGGATCCTAGATAGGATCCTGGAACAGGAAAAAAAAAAAAAAGGAAAAACTGGAGAAACCAGTATTAAACTCTTGAGTTAATATTAACCAATGTTAATCTCTTACTTTTAATAATTGTACTATGGTTATGCAAGATGTTAATACTGGCAGCTGAGTGACAGGTACACAGCAATTCAGAGCTACATCTGCTCACTTTTCTGTAAGTCTAAATTTATTTCAAAATAAAAAGCCTAAAAAGAAAAAAATAACTGATTCAGTGGTGTGCTATAGCCAGCTTATACTGGTTTATAAGAGCCAACTGTGCACATGTCTTCCCAATTACACCTTCAATGACTTCACGTTGGTAGTTGAAATCACCCATGGTGGGTTTATGAACATTCCAGGAACCAGAAAACATTGCAAATCTTTATTTTTTTCTTCACAGAGAGCTTGTTGTCAAACATCAACACACCCCTGGTTGACCTACACGTACTGACATGAAAGGAGCTCTAGGTTTTGTATAAAAAACACTGTAGAACAATGCATATCTGATGATCCTGTTTAAGTTAAAAAAAAAAGTATCTCTTTATATATAAATGCATACAGAGAGAACTGGAAGGATCATACCCCCAAACTGTTGATCTTTACAGTGGGGAGCTGGGACTTCAACATTTTCATAGTAATTTTAGAATCCTTTACAATGATAACATATTCATGTAGTGTTACATAATAAAAAATACTAGGTGCTCAACAAACCTTTTTTTCCTTTTAAGATTTTATTTATTTATTTGTTAGAGGGAGAGAGAGCAGCAGGCAGAGGGAGAAGCAGGGTCCCTGCTAAGCAGGGACCCTGGGATCATGACCTAAGCTGAAGGCAGACACCTAATTGACTGAGCCACCCAGGTGCCCCCATCAAACCTTTTTAATTTTTTATTATTTTTTAAAGATTTATTTATTTATTTTAGAGAGGAGAGAGTGCATGGTGAGGAAGGGCAGAGGGAGAGGGAAAGAGAGAATCTCCAGGACACTCTGAGCAGCCCCACTCGGGGTTTGATCTCAGGATGGTGAGATCACGACCTGAGCCGAAACCAAGAGTTGGACACTTTACCAACTGCACCACCCAGGTGCCCCCCTCAAACAAACCTTTTTTTAAAGCCGAATGAATAGATGCATTGGTTTGTTCATTCTCTTGTATTATTATCTTCTGCCTAAAACAAAACTTTTCAGAACAATTTAAAGCAGAAGAGCAATTCAGCAATTAAATAAGGACAACCCCAAACACATAAAACAGATAAAATAGGACTCTTGATTGAAAGAGATTGGGATTCTAAAAGAGTTGCCCCCAAATTCCAAAGACATAGTTTGAAATCTACTGGTCTCAAAAATTATCCTCAAAATATCTGAACAAGAAAAGTGTGGGTGTTTGGAAGAACTCTCTTTTGGCAGTTAAATCTATTGTAATACCTCTAGCAATGGTACTGTCAGGACATATGAAACCTTTCATGTTATTCTGTATCTTTTGGTATTTTGTGTCCACTCTCTTCTAGATAATACTAAAACCCACTTAATAGCAAGATAAATTGGGCTTTGATACTAAATAGACAAGTGAACCTTGAAACTGCACTCTAAGTTTGCTTTCAAGGAATTCACCTTACATCTCAAAAGGTACACATATTCAGCTAAGGAAGGTTTATCTATTTGTTGCAAGAATTTTTTGGTGTTACCTTCTAATTCTACTAAATAACCTATTTAGAAAGTTTGAAATCTGTCTCACAAACAAAATCCTGCCCATAATAGATGATGTCATAAATTTCAAATCCTGCCAAGATAAAAGTATGTGATATTTTTCAAGATAATTTGTTTTCCTTTCTTTCAGCCATTCTTCCACCACTGGTTCCCTCACTTATCTTGCTTCATGTTCCTTCAGGCTAGGGAATGATACTGCTTTTGCACTTTACTTCCAAAGCTTGTCAGGCTATAGATCTACTTGTATGCTGAACAGTTCCCTTCCTGAAAAATATGCCAAGTACATTATCCAGATGGTGACCCCTGATGACTTCAGGCTTTCAAGTTAACTCCTAGGGGAAGCCATTTCAGCAGACCAATAGTTCAGTGGACATCGTGTGATGCTAGATGCTTCCGTAATAAGGAACATCACTGCAGAAATAAATGCTACTTGAATTAAATGCAGTGACTGCTAATATTATAGAAACCAGGTTAGCTTTCTATCTTAAAATAAATCCCATTTTCATTATATTGAACATCAAATTGGTATACGAGTGAACTATAGTCTTTTGATAAATTACCTTCAGATCTTGGTTTTATCCAGGTAATAACCAGATTACATGCAAGATGGAAAACCATTAGTTTTCAGAGAAGCATTTTTGAAGAACTAAATAAAGTAAGCAATGTGTGTTTGTTTATGGTGGCTTCCGTTTCCTTCAGCAGGTTTCATTCACGTTTTCTTTTTTTTCTAAGGTTATACATATACATTTTCTACTAAAAATATTATTTGTGCTTGTACTACCTCGTGGGCATAAATAAAACATACGTAACTGTTCCTTTTCAAAGTAATTTGAATGGAGTCAAAATGGCTTTGAGATTCCTCTCAAACATTTTTGGAAGCCTGAAAAGCTGTTATGTTGGGGCTGGGTAAGGCTTCCTTTGAAAGAAAGGACTTCACTGATTTAAACAAAAGAAGTGAAAAAAAAAAAAGAAAGAAAAAAGTGAAGAAGGAAAATCCCTCTTCCTTGATTCGGTTTACAAACCACATTTTGCAAGCCTGCTATGGTGAAACAGTAAAACTCAATGCTAAATGAAGAAAAGATTGAGGCGGTAAACCAGAGGCACCAAGGACACCTTTCTTGCTGAGCCACATGTTTGAACCCCTACTCCTCCTTTTCTAAATGAAATGAATTATTCTGTATTGCAGCAGACATTGTTTTTTTTTTTTTCCTTTTTGGACTTAGTACGGTTCTAGTTTTATATCCAGGTTAGTGGCTAGAGAAGATTCTATCAAAGTAATAAATCATTTTAATATCCTAGTTCTATATTATATTATCTTAAAACTTTCATTTACTATGTATTTTATATTTTCCATCCCCAGGCTGCAGCAATATTTATAAATAACACGTCTATTTGGGTACCTTATCACAGGTGTAATATATGATCTCCATTTGCAGTTGCATAACGGGCCCATCTGTGTATTCCTTATCAGACAGACACAATTATTTAGTGTTTTCATCTCAAGTCACAGCACCAATAAGTGCTCTCCATAACTCAAGTCTGTCTTACTTTTTTATTATTATTTGCTTTGTGGAGTCAGGAGGAATCAGTGGCATAATGACGGGATAAATTTTTTCAAAAAGAATCATTTAATGAATAATGCAGCAAAAATATCCATTTGGCCATGAATCAGCACTTTTTCATTCTTCTTTAAAATTTTCTTTTTCTTTCCATTTTACTTCATTTTCTGCTCAGCAAATTCTCCCTTGTGCTATGGTCCAAATTACTGCCTGTTACTTCATCATTATCGACGACTGGCTTGAGGGCGTATTTGTAATAATACGCATATTCTTTTAAAAGATCTAGATGAAACCAGTGAATATGGAGAATAAGAAACAGACCCATACCGAAGCTCTCTCCTCATCTTACTATTTGCTCTGGATGTATTTAAATTATAAAATGGAAATCTATTCAATATTTATGTCATCAACCCATGACAGCTGATGCTTTAAAACTCACTTTTTTGATTTTCATCATGTCATCATAGCCACAGATACATGGTATGTGTTCTACAAACTTTCAGATGTTGAGATTTTAATACTTGAATTTGCATTACCTGATTATTCAGAGTTAGCATTAAAGAGCAGGGTTTGTGTGAAGTTGGGGAGTCAGGAGATATAAATGGGAAGATGGAAGACAGATGAGTGCTAGAAAACTATAGCTGCCGTACACAATTTGATCAGATGGGGAAAAAAAACAGAATAAAGTGCAGGAGATTATAATGACCCAGTTTGTTCTGGGTTTCCTGAGGTGGCACCAGGACAGTTGAATTCTGGAAAAGTCACCAATGTTTGGGCTTGATTCATTACCAGGATCATCAAGTCTTCCCTTCCTTTCATGCGATAATTATTTGTCAGCTGATTACTGTGTGTTACACACTGTCGTAGGTTCTGAGAATACAACAGTAATTGCTTGGTCAGAAAAAACCCTTGCCTCCCAGAGCTTACAGTCTATCTAAAGGGAGACAGTTGTCATGTGGTAGTTAAGGGCAAGGACTCTGGAGGGAAGGTATCTTGTTTCAAATCCCAGCTCTGCTACACTTGGGCAAATTACTTAATTCCTGTGTCTCAGTAGTCTCACCATTAAATTTGCATGATAATAGTCATACATGTAAGGTACCCAGAAAAAGGCCCAGCATGTAATAAATGCTCAGTAAGAGTTAGTCATTATTTTTAGTTTAGTTTAGTTTAGTTTTAGTCATTATTTACACCTGATTAATTCTCCCCTCAAGCTAGCCTTTCCAAAACCTTTTTTCTGGTGAGAGCAAAGTAGAGGGACCAAGGTTTCTAAGAGAATTTCAGTAGCCATCCTCACATAGCTGCATAGCAGAATAAAATGAAAACAGAAAAAAAATCATGAAATTTCCTAATTCTAAACCCTGGACTTAATTGAAAACAGACATTCTTTTCTCTCCTTTCCCCACCAACATTTCCCAAAGCGGCTCATTTCCTTCCCTCCATCATCATGATCACTGAGGTTTGGAAGATGTAGATTTTGGGTTCCCTTCATAAAAGGTTTCCAGAAATGAGAGCATCCTTCAGATTTATAAAATTGTTATCACTCTACTTTAAGTAGAGTGTACTTTCTACAAAGATTAGCAGAAAATGGTTAGAGTATCATTTTATGGAACATAACTGAGTGTTCTCCTAGAGCTGTGTTTTGTATGAAATGGGTCCCAAGGAAATTTTCAGCTGAGTTACCCAGGGAAGTATGTATTCCCAGGTGATCGATCAATTCCAGTAAACTGATCTGAGAATGAGCTCTGTCTGGAACATAATAAAATCATGGTAAAAAAAATAAAAAAAAATAAAATCATGTTACGTTAGAGCTTAAAAAGACCACAGACTAGTAGAGTTTGGAAAAGAGGGAGGAGGTAAATTTACAGTGGAGAAACCTGACAAACACTACCTCAGCCACATGACCAAGGTTAACCTCATGAGTGACAGCATGTACATGACAGCATGTCATGCACATGGTATCCCTGATATCACGTGATGATAATGGCCCCTCTGCAGTCTTCTTCCATAACCCCTGTCTCAACATGAGAATATCAGCACCACTGAAATCGAGGGCCAATCTGCAAAAAAGCTGACCAGTGCTACTCAAAACTGTTAAAGTCACTGAGGACAGAAAACTGTCACATTCCAGAGAAGGTAAGGGAAACATGACACTGACTATGATATCCTGTCTTGGATGGGATCCTGGAACAGAAAAAGGATATTGGGGTAGAACTTATAAAATCCAGATCAAGTATCAAGTTCAATTAAGAGTAATTATCAATATTGGTTTCTTAGTTGTGACAAATGTGCCATGGTGATACAGGAAGTTAATAATAGGAGAAACCAGATGAGTATATGGGAATTCTCTGTACTATCTTTGCATTTTATCTGTGGATCAAAAAGTGTTCTAAAATTAAAATCTTATTTCAGAAAAGGAGAGACCACAGATCAACCATTTGGCTCAGTCTCCTCATTTTACCGAAGAGGAAACTAAAGTTTAAGGAGAGGAAGTGCTTGCCCCAGGACACAAAGAGACTAGCTTCCCTCTTATTCAGGACCAAGAGAAGATGTGATCTATTTCTACCATCCAATGACATTAAGTACTGAAGTAATCAGACAGAATATTGGGCTAATGCGGCCAAAGTTATAGGTTAAAATTTTATGCCAACCAGTTGCTTTTGTACAGAGGAAAACTCTGCTCTTTGCCCACACAGTGATTACTGAAACTCATTTTGTCTATCCAGCTTAGGTAAGTGTATAGAAAAGAACTAGAAGCTCTATAACCACCCTCCATCAATTCAAAATACGTGAACATCAGTAGAATCATCTTGTCATATGGACACTATTTTATTGGATTAAGGGTCACATGTAACTGGAGTCATATATATGCAATGTATTTTCTATTGGTTTTGCAACCTCTTTTTTTAAAAATCCCAACCTTCTTAGCATTTGTGTTAAATCTGATCACTTTGTTGACCAAAGCATTATTTTCTATCTTTGAAATAGATTCAAGTTTTGCTTTAAAGGAAACGTGGAACATGGGAAGCTTACTGAACCTCATACAACCCCTGAAAATAGGTCTAAAATTTTTCTTAATATTTCTTGAAATGTCTCGCCAGGATATCAGGAGATGTGGGAAGAGAATACAGCAGTCTCTCAGTTTTTATTTTTTTCCTCATGGCTTAAAATTGTAATTTTGATTCTTTATTGTTAAGATATGCAGTTTATGTTAAAATCTTTAATATATGAAAATTTTAATAAATCAATAAACATCAGCTGAACCCTCTAGGAAGAACATGGGCAAAGACATCAACAGGCAATTCACAAAAGAAGAAATGCAAGTTAGCAGTGACATTTTAAAATGTTCAACCCTAGTGGTAATTTAAAAATGTAAGCTAAAACAGTGAAATATAACCTTACCAATCAAAATGGCTTTTTTCCCTTTACTTCTTTTTTTAATAGATGATGATATCAGAAGTTTTCAAGGGTTCAGGGAAATGAGTGCTCTTGCATACTGCTGCTAGGACTATAAATTGTTGCAAAATGTTTGGACAAAGTGGTAATATATATCTAAGGTGTTGGAAATGTTTTTAAATATTTTGGTCCAGCAATTCCATGTTTAAAAATTTATCCTAAGAAAAGGAACTGAATGGATTTGAAAACAACCATGTTCAACATGATGTTGCTATATTATTAAGATATTGAAAAGTATTTAAATATCCAGCAAATAGGGATTGATTAAATCAATAACTATATCTATACAATAATGTTGCCACTAAAATAATGTTGTAGAAAAATATTAAATAATAAATATATTCATGAGGGAAGTTATATAACTGTATCTATTATATGAACTCATTTTTAGATGCCGTTTAGTGTAATAAGTGAGGGCATAGGCTCTTTTAGAGAAGTTAGACCTGAAGAGTGATGGCTTTCCCACGAACTTGCTTTGCTGGTTTGGGGCAAACTGCTAGACCTCTGAGCATCAGTTCACTCTTATGTAAATTAAAAATAATAATACCTAATTTGAAAGATATCATGACTATGAGTAAAGGGACCTGTGTGAGTTAAAGAGAAATCATGTCCATTTCTAGAAATTATGTGCCCATTTACTTTTTAGTATTACTAGAGACTCACAGATTCTTTTGTTGTTTAATGTTGAATCCATTACTATCATTGCTCTTTTTGAAGCTCAAATTAGGCCAAGGGGAGCCTCTTTAAATCGGTTTCTGTGTCATTTTGACATGTCTTGCTTTTGAGCACGAAATGTTTTAGGCTTACTTTGCACTCACCTTCTCTGCCACACACCTAGAAACAGCCATTTCTGCAAACAGCCTTTAATAGAAAATGTATTTAGAAACCTAAGTTTGGGCATAAGATATGCTCATTACTACTAATGTGTCATTGTTTTTAAGTCCTTTAGGGGACAAAGCAGGGATATGTACTCATAGAACAAAACTTTCAGATTTTATTACCTGCTTTGCTAACATGTATGTATACATAACACATGTATATATGTATATACACTCATATATGTATATACACATATACATATATCTGCATATTTTTAAAAGAATGAGTTCATATTTACATCTCTAATACTAATCCAATATCGCAGAGTTCTTCCTTTCCCCCATTCCATATTTTTATTTCCTTTTTCACACGGTGAACCCTGTTCTCAATAACAACAATGTTTACTCATCTGCTTATTGTACAAGACACACAAAATAGTATTAGAATTCCTACACCAAGACCACTACCAGAACGAAACCTACTAAGTGAAATTAAAAGTTTGTTTTTGTCTTTAGAATATGTTCTTCTGAGAGTGTACAGTTATGTATTCAAAAGGTTGAAACTTCCTAATACATAAAGAACTCTTAAAATTTGAGACAAAGAGAACCAAAAGGAAAAAAATACCCAAACTCAACAGAAAAATGGACAAAAGACATGAACAGTATACAGTTCACAAAAATATCTTTAAACATACGAAAAGATGTTCAGCTTCATTCATGATACAAAATAAAACTCCACTTAGATACCCTTTCTAACCTATCCCACTGACAAAGATTCACAAGCTTGCGACACACCAGGGTGGTAGGTCCACAGGGACACGGGCAATTTCACCCATTGCTGGTGGGTCTACTGAATACTACACAACCCCTGTGAAGGAGATCCAGGCAGAGGAGCCACTTACCTTTTTTTTTTTTAAACATTTTATTTTATTTTTAAGTAGGTTCCATGCTCAACATGGGGCTAGAACTCATGACCCTGAGATCAAGAGAAGCATGCTGTACTGACTGAGCCAGGCAGGCACCCCTAATTTTATTTTTTAAAGCCACTCTCCATTTTTTAAAAACTTTCCTTTGCTTCAATGATCAATTCCTCTCATTTTGTATTCTTTTTTTAAAGATTTTATTTATTTATTTGACAGAGAACACAAGTAGGCAGAGAGGCAGGCAGAGAGAAAGAGGGGGAAGCAGGCTCCCTGCTGAGCAGGGACCCCCCCCCCCGATGCGGGGCTCGATCCCAGGACCCTGGGATCATGACCTGAGCCGAAGGCAGAGGCTTTAACCCACTGAGCCACCCAGGTGCCCCTCCTTTTTTATTCTGTATGTTTTCCCCCACTTCTTCTAAAAATTTTTTTGAGTATAGTGGACTCAGTGTTACATTTGTTTTAGGTGTTCAACATGGTGACCTGTTATCTCTCTACCTCCTTATGCCATGCTTACTGCAAGTCTAGCTTCCACGTGTCACCATACAACGCTATTACAATATCACGGACTATATTCTCTGTTTTGATTTAAGGTGGCTTGTGGTCTGCCTATTGATTTTTAACAACACTTTATTTTTCTATTATTTTGCTGTTTTCTACCCCATTAATTTGTGCTTTATCTTTATTATTTCTTTTCCTGTGTTTTTTTTAGTTTATTTTATTGCTTTTTAAGCTTTATTTTCATTTTCATGAATACAAATTTTCCTCATAAATGGTTTAATTCTATCTCATACAGTTTGACATGTGGTGTGTTTATCATTATTCTTAGAAATTTTGTAATTTTCAGTTTTATTTCCCCTTTTACACAAGAGTTTTTTTTTTTAAATTAAAAAAACTTCCAGGTGAATCGCCTTGTTTTTAAAATTTTTATTAATTTCTAGTTTCATTTCACTGTGATCTGGGAATGTCTGTATTATTTCTACTTTATGAAACTCATTGAAGTTCCTATTGGGACCTAATTTAAGATCAAATTCTGTGAATGTTCTGTGTGCATTTGCAAAGAAGGTATATTCTTGATCAGGATGTTAAGTTCAATACATAGCCACAAGATTTTGCTTTTTTAGGTCTTCTATATACTTAGTAAGTTTCTGTCCATGTGACCTGAGAGGATGAAATTTCCTATTACCAGTTCTTTTTGTTTATTTCTCCTTGTATCTCTTGTAGTTTCTGCTTTATAAAATCAGTTGTTGGGTTGTTTATGCAGAGATAGTCATGGCATTGCATACAGTATGTTCTTTGTTGTGTTTTATGGTTCTTGGCTTGAGTTCTACTTCACCTGAAATGAAGATTGTAAGATTTGTTCTTTTACTGCTTCCATTTACCTGGTAAATTCTTTAATTTTTAGCCATTTCTGACTCCTTTTATTTCAGGTGTGCCTATTATAAACAGCAGAGAATTCAGTTTTGCTTTGTGACCTATTTTGAAAATCATTTCCTTGTAATAGGTTAGTTTAACCCATTTACATTTATTGATATGACACAACTGTATCGTATCATTTATGTTTCACAGTATTATGTTATTTTATTGTATTCTTCACGTCGTTTGTTTTCCTTGGTTTCTAAATTTTTCTTTTGGTATTTAAGAAGGTTTCTATTTTTGTTCTATTGAGTACCTTTATGCTATTATCTTTTATAATGCCCTCATTCCCCTGTGCTTGTTTGATCATCTACCATTTGGTTTGACAACTTAAAATTATATTTTGACCCTCTATGTGGCAATCAATGAGCTTATTTGACTTTTGCCTTTTCTTTTCTCTTGGTTTTAGCTGAATTACTGTTACTTCATCAAAATATATAAGATTTACATACTATTTTCCATACCATTTTTCCATCTATTTCCCCACCTTTGTTATAATCTTAAATCCACAATTAAATAGATCTAATTTTCACCAACAGGCCTTTTGCCAAAGATTTCCGCATCGTCTTAGTTGGATGAAGCTTGTTCTCTAAATCATAAATCAACAAACTTTAACCCTTAGTCTAACCTGGCAAACTGCTTCGATATGGCCCGTGAGCTAAGAATGGTCTTTACGTTTTTAATAGTTGAAAAAATTTGAAAGGATACCAGTATTTCCGGATATGTGAAAATTTTCACTGAATTCAAATTTCAGTTGTCCATACAATTTTATTGGAACACTGTCACAGTTGTTCGTTTACATCGTGTCTCTGGCCGCTTTTGGTGCTAGCTGAATACTTGTGACGGACAGCCTGCAAAGCCTGAAGTATTTACTGTCTGATCCTTCACAGAAAAAGTTTGTACTCCAGATCTATATGGCTTGTGAGTACAGTATTCCCGAAATTCTGGCATGTTTAAAACTGTTTTTCTATACCGTTAATAATTGAAAGAGAACTTGTTTGAATAAAATCCTTGGCCCACACTCCCTTTCTTGAGTTATTTGAAAATGTTGCTTTGTTCTTACTTGGTTTTGTCTGCTGTGAAGACGTCTGATGCCAAACCTGACTTTTCTTTCTCTCATTTATAAATGAGTTATCCTGCTCCAAGGCCCACAAGATTATTATTTTTTCATCATTATTAAAGGCTACTATTTTTCCTAAGATATGACTTGGCGTTGGCTGTTTTGAATCAGATTTCCAGGGTACTCCCGGTTTTTCCATTAAATACTTGCACTCAGGTCTTTTATTGCTCAAAAGTATTCTTTGATTATAGTTTTAAATATTAGTTCTCTTTTATTCTTTGGTTTTTCTTCATTGGTAATGACAATTATATGTAGTCCAATTGCTTTGCCTATCTCCTATATCAGTCACTTTCTCTGATCTCTTTTACCTCATTATTTCTATGTCACTGTCTTCACTATTCTAGTACCTTCCATCACTGCATCTCATTATATTTTCGGATCTTTTCTCTCTTGGTCACCATTCCGTATAGTCTTCTTTTTCAAGATGACTTTCTGAAATTTATTTCCCGAGTTCAGTCAATTCTGATTTTGCATCTTCCTTTTGCACATGTCTGTCCTGAGTTTTAAAATTTATTATTTGAGTGTTTTTTCATATCTTCAAATATTTGTTTAAGGATACAGAAAATTGATGTATTTTGTTGCTGTTTTCTTCTTCTTTGGGGTGATTATTTGGAGAGGTTCTTCATCAGCTGACAGGATTCTTATTTTTTCTTCTTACAGAAAAATTTGCCTTTTTATGTTCATTCTGAAATAGTTTCCTAGGAGTTGGTCCGAAGGTTGTGGGTTATTGTTAAGCTGAAATAGTTTCCTAGGTCAGCAACAATAGTCATATGCCTATAGGAGTCAGGAGTTTGGGTGACTAACCAGGTTACGATGTTCCTTAGTTTTTATTAAAGTGCAATTTCATTTTTTTTGTTTTGATAAATTTTATTTTATAATAAGATACAGTTTCTCTTATAATTTTTGACCTTTGGTAAAGAGCAATTTAAAAAATATCAACAGTGCCCTTTGTATAGGGGGTTTGGTATACCCCTTAATTTTGTGATTCACTTTTATATCTGAAGGATTCTGAAATTCTACCTCTTGCTTCATTCTTTCCCTTCACCATCAAGCCTTTAAGGGACATTCTTTCCAAGTCAGTTCCCCTATGCCTTCAGAAGTTGTGGTTGCCAAGTTAGCAACTCTAGTTCTTTATGCTTTAAAGCACATTCCACATTTCAGTTTTTTCAGTAGCCAGTGTTCCCAAATCCAGGTCTGAGATCTGTTCTCAGTAGCTGTCTACTAAAGGTGGGGCATCTTGTTAATGGAAGTTTTATTTTATTAATTCTGCCACCACTAGGCGTCAGCTCTCTTATTTTCTCTCTATTTAGTTTTTGACTCTGGGCTCTGGTTGGGGCTAAAGAGCTAGCTTTGCTTCTTTTGGGTGTTTATTTCTCTTCTTATGTGTAATTTGAAGTATGTAGAACTCTCAATCTCCTACACATGCTATTGAACTGGCTCATGTATGGTTTTATTTGCTCTATTTGTTGATTTGCATTTCTTTATGGAGGACAAGGTGGACAGATTTAGATTTAAGGGATCAATATTATTCTACAGGAACTCAGAACTCATTATTAGTATCTATTCTTATATTAATGGACTATATATGTAGACACACTTGAACATTGTGTACCCAGTACTGATAAGACATTCATTTGAAATGAATCTCTAATAGTGAGGATATGTTATAATTTTACCTGTTCAGTGTTCTTTATGTTCAATTCTACATACCTATGAGATAGTTGGCCATACTCAGGGCTATCATGCATAGCTGTGAACAGGGCAGATTTACTAATAGGGTGATTGAGTTGTGTTTTCAGGTGTGTTTTTTGGTCCTACATAATTCTTCCTCCTAAACCTCTAATAATAAATTCATAATGATTATCTCATTTCTTTAAGTCAAAGTAGTGATGGCAAATATATTTCAACTTCTGAGTAAACTCTGCAGAATCTAGATTAGGCAGTAAGGAACGTTTGTTCCATTTGATTACTTATATCTTCTATGGGTCTGGGAAAGGGAAGTGATGATATTAATGTCAGAGATTTGCCATTCCTGGCTTCCAACTCTGTCTTCTCTGTTAAAATGCAAATAAATCTTAGGGAGATATAATGCATTTTCTTTGTCACAGCCATTTTTACTTCAGTGTGAATTATCTTATTATATGGGTTGCAAGCTTAAATACCTTCTTGGAAGGAAGGTAGGTAATATGAGAGAGTGACAACAGAAGGATGGGTATTCTGATGTACTGGAGAGTTCATGATCCTCTTGAAGAAGTCCCTATTTAGCTCTATTCAATGGTTGTCATATTATTTTTGCCACACAAAAGACTAGAATAGTGCCTGGCTCATAGCTACTCAATAAATGCATAGGCAAATGGGTGAATGCAGGCTTCAGTATGCCAGAAATTTCTATTTTTCAAGAGAGACTAGAAATTTTATATAAAGCAGAGATTTTATGTAAAATCTTCAGACAAGTTTTTAAATTAGTTGACAACATTAACAAATTCTGTGTGTCCAAGAAAAACCTGTCTAGTTCATCAGATTCATTTCTGAGTTCAGGTTTTATTAGGGAGTAGAGGCAAAACTAGGTTCCTGATTTGGGGGATGGAACAAAATAGGAGATTGAAAATGTAGGCTTTGGTAATGAAATAGAACAGAGCTAAAATATGGAAAAAGTGACTGAGTTCATGACCTTGGCCTCATTTGCAGGAATGCTTCTGAGATAGTCAGAAATCTAAACATTTTTGTTCTTTTCGACCTACTTAAGTCACAAAAGAGATATGCACAATAATTTCCTATAAAAATAGGACTATATTCACCAGTTGGCTATGTATACTAATAATTAAGTCTGTTTTATTTGGTTCAAAAGACATACTTATTACTGGACTCTATAAACCCTTTTAATCATTTTGGGAGAAGTATATGTATGTATTTACTCTTGATTGCCCACTGAATCTCTTATTTTGAAAATTTAGCTTCCTTGCCCCTCCTGCTAATGGGTTCTTATCTCTGCATTTTATACTTCACTACTTTAAAAGGCTAGATTAGTGCTTATCATCAAAGAGAGTAATGCCAGCTAATCCAAGGGCAGGATTTGGTCAGCAAAATTAAACTAAAAATATACAGCAGTCAGGAACAGAAACCAAAGATACTAAATGGCTTGTTTGAGTTTTATTCAATCTTGAGAAGGCTGTGTTTTAGGCATGACAAAGAAAGGTTCTATTTGTACCAGCTGGCTTTCAAATTCTCCCACAGCCTTCTATGTTGGTAAATCTTAACCAGTGCCATCTCTGAAGTGACCTCTATGATAATCCTTGAGCATGGGCTATTATAGCCTTGGAGTCGCACTGAGCTTGCGCAGTGCTTTACTACATTTTCCCACTGGCATAAAGATTTGCACCTCCAAAAAAACAAATAGTTCACCTAGGTTCAAAATCCATCTGACCCTTCAACTACTTATGGACTAACTGAGGTTAGATTTACCACAAGGTCAAAGATAATAAAAACATCTTGGCTCTCTGCGAGCCGGTGGTGAAACTACTTCATGATTTGATAACTTCAGAGGATTTGGATTAATTTGAATTCTGTGTCTGGAGGTAGCAAATGATCTTTCACGAAATGCCTCCATTTCAAAAATTTCCACTTTCTTTCATAGCACAGTTTACTCGTTCCTAATTTCTTTAGTGTGGATATCTCTCTCATGCACTGTACAACTGGCATTAACTTGGTGGCTTGTTACAGTAAAATCTAAAACCTTGTATCTACCATCTCTGTTTAATATAATTTTCATCTAACTCCATAATTTAATAGTTAATTCTGCAAAGTACCTGGGGATAGGCTATACACAAAGGACGTTATCCAATATCATTGTGTGCCATATTTGATATTTATGTCTAATTACAATAAAATTCAAGATCAAAGGGAATCTAGATGCTTCCTTCAGTGAACAAAGGCCAAAACTGAACTAAAGTTGAAACAAGGTTGTCGACAATGTAAACAATGGGGCTGACTGATTTTTGGTGAAACCTTTGAATATCAAAAAGCAAAATCTGCCTCTTCTGTTCTAAGTGGTAGAACAGCACAGATTGCTTGCTGTCAAAATCACATTTGCATTCAGTTCCAGCCACAGCTACAACTAGTTTAGCTAAGAGTTCAGCAAGCTCTTCTGACATTCCATACACATTATGATAGCCTTCGGTTTCCTAATCATTTAATTAGGAAACAAAACTTGTTTAATATAAAAGAAATGGAATCAAGAGTTTTTTTTTGTTTTGGTTTTTATCCCATATCTTTTCTTATTTAAGGATTTCCTATCATTTGTGAGGCCCTTCCTTAGAAACTCACATAGTAAGCAGTTACTCTAGAAGTTAACTATAATGTGTTATAGATGGCCTACATTTCACTAGATTGACAATGCTATGATGTGGTTTTGATCAGCAGAAAATTACAGTGGGTCATCTTGGACCCTCTTAATTTGTTCATTATTATCCCATAAAGATCAATAGAAACCCCAAGGAAGGAGATCTTGAGGAGCCATACTGTGATCTGGAATTCCACATGTGTCTTGCCTATCCTGGGGGATCCAATATAATGCAATGCTCTTATTTAAACATTATCCATACTTTGGTGGGCTTATGAGTCTGCCAAGGGACCTTGTGAGATTATACCTAGCCAAGAATCTAGGCTTCTCTGAGCAAATTTCACCTGGAAGGAGTTCCTCATATATGTTTCTTGACTTGGTCTAAAATATATAAGGGAATCATATTTCATGGTCTAAAATATCTAAGGGATTCACATTTTTTGCACATTCTTACTCATAGCCATAACTACCCTACAATATTATCAAGGGGTCTAGACATTTGGACTGGCCTTTTGTTTAGCTTCTATCTTCCTACCCTTCCAAGTTTGGTCCTTTGGCTGATCACTTCAAAAGCTATCACCAGCAACTATAATTTCCTTATCCCTTTGTCCTCTTGCTGCACTCCACCTGACAGCCTCTACTTTGGTGTAAACAATAACTGGCCCTTATTTCACTTAATAGTTCTTGAAACTTTAGGTGTTTTGTCTCCCTCCCTCAGCCCTTTACAAATATTTTAGCCTCAGAACCTCTTCATGCTCTTAAAAATTACTCAGCACACCAAAGAGACTTTGTTGATGTAAGCTATACAGAGTCAATACTAACTGTATTAAAAACTGACTGATAACTTCTTACCAGTATTTATTAATTTATTGAATAATAACAATAAACCATTAAAATTTAACATAATGTTATCTTGTGATAAGTCTATTTTATAAAATCATAAAAATGACTGAGATTAAATAATGTCCTCATGCCATTATGAACACAGATTTACTCTGTGGACCCTCAAACCAGTCTTGGGGTCCCTAGAGGTCCCCAGACCACACACTGAGGACTTCTGTTCTATTACCACCATTTAAGTTTCTCTGCAACCTCTTTAGTTGCTCTTTCCTAGTCTGCTTACCAGATCCTTCGTGCTTAGTCTTCTTGAATATTAGTGTTCCCCTGAGTTCTAGCCTTCACACTTTTTTCCTTGTTCTACTCCCTTGATTTTTGTGTTCTCACTGATAGACACCTCTAAATGTTCAGTACCAGATATCTAATAATGTGTGAAGTGTCTTGACCTGAATATCCATTTTCACCCTTAAACCTCTTTCTTCTAACATGATGGCAGGTCTAACAGCATCACTACCTACCCAGTCTATAAGCCAAACAACCGTTCTCTCTTCTGCCTCACCTAAGCAGTCACTAAGTCAAGTGTGTTTTATCCTCTAAGTATTTCTTGACTCCGTCTTCTCCTTCTCCATTCCCAGAAGTTTACGCTTTCACTCTCACTCACCTGGATTACTACGATACTCTCCTAATTTGTCTTCATCCCTTCAATCCTTCGACTTCACAACCCCCATCATCCTACCTGCCAATTCCAACTTCCTGTTGCCATCAGGTGATTTTTCTAAAAGTGAATCCAAGCAAATAATTTTCTTGCTTTTATGAAAAACCGTAAAAACACCCTATTCCCTCTCAGAATAAATTACAAGCTCCTTAACATGGCTTAAAGCGCCTTTCATGATCTGCTCCTGATTACTACCTTCATTTCCTGCCACTCTCCCATGTCCTCCATTGGTGCCTCCTCGGCTTTTCCCATATACTTGTATTTAATACAACATATTGTGCCTTTTCACCTCTCTGTAATGGGAATATTGCTAAACCCCAAATGAATGCGTCTCCACCCCATAAGATGCCACCTCTTAGTTTTGACTGCGATGAATCAGATATTCTGTTGCTGAGACTGGCCTTCCACACTCTGGCTGTTCTATATGAGAATTCAGCCACATTTCTGAAGTTTAAAATGGGTTAACCTGCCATCTGTTTCGAAGCCATTGCTCTAATTTAGTATATTCTTATTCACTTCAGAGTAAGTATAGCTTAACGACTTATGCAATGTGGGTCTAAAAATATTCCCCTAACATATAATATATATGTATTATATATAAAATTTGGATGAAGAGAAAATTAAACAAGAATGAAATTTCCTTTATGCAATAGAGTTCACATTATTTACTTTGAAATCAGAGGCTTCTTGAGACTTTTTTTCAGAATTTGCAAAATTGATTCTTGCTATTCTAAAATTTCTTAAGCATATAAAGCTGCAAAATTACTAACATTCTGTCCAGTCCTCTTTTATTATGCCTTCTGGTGGATCTTTATCTATTTCACAATGCCTTATTTTAATTTCTCTCCCTAGGCTAAGAAAGTGCTGTATAGGAAGTACTTAATAGGGAGAGTGCCTCTTCTTGAGACAACACAATAATCTCTTTTTTTAAAAGATTTTATTTATTTGACAGAGAGATATAGAGAGAGAGCACAAGCATGGGGAGTGGCAGGCAGAGAGGGAGGGAGAAACAGGTTCCCAACTGAGCAAGGAGCCTGAGGCAGGGCTCAATCCCAGGACCCTGGGATCATGACCTGAGCTGAAGGCAGATGCCTAACCAAGTGAGCCACACAGGTGCCCCTAAGATTTTATTTTTAAGTAATCTCTAGACCCAATGTGGGGCTTGAACCTACAACCCCAAGATCAATAGTTTGATGTTCCACTTACTGAGCTAGCCAGGTGCTCCCTCCTTTTTCTTTTTAACAAAATAATCTCTTGACATAAGACACATATTTAGTACTCACTACTCATTCACCCAAGAAATTCTCTCTCTTACTCTATGTTTTAAATGCACAGCATGCTAGAGTTCCAAGAAAAAAATAAGTACAATATTTGCCTTTTATTGAAATGCCTTCATTTTGAGCAATGGGTGCTAACTGCAGTTCTGCAAATTAGTTATATGTGATACAGATTCTTCCTGTTATTTTAGTATGTTTGATTTGGATTGAATTTATACTTTTATTTATGACAGGTAAAAGTGCCTCTTAACATCGTGGGGATAAAACTTACGGAACATATTATACCAAAAGGTGATGTCAGATGAAAATATAAATCTTTTTTAAAGAGGAGTTCTGATAAATGCATGATGGCAGATTTATAATTAGACTGAAGTTATACCACCATTTCCCAGATCTCTTCTTAGAGAGATTGCTAGAAAGTTAGTAGATTCATGGGTAGGAGGCAAAGTCAATATTAATGTAGAATCTGTCATCATTATCATGAATGGGTCCACGAGAGTGAACTGGAAGTAGTAATAAGTATTAAACAGGACACCAAAAGGACTGATAATGGTCTATAAGGATAAAGTAAAATGCTTTTTAGCATTTTATGCTGAGTCATTTCTTGAATGTTATAAGCTATAATGTATTTTAATGAAAATGTGTTTCAACCCAGATATGGCCTCCAGATAGAAATACAAAACCATTTGAAGGGTCAAGACACCAAGGAAAAGGGAAATTGCTAAAATAAAGGCAAAGTTACAGATATTTTAGGCCACGCAGAAGGAAACAACAAACCCATTAGATGATTCTTATGAAATAGATATTCCAGCTCTGAAAAAGTTGTTTCAGATGACTTTGACAAGAAGGGAAATAAAAGTAGTTCATGTTAGGATAAATTATATGCTCATTATGCTTACCTTGGCTCAAATTAATAATCCTAATAATAATCCTGTTCCACTGATAATAATCATTAATCTTGATTTAGACCTGCTAAGCAATGTTCTAGGCATTTTACAAGCTTCATTTCACTTAATTAAAAAGAAAATCCATGGGGAAGGTATTATCAACATTCCCATTTTATAGACGAGGCAACCGAGGCACAGAGGTATTAATGAAATTACTAGAAAGTGATGAGATGGCTTTTGCTAAGCATGTGAATACCCAACTTTTGTATCAACATGGATGGGACTGGAAGAAATTATGCTGAGTGAAATAGCCAAACAGAGAGTCAGTTATATGGTTTCACTTATTTGTGGAGCATAAGAAATAACACAGAGGACATGGGGAGATGGAGAGAAGAAGGAAGTTGGGGGAAATGGGAGGGAGAGATGAACCATGAGAGACTATGGACTCTGAAAAACAATCTGAGGGTTTTGGAGGGGCGGGGAGTAGGAGGTTGTGTGAGCCTGGTTGTGGGTGTTATGGAGGGCACATATTTGCATGGAGCACTGGGTGCGGTGCACAAACAATGAATTCTGGAACACTGAAAGGAAATTTAAAAAATAGATAAAAATTTTTAAAAAAGGGCTGATATCCAAACTCTATAAAGAACTTCTCAAACTCAATACCCAAAAAATAGATAATCAAGTCAAATAATGGGCAGAAGACACGAGCAGATACTTCTCCAAAGAAGACGTACAAATGGCTAACAGACACGTGAAAAATTATTCATCATCATGGCCATCAGGGAAATTCAAATCAAAACCACATTGAGATACCACCTTACACCAGTTAGAATGGCAAAAATTGACAAGGCAAGAAACAATAAATTTTGGAGAAGTTGTGGAGAAAGGGGAACCCTCTTACTTTGTTGATGGGAGTGCAAATTGGCGCAGCCACTTTGGAAAACAGTGTGGAGGTTCCTCAAAAAATTAAAAATAGAGCTACCCTATGACCCTGCAATTGCACTACTGGATATTTACCCCAAAGATACAGATGTAGTGAAAGAAGGGCCATATGTACCTCAATGTTTATAGCAGCAATGGCCACGGTCACCAAACTGTGGAAAGACCCAAGATGCCCTTCAAAAGACAAATGGATAAAGAAGATATGGTCTATATACACAATGAAATATTATTGAGTCATCAGAAAGGATGAATACCCAACTTTTGCATCAGCATGGGTGGGACTGAAGGAGATTATACTGAGTGAAATAAGCCAAACAGAGAAAGTCAATTATCATATGGTTTCACTTACTTGTGGAACATAAGGAATAGCATGGAGGACATTAGGAGAAGAGAAAAATGAAGGGGGGAAAATCGGAGGGGGAGATGAACCATGAGAGACTATGGACTCCCAGAAACAAACAGAGAGTTTTAGAAGGGAGGGGGACTTGGGGGGTGAGCCTGGTGATGAGTGTTAAGGAGGACACGGATTGCATGGAGCACTGGGTGTTATATGCAAACAGTGAACCATGGAACACTACATCAAAAACTAATGATGTACTGTATGGAGACTAACATAAAACAATGAAATAAATAAATAAATAAATAAATAAATAAACTTGCCCCCCCCCAAATAAAAAGCTCTCCCATTAAAAAACAAACAAACAAACAAAAAAACCTGTGTGAAGGGGCACTGTGTATTGAGATTTGATGGGGGGAAACCCTCCATTTCTATTCTTTACATTAAAGAAAATCTAAGTTCTTGAATTTTCTGAAATCAAAATTTGCCATATTCTGTTTTATTTCTTCATTGTATTGTGAGGTTGTTACACTTTCTTTGAGAAGAAGACAAAATGAACACATTCTACGCCTCTCATTCTATCTTTTTCAGCATTTCTTACTCCACTGTAATGGCTCCAGAAAGCAGGGCAAATTGGATCAGTATAAAAGAGGCACAAGAAAGCACTAAAGCAATGTTACTCAATTTTGGTGCAGAGAGCAAAATGAAGTAGGCCCTTTGCCCTCTTGAATCGTTCCATCCCTAAACTTTTGATCAAAGTACTGGGCTCAACATTCTCTGTCCCCTAAATCTGTATTAATATCCATTCTGGTCATATTTCCACATGTGGGCTATATAGTATGTCATGGCAAAGAGAATTATGGACTTAAATTATTTCATCTATAGAGTTTGGACACTCCCTACATACCCTGAGGGTGGGATGAACAGCTTCTATTTCATGGCAAAGGAAAAGGAACATCCAAGTCATTAACTGATAGTATTGGTTTTGAGAGCCAGAAATCCCTACTCTCCTCCAACACATTCTGTACAGCAGGCCATTTGACTCCAGGCACAATGTATTCCTGTGAGTTTCTACTGCCTTTTATAGAAAGTGCTGACTGTGGATAAACTTGATCAAAACATCAAAGATTACCAGAGAAGCTGCATTTGTGCCCTTCACAACCATTGATGAAGTACCTTAACCTCGCCTTCTCTAGATGCCTTGCATGTGGTCGTCTGTCTTCCTGACTACTACTTCATACAGCTTATTTGTAAATTCAAGCAAATGTGCTTCTGACTGGCACTGATACATCACTGATGCCAAAATATCAGAGAGGATGAAGCATAAGGACATATATTTTGATTCACATGGAAAATAGTACAGATTTATGGGAAAGTGATGACAATAGCCATTCCATGATATCTTCATATAATTAGTATCTTTCCATGCCTCCCTTCACCAAATTTTATGACCTCAAAACTTATTTAAAGGAATTACTCTCTTGCTGATCCAAAAGACAGGGTGAGTAGGTGTGGGGATGGGGCTGGTTGCCCAAACAACCTAGCTCTGGCTTTTCACATACTGAATTTCCATAGTTTTCCAATGACCACTTACAGAGCCATAATGTCTACAGCATCTACTGATGTCCCATTGATATCAATGTGATTTTCCCCAGTGGATGGAGGGCAGCGCAGCTCAGAGACATTAGTATCTAAAGGTTATGTATAATGGATAATAGAAGAAAATAAAAGAGCAGAAAGGAATTTGCACAGGAAACAGAAGCAGTAAATAAGATTTTACTTGGGTTATACAGCAACTGCAAAGGGGGATTGAAAACAAAAAACCTGATGACTCTTACAGACTCGGCAAGAGTGGAGAGTGAAATAGTTTCATATTTTTGAAATGTAATACTTTTTTACTTCAACCACAGAAAGCCACTTGAAAATCATCTTGTATGTTATAGTTCTTATGCGACATCTTTCACCTGTATGCCTACTAATGATTTCTTACTCTACCCTCTTGAGGTGGTTAGCAATACAGCACAGATGGGGTAAATAGAGGAAGGGATTTTAACGGGCTTATACAAATTCACGTAATGTTCAGTTCATGAAAGAACTCGGAAAAAAGTTCTGGCATTAGCCATTAACATCTCATTTTGAACCCATTCAACCTACTGTGCTACAGCAGTTAGCCTGATATTTCTACATCTAAAAAATCACAAAGTAAATGATTTCGACAGATAACTCCCACCAATCAACAAAGCTTAGCTGCACACACCATTGCAGTGGATGACCTGGTAAATGTAATTTACTTTGTAATTTAGTAAGAAAAAATTGGTGGATTTATTTAGCAGACTAAGAAGTCAGTAAGCTGCAGAGTTTACTGGAGTGTTAGAGGGGCAGCAAGACCTAGTGCTGAAGAGTATGAGCTCTGGAGTCAGTCCACTCTGGCATAAGGCTAAGGATCCCACTTCTCAGGGATGCGACCTCTTAATCTCAATATGACCTTTATGGAAACTCTTCTCTTTGCTGTGCTTCAGTTTACTCATCTCTATACTATATATAATACTGATACCTGGGGCGCCTGGGTGGCTCAGTGGGTTAAAGCCTCTGCCTTTGGCTCGGGTCATGATCCCAGAGTCCTGGGATCAAGTCCCGCATCGGGCTCTCTGCTCGACAGGGAGCTACTTCCTCCTCTCTCTCTCTCTGCCTGCCTCTCTGCCTACTTGGGATTTCTGTCTGTCAAATAAATAAATAAAATCTTTAAGAAAAATACTGATACCTGCCCCTAAGGATTGTTGTGAGAATTAAAAGAACTAATACAAGTAAAATGCTTAGCATTAGTCATTTCTGTCAACATAGTTCCCCGATAGGATTGTTATGTGCCAGGCACTGACCCTGGTGCTCAGGGTCTGAGTTTTAATAGTGAAGCATAGTTATAAAGCATAGTTATAAAGTTATAAAGCATAGTTATAAAGAGAATGATGATGACAACACCAATAATAATATTTAACATTTATAGTATACCTACTGTGTTTTGGGTACTATTCCAAGTTCTTTAGTTATATTGACTCATTTAATTCTCACAACAACTCTGTGTTATAGGTACTGTTTTAGGCCCATTTAACAGATGAGGAAATGCAGGCCTTAAAAGGTTAAATAATTTGCCCAAGCTACCATGCCTAATAAGGGGTAGAGGTCTGAAAATCCATATTCATAACGACCACACTATGTTACCTTACTGACATGTTAAAATCATATTCTATTGTTCACCATGTAAAAAAGGGCAGACTTTGAAATGACTGAAATGTTCTATTTTCACTTACGAAATCAATAAATATACAAATGAATAACCAAGTCTCAGAGTATGTAATACAAGTTTCAATACCAGAGTGGTTAGCATAATAAATTTAAACGGAAACAGGCTTGAACACCATCTAACTTATTAATAAAGAGCTTGCTATTATCTGGATTTGTTTATACCAGGGGTTAGGTCTTATATCTAAAACATTATCTCTCTATATAGTAACAGGAAATAGAAGATAACCTGTAAGATAAGAGTTTGTCTCATAATTGAACAAGAACATTTAAAAGGGCCTCTAACATATTTAAACTTCTCAAATTACTCCTTGTTTTGAATGATTCCATATTAAAACTGGGTTTGTATTATAGTACTTTCTCATCCCATACCTTCATTCCTTCAGCATTATTTATCACTACAGGCTATTACAAACCAAATAAACATACATGTTGGGTTACCTTAAAAAGTCTGAGATAAAAGACAAATATTTAATATTATAGGTAATGTTATCCACATTTAATAGAAGCATTGTTCAAATGTATTCAGATAGCATGATAAAAATATAAAAGAGATAATTATGAACATCAATATAGGCTATGATCCTATACTGTTGACATTATCAGTGACTTCCCTACAAAATAAATCTATTAACTTAGAAGCCCCTGCTCTAGGACTCCAATAAATCTGGTTATGGGAACTTTCTTATTGTTCACATTTTGAATAAATCAGAATACACCAAACTTCCCTTATTATTTATGATTATAAGAAAGTCTAAACCCATTGTAATCTACTTCTCAGAATCATATTCATTATATCCTCATGAGTAATTCTGCTTCAATTAGGAAACAGGGTTAAACCTGAAGAGAAGTCACCAGTGCCATACCTGGATAGAATTTCTTTCTACAATGATATTCTACTCATTCTAGGAATAGTGCTTCCACAAAGTGCATGTTTCTTTAGTTAATTTACATTTTAGACTGCAGAACCACTCAAGCAAAGAAATTAATGTTCAGTCAAAATAAAATGCCATCCCGAAAAATCAATACAATTTGCTATCAAGTGAGGGTGACTTTAATCAGAGTGACTCCAGAACAATATTTTTCTTAAACGTGTGGAAAGAGTGCTTCACAACTGTTTTCTCCTTTACTTCTCTATAGTATCCATACAATTCCACAGCCATTTACCTTGTGAAAATAAGAATACATTTTTTTTAAATTCCAGTGTAAAACTGAACTCTTGGGGAGAAATTATGCCCTGGATTTTCTGATAGCTTCCAAATAACTACTACTTTAATGAAATTGCTACCTGAAAATCCAGTAGCAGTATTATTGTTTAACTATAATTTAAGAAGCTATTGTAGATTGGTACTTATGACTTCTAATGAGAAAACCATAACAACCTTTTAATTGAAGGGAAAATGGTTAACTACAGTAATTGCAATCAATAAGACTGCGTTAGTAGTATAAATATTTCTTCTCAAAAAGCATTCCTTACTCTCCTCAGCAGTATTTAAAGTTAGGAAGTGCAAAAAAAAAAAAAAAAACCAAAACAACATTCATTAGCAATCCATTTGTTATTTATAATACTATAATACTAAGCCTTGCTTCAAATTCTAGGTCTGAGTTAAGAGCGACCCTCCCCGCGCCCCACCCCCGACCTCCACCACAAGCAAAACAAGATTTGATTAAGAAGAAAACAGGCATGGAAGAACCGGCTTACCAATCACATAGGCTAGCAGCAAGGCCAAAGTCACCGTGATTGCAGTGGCGCTCAAGGCCGTGCACTTCCAGTTGCAGCACCTGTAAGGTTTGTTAAAGGTAAAGGCAGGTCTGGAAAAGGTGCTTCGAGGAAGTGGCCTGGGAGGGGGTGAGTACACGGTATTGGACGTCAGCGGGTAGTTCTGACTGGCTGCACTGAAGATAGCCGAGGAACCAGATCCATGTTTAAACAGGAAATGCCTGGGAAAAGGAAACAAAAGTTGGGGCTATAAAAACCAAAGCCAGCACTGGTTGTTATATGCAACTGATGGATTCTTGAACACTACCTCTGAAACTAACGATGTACTATATTGACTAATTGAATTTAAATGAAAACAAACATCCAAAAAAAAAAAAAAAACTAAAACAAAACCAAAGCCAGTTGTTACAAAAACACAAACCCCACTCATTTCCAACAATCACACTTTGACAAGCTCAGGAAAACTAACAGAGTCTCAAAATTTTCATATACCTAACATTTAATTCCAAATCGCCTTTGGTGGTCTCCTTTTGTTTTCTCATTTAGACCTTTAGGAGGCAGAAAGAGATCCTCTGTTCCCTGACTTGCTGGCTAGTGAATTTCTCAAACTCTTCAGTGTTGACATTCACATTTGATGTTATTCACTATCCTGCTCCTTTTTGTTAAATATGATACTCAAGAGTTGATTCAAAAACAAATGAGAAGTATCATCAGGAATTTTTGAAATCTGAATGGTCTAGAAACCAGTATATTTATTTAGGGCTTAGCTTTCACAGACATATTTTCAAGCAATATTTTATTATAAAAATTGTCAAACATACAGCCAAGTTGAAAGGATTTTATGTAAACACACGTATACTTACCAACTAGATGCTACAGTTAACATATGACTATACTAACTTTATCACATACTTATCCATCTCTCCATTCCTGCCTCCATACATCAGTCCATCTTAATTTTCAAGCCTTTCAAAGTAAATTGTATATATCAGCATATTATCCTTCCCTTTTAACTTGCATATTATGTGGAGTTCAACATTTTTTTTACAGATTTTTAAATGTAAAATTTATCCACGATGAGTTGAACTCTTTTAGATTCCACATATAAGTGGTATCATGCTGTATTTGTCTTTCTCTGTCTGACTTAGCTCACTTAGCATAATGCCCTCAAGGTCTATCCATGAACTCATAAAAACAGAAAACAGAATGCTGGTAACCAGGGCCTGAGAGGTCAGAGAATAGGAAAGATGTTTAAGGGTATAAACTTGCAACTAGAAGATAAGTAAGTCCTGAAGATCTAATGTACAGTACAGTCATTATAGACAACTGTATGTATTATAATCATCAAGCTTGCTAATTGAGATTTTAATTATTCCTACCACAAAGAAGAAATGATAATTATCCAACATCATAAAGGTGTTAACTAATGCTACAATGACAATCATGTTGCAATATATAAATGTATCAAATCAACACGCTGTACACCTTAATTTACATAATGTTATATGTAAGTATGTTTCAATAAAAAAATTATACATGATGAAATGCACAAATTTTAAGTATACATTTGCTGAGATTTGACAAATGCAATCATCTGTGCAACATAAACCTATATCGAGAGAACATTCCCATCACCACAGGAAGTTTCCTCCTGCCTAAGTAAATCCTTACCCCACTTCCCCCAGGTAACTACTACTTAGAATTTTTCCTACCATGTATTAATTTTGCCTGTTTTAAAACTTCATGCTGCTGTCATGTCTAAATTACTATATGATGATTACTGACTGCTCATGACTATTGCAATATGGATATTTCATAAACAGTACTGATTTATGGACATGGAAGGAGCTGCCAAAAACAAATATATTAAAGTATGTTTTGTGCATGTACTTTACACTTACTGAGTGCTATCTGCCAGGCTTTGTGTTAAACACATAATCTCAGTGAGTCTTCACTCATATGAAATAGGCTATACTGGGGCACCTGGGTGGCTCAGTCAGTTAAGCATCTGCCTTCAGCTCAGGTCATGATCACAGGGTCCTGGTATCGAGCCCCACTTTGGGGGGGGGGTCTCTGCTCAGGAGGGAGCCTGCTTCTCCTCTCTCTCTGCCTCCAGCTCTGCCTACGTATGCTCTCTTTCTATCAAATAAATAAATGAAATCTTTTAAAAAAGAAATAGGCTGTATTATTATCCTCATTGTGCATTTAAGAAAATGGAGGCCTAAGGAGGATTAAAAAAAACTTGCCTACATCCTCCTAGTACGTGAATGACAGAGCCAGAATAGGAACCCAGGTCAATTCGGTTCCAAAATCCTTAATCTTAACCTTTCTACTGTGCTGCCTGGAGCAGTAGAATGCACTGTTAAGCAAAACACATTCTAGTGTTACATTTTAATGTACTATAAGAAACCCCTCCTCTAAATAGAGAGCCAACATCACCCTGTCACACATGACCAAATGTATAAATCATTAAGACTATTATCAGTCTGATTTCCAACTTTCACTTTAAAGAACAAAAGCATATATATGTTTAGAGGAAAAAACAACTGTCTAAGCTACCAGTTCATGAAAAATCTCCACATTAGAGAATTCTGTGTTAGTACCATAAGGGTAAAGGTTATATAAAGGGCAGGGTTGCTGAGAGTAGTACACATTCACAAGCCTTTCTGGAGGGCAATTTGTCATTAGTATCAGAAGACTTTAAATATGCTGCCTACAATAATTTATCCTTAGGAAATGATGTGTCTGACAATGTATACAAGTCATTCATTTCAGTGTAATTTGTAATAGTGCAAATTAAACACCCAAGTGCTCAATAATAAGTACTTGGTTAAGTAAATTATTTTACAAACACATAAAATACCATATAACCATTACAAATGGTACTGTAAAAGAAGATCTCTTCACTAGGAAGTGTTTAAAGAGATCACCAAGGGAAGAAAGGTAGGTTTCAAAACAGTATGGGCAATAAGATACAATTTTTTAAAAAAAGATTTCATTTATTTATTTGAGAGAGAGAGAGCACGAGAGGGAAAGGGAGAAGCAGACTCCCCGCTGAGCAGAGAGCCTGATGTGGGACTCAGTCCCAGGACCCTGAGATCATGACCTGAGCTGAAGGCAGATGCTTAAACCAACTGAGCCACCCAGGTGCCCCAGGATACAATTTTTAAAATGAAAAAAATATATACGCTCATGTAAAAATAGTTAACTTGTGTTATCTTTTGGTATTTTTTTTTGAAGTTCTCTGCCTTAAGCTTGTACTGCCTTTGTAACAAGTTATCAGAAAGAAGGTATGTGGGGTAAGTGGAAAAAATGCACTGTTTAATACCAACCATATGCATAGCTGGTTCTGTTTATGTGAACATGATTTACTGAGCACCTAGAAAATCCAGGCACCAGGCACTTTATGTGCAATATTTTGATCCGCATACATTTATGAGGCTGATACTATTAGTCTCATCTTATAGATGAAGAAACAGAGACCAAAAGAGGTTTTCAGCAGGAATAAAGTGGTGATAATAGTAGTTATTATAATGATGATAAGAGGTAACATTCATTAAGTGCTCACTTGTGCCAAGCATGGTTCTAAGTAATTAATAAACTAGTATATCATTTAATCTTCACAACAACCCTATTAAAATAAATATCTCCATTTACAGATGAGAAAAGCAATGCACAGAGAGCTTAAGTTGTCCGTGGTCCCACAGCTAGTAACTGGGGAAGTTGTCTCAAACACAAGCAGGCCAGTTGCTCTTAACCTTGACATCACTGTGCACTCTGCTGGGTGAGGCAGGTCATGCACACGTTAAGGTATGAATGCAGACCTGTTAAGGCACAGAAGAAGCACGCGGGTAATACTGAATTGAGCCACGTTTACCCTGTTCCCCTTGGGAACAGTGACAAACATGAGAATGATAGCTAAAGAATTACAGAGTTGAAAGAAGGGATCTCCGTGATCATCTACTAGCCCAACACAGTGATTTTGCAGTTAGGGAAACCAAGGCCCAGAAAATGAAATGGACTACCTAAAAGTAACACAGGTACTTAATGGCATAAATGAACTTGGAATCAGGGACTACCAAAAGAATGTATTTCCTCTGACCTGCCAACCAGTCTTCACTGGACTACCACCAGGTTCTAAGCTCCCGGGTTAACTGATCCAGGCTAAACAAATAACAATCCATTGAAACAGTACTACATAATACATGTCTATTCTTCCATATGTCACTTATCTTAAAACTAAGATAAGTTTTAAAGACCACCTTAACTATTTTGGATGAACGTGGAAGCATTACAATAAAGCTACCTTTTAGTTGTTAAGAAGGAAAAGGAGTTATTACTGCTTCTAAAGGTACCGAAAGTATCCCCAGAATGGAGAAACAGTATATAGTTAGAAATAAGGAATAAATATATTGAAAAAGTGACTCACACCATTATACTCCTTCCATTTAATTGTGTTATCTATCATCTATCTATCATCTATATCTATCTATCATCTATCCAGCTAAAGATTTTATTTATTTATTTGACAGAGAGAAAGCACATAAGCAGGGGGAGTGGCAGGCAGAGAGAGAAGCAGACTCCCCACTGAGCAAGGAGCCTGATGTAGTACTAGATTCCAGTACCCTGGGATCATGACCGAGCCGAAGGCAAATGCATAACCAACAGAGCAACCTAGGTGCCCCTGTACTTCCTCTTTAGTCCCTGAAACGATCTCTTCCATTTATAAGGAGGGGAATTTCTTCTTTACTGTTTGGTTAGGGCTCCCAGCTTATGTTTTCCCCTCTGGCTATCTAATTTACTAGTGAGCAAGACATGTAACACTTTATGGACAGCAGAATGGAGCAGCCTCCCCATCTCCTCACCACTAACGAATTGGTGGTTACTGTGGAGGTGACAAGATGTCACTTAGGTATAACCAATCCTGCACAGCAACACCCTGATATGTTCCTGTAGGATAAAAGGGAAACCCAGCAGTATGGGGTGCTTTTCACCCAGTGATTGGAGATAAAATCTTCGATCTTTTACATATTTATGAAGGAGAACAATCGGATTTTCGAGACAATGTAAGTGGCCCCATATGTTGGATATTGATTTGGTTTAGTATATCATTAAGGGGGAGAAAAAAGACAAAGAAAGACAGAGAATTGTTGGCTATTATGATGGCAATTACAAGCAATAATCAATATCCCCGAGCACTGTAATTTCATCGTGATATACACCAAAGGATTTCCAAATGCAGTTTCATAAGTAAAATATTACAGCATAATGAATAAATTCAGCAGTCGCAGCAGAGCAACATTTAAACTAATTCATATTTGAGTGGAATCCAAATCACAGCTCTCAGTGAGGGTAGATAATAAAATGAGTTCATATAGTAAGGTTCCTGTTTTCTTATTAACAAGCTGAGATTAAGATTCTTTGCTCAAGTGATCTATACTTTGATATGCATCATGAAAAATAGCACTGCAAATGCTACGTATTGTCAAAGGCTTTGCAGTCCATTGTTGGAAAGTGAAACTACTGCCTAAATGTGTTTTCATAGTCCCTGAAAAAAGTAGGAGCATAAAGACAAATGCGCAGTGCTAGACTTCAGCTATGTGCTCATAAAATCAGATCATCTGTCTAAGCACATTGCTTTTCCCTGGGGACCGGAGGATATACTAAAATGTTGCTATCAATTTCATACAATTGGGTTTTTTGCACAGAGCAAATGATAAAAATGCAGTTCAAGAGTTTATGTGTAAGTAGTACTCTCCTTTGCATCTGTTTTAATATTCAAGTTCAAATTTAAAAAGGAAAAGCAAGATATTGCCAAAAGGAAATGGGCATATAAGGAAATTGAGAAAAAAAATATCTTCAAAACTGATGAGACCCAGTGGTGGTAAGTGGGAATATAATAAATGCTCCTGTAAGGATTTTAAAATCATCTATAAAAAAGGGGAAAATGTACTCTCTCTTTTCAAACCCCTCATGCTACATAATTCTGAGGGTATCTGTTAGCACTAAATAATGTGATTTAATGTGGCACTTAAAATTCTATAGGAAATAGACAGAAATCTACAGCTTTCTAACAACAGATGCATAAGTAACCAATGAAGTTTTTCTCTTTTACATCTTGTAAACATGCTTATGAGATGAATATCTAAACCTGTATTCCCTTAGCTATAAACATTTGACTCATTTTTATACCCAGAAGAAGGAATTCAACTTATTTCCAGTTCACAGCTGAGGGTGATTTTAAAAAAATAAAATAAAACAGAAGACTGAAATGAAAAAGCCTTGAGTCAAGTTATTACGGCCAAATCACATTCAGATAGAATTGTGACATTTAGACATTTATTCATTTAAAAAATTATTAAATGCATTTTTATTATGATAAAAAAACTACAAAATATAAAATTTACCATCCTATTTAAAAAAAAAATTTTTTATTTTAAGTGGGTTCCATGCCCACTGTGGGGTTTGAAAACACGACCTTGAGATCAAGAGTTGCATATTCTACCAACTGAGCCAACCGGGTGCATCCATCCTAACTATTTTTTAAGGGTACAGATCAGTTCAGTAGCATTTATTAACGTTGTTGTGAAACAGATCTCCAGAAATTTTTATCTTGCAAATATGAAACTGTATACCCATTAAGCAGTCTCATTTTCCCCCTTCCCTCAGCCCCTGGGAACCAACCACTTTGTTTTCTTTCTATGAACTGGACTAGTTTAGATACTTCATATATGTGGAATGATACAGTATTTGTCTTTTTGTAGTTTATTTCACTTAGCATAACGTCCTGAAGTTACCTCATGTGTAGCACAGGACAAGATATCCTTCCTTTTCAAGGCAGAATCATATTCTATTATATGTACCTACCACATTTTCTTTGCCTGTTGATATATCTATGCACATCTGGGCTGCTTCCTCTTCTTGCTATTGTGAATAATGAACATGAGTGTGCAAATATGTTCTTAGATCCTTTTTCAATTATTTTGAGTATATGCCCCAAAGTAGGATTGTCGGATCATACAACACCTCTATTTTTAATTTTTTGAAGGATCTCCATATTATTTTCCATAGTGGTTACACCATTTTACAATCCCTCTAATAGTGCACACAGGCTCCATTTTTTCTACATCTTCACTAACACTAAATTCTATTCTTTTCTTTTTTTCCTTTCTTTTCCTTTCCCTCTCTCCCTCCCATCCTTCCTTCCTGCCATCCTTTCTTTCTTTCTTTCTTTTTCGATGGTAGCCATCCTAATGGGTGTGAAGTGACATCTCATTGTGCTTTTGGGTTTGCATTCCTCTGATGACTGATGATGCTGAGTATCTTTTTGTAGGCTTGTTGGATATTTTTAAAGCATCATTGGAGAAATGTCTATTCATAGGTATTTATTCTTATGCCTCCAAAAACGTGAGAAAATTTTAAAATACTCCATGCTGGGTCAGCCCCATTTTCTTCTCTGACAAGAACACCTAATGTTATTTTGGAGAAAAGTGTGGTTACTAGTCAAGATTATCAACCTCAGCAACTCTAGTTTGTCTTTCGTAGGCCATTCCTCATAGTCCTTTTTAGAATATGGTCCCCCAAAGAGTATTCATCCAAACTCTTTCTGAACCTCAATGGAATTACCAGCTTGGACAACCTCCTGGGGTAACAAATTGTATTTCTCTCCTAACGGCTACATGAGGGAGGATTTCATTTTACTTGCTAGAGGGTTCTTTCTTCCAAGTTTTAAGCCATCCCTGCCCATATATCCCCTCCAAACATTACATACTAAGTGTTTATAAAAAAATCTATACTCTCTCCCTGTTGTGTATTTTTAAGATATTTTTTTCTTTTTACAGGGTTTCAGGATACCCATCTAAGCCTTAATTTTTCTAGGTTTAAGCATTAGTTCTACTGTTTATACTAGAATGGCAATGCTGTATGGTTTAGATTGATATTGTAATTTTGCAAGTGAGGTAGTTTGTAGCTAACAGGAGAGCTATCTTAAAAATATTTTTGTGGCTATTACTCCCACTCTTCTTTTAATCAGAATATCTACCCTGCCTGTATTGTGTATTCCTTGAGCACAGGGACTAAGTCTTAATTTCTACGTATGTTGTCTCATACTTCAAAAGTACTCAATGAATATATATATTGATTTGTATGATGCCTTTGCTTCTTCTAAAAAGCTCTTGATTCACTGTGCAGAATGAATGAGGCTTGGGAACTCTAAAATAAGTTTCACTTGTGAGCAAATATCTCTTGGTTTATTGAATGTAAAAGGGCAACTATAAGCTTTCATTTTGTTTTCACATAATCTAAAAGGAATGAATCAAAGAAATAGTTGATTCGTATTTCATCTCTTTTTGTAAGACATTTGGGTAACGAATCATTGTTAATAAAAAATACTAATAATTAAAAATAATTGCTGCTAATAATAATGGCAACAGCAATGACCATATGCTAAACCACATCTATGTACTAGGCAACTCTGCTAAAATATCTTGTGCTTCCTTCTTACTGAATCCTCACAATAACCCCATAAAGGAAGGTGATATTGTGCATATTTTACAGTTTAGGAGGCTGAGAATCAGCTATTAAAGTTAAATAAATTTCCCAAGGTCACACAACTGGTAAGTGACCGAGCTGGGAATCTACTTCAGTTTTGTTGATTACTGGACATAAGCTACATGAGAGTAGAAGTGTCTGTCTTATTTGCTGCTGTATCCTCAGCATCTAGAATGGTGCATAGCAAATAGTAGGTGCTCAATAAATATTTTTAAACTCATGCATGAACAATAAAACCCATTTACTTAACCACTGTGCACATATTAACTTCATATTAACTTATGACATCGCTGTTATGATTCATAATGTTAATCACTAGTGTAACAAAATCTTCTTAACTCATGTGATCATTTGGTATTTTCTTCTCAAACTGAATATATATGTTTAGTATTCCACTGAAGATGTTTTTATGGAAATATTTGTTTCAAGTCCTAAAATTACAGAAATAACAAAATGATATCAGGAGGGTACACAGTGAGCTAATTGTCATGTCTTCCTTTTTAGAATATGAAAGAGATCAGAACATCTTTTATGTAATAGTGTTATCAGACTTCCCTATATAAATTAAACATTTCTGTAACAGGATATTCAGGATATTCAGATATAAGTTTGAGCTATGCTGGCATAGATATATAAAGGCTGGAGAAAGAAATTATTATATATTCTGTTTGATCGAGTTGCTTTAGTAGACCCCAAAATAAATTAAAATAAACAATCATCCTCTATTTTATAATAGTGCCTTTTCAAGACACACTCTCATTCTCATTTTCCAAGTTAGATCTGTTCTCTGTAGATATAGCTTTAATTTAAAAAATTTTTATTAAAAAATCCTACACTAGTTGAGGGATAAATATCAAATTAATATTTTCTATTAATGTAAATGTTCCTGTATGAAAAGGCTCAGGCCAAAACATAAAATTTACTTAGATAAGTAAGCTTACCAATTTTTCATTTTCTTTATACTTAATAATTTAGTTCCTAAGGTATGCTGTGAAAGCTGTAATCTCTCTTCAAACTCAAAAAAATTTAAAAAGCTGTTGGTAGGTGAGATTTTGAATCCTCTTATAATTGTATACATCATTTCCATGAAGGAATAGTGGAATGATGCTCCAGAGTTTTCAGTAGTTCATTTCCCAACAGGGACCATTTTAAATGGGAATAAACATGTGATCAAGGCAGAATTTATGGGTACATGTTTAAAATTAAACCAGACCCCAAACATTCTGGGATTTTTATTTTTTTTTATTTTATTTATTTTATTTTTTTATTTTTATTTTTTTTAAGATTTATTTATTTATTTGACAGACAGAAATCACAAGGAGGCAGAGAGGCAGGCAGAGAGAGAGGAGGAAGCAGGCTCCCCGCTGAGCAGAGAGCCCGATGTGGGGCTCGATCCCAGGACCCTGGTATCATGACCTGAGCCGAAGGCAGAGGCTTTAACCCACTGAGCCACCCAGGTGCCCCCATTCTGGGATTTTTAAAAAAAAAATCTTGATTTTGGGAAGAAATTAGATTTTACATCTCTTTACAAAAACTCAATGTCCACTCCCAATTTTACTTATCAGAGCAACCTGCTGGTTTTATAGACTTGGTTTCACTGGTTACTTGGTTTATTTATTTATTTTTCTTTTTAGAGAAGTGGGTAGTGGGCAGAGTATTCTATGCCTTGATTACTTTTTTATTCATCTTTATTTTCTACAGATATATATTTTCCCCATTTATGTTAAGAGCCAGGCGACATGGCAAACATTTCTGTATTTGTTTTAATTGAACTGTAATCTATTGACAAGGACACCTGATTTTAAAGAAAGAGTACTTCAAAGGAGTATAATAAGAAGAGAACCTAAGCATTTCCCACTAAGTTCTTCAGGTTGAAAGTACAGATAATCATTCTAATGCACCGTTTGAAGGGTGTTGATCAACATTAGCCTTATATTAGCTTTCAGTGGTTTGTCTTACTCATACATGTGCATTAAAGTCAAATATGCTTTATAATGTTGCAAAGGAAGAAATGATACTCAAATCAGTCTCTAAACTATCCAGTCTAACATTTCTCTGAGGGACAGACTGACAAAAGGCACGGCTGTCCTGTGAACTATCAATCTCAAAATCAAAGAAACGGCCTGAGGCAGAAGCTGTCTGTTCCTCACCAGCATCCTTGTTTGCCTTATTTCCTGGGCACATGGACTATATTTCCCAGTCACATTTCCATTAGATATGGTCATGTGAATTCTGGCTCATGGGAAGTGTGAGCAAAAGTGATATCTGATATTCCAGTCTTCTTCCCTAGAACTCTTCCATCCAGGATTCTCAGTCTCTTTACTCATCCAATGACTAAAAGACCAGACTCAAATATGGGGGGGGGGTGGCTAGTATGTTCATTCCATGGAATATTATGAAGTTGTATTTAGAATTTTCAACCACATAAGCATATTATGCTGATCATTGTCTCTCAGCAGAGCCTGGACAGAGCATCCTTATCCATGACTGTCCCAATCCCACTCTGCATTGCTTGTAATCAGAGTTAACTGCAGCAGAACTGAATAACCCACCTTGGAGACAATCGTATTCTCTCCCTCTCCCTCTCTCAGAAATCTAGACACAGAAACTCAGTCATCTAGGGAAGCCAAGATGAAAGATATGTTGAGCCAGAGTTGGAGTTACAACATGATAGGGGAATAGATAAACAAATTCCATCTAAAGTGACGCCTGAGAAGAGAGAATATGTGCAGAAAGAAACAGTAATGAGACATCATGCGGCTCCAGAAAGCAAGAGAACAATGGAGAGAGTTCCATCTCTCTTTAGGCATGGTTGTATTCATTGTCCTTTTCTTTCCCTGGGAGATTATATCATTTTTTAAAAAACCTCCTCTTTACCTGATTTAATTTTAAAGCATTTCTGTTTCATTAACCAAATAATTTCTAAGGCAATAAATAATTTTCCATGTTGGCAGAAAAAACAGAATTCATACAGTACAAGCAAAGCTAGGTGCTCTCCCCTCACACACACACACACACACACACACACACACACACACTCACACACAAACAACTTCAACTCTAAATCCTTACTCTACAGAGATCAGATCGAGAAGAAAACACAGAAATCTTAATAGTAACTATCTTTGGGTAGTGGCATTTGTAGCTACTTTAATGTGTTTTTCCTATTTTTGGAATGAAGGTGTACTACTTTATTAAGGTCCTTTACAGTCTGCCCTCCGCAGGCCTCTCAAACTCACTACTGCCATTATTTTCAATGCACTCTAAGCTCTGGCCATCCTGTCATGCGTGGTTTCCCAAATGCGCCATTTTCTTTCAGGCTTCTGTGTCCCTGTAAGCTTTTCAGCAAAGAACAATATCAGAAGAGCTACGAAATGCCCAAGAGTAGTGTAGATCTAAAGTAAATTCAAGAGAGAGAGAACAAAGAATGAACAAAGGGAGAATGAAGAGCATAGACGAAAGAGGAATAGAATAAGAAAGGAAATTTGATAGAGATAGATAGATATGGCTATATATGCCAGGGTAGGGGATCATTTGTTAGTGGCTTTGGAGGTCACCTGGGGCTACCCTGTCTGGATCTGATCCAAATAGTCAGCAGTGATACACTGCTTTTTCCAGGTTTTGTATTCCCAGAAAACAGGCCAATTAAGTATATATACAAACTGATATACAGTCAAAAATATATTCCTCTTGCTTAAGACTCTCACACAGAAATGCAGAATATGACAAGTTAATTGGGGATAAAGTTATATAAGGAGTTACCTCTATATGAAAAGGAAACCAATTGGTGGGGGTGGGGAAACCTTAGAGCTAAATGGATTTAGTTTAGCGGTTGCTTTAGTCTGTTAGAACTGCTATAACAAAATACCATCAACTTCAGTTCATTATTTATAAACAACAGAAATATATTTCTTACAGTTCTGGAAGTTGGAAGTCTGAGATCGAGGTGCCAGCATGAGGGTTCTGGTGAAGGGCCTCTTCTGGGTTACAGACTGTTCCCCAGTCTGCTGTGGGCATCTAGTGGGTGGAAGGGGCCAGAGAGCAATCGGAGGCCTCTTTCATAAGGGCACTAGTCCCCATTCATGAAGGCTCCACCCTCAGGACCTAAGGACCTAATCATCTCCCAGAGGCCCCACCTAATACCATCATCTTGGTTTTCAATAGATGCATTTTGGGGAGATCCAAACATTCAATTTATAGCAGCGGTTTCCAACACAAATTATACTATAAACTAAAGAATTATCTAAACCCACTAACAAAGTCTTCAGAAGAAAGGAATATGAAGAGGGAAGATGGGAAGGGAACAAAAGAAACTGCTAGAATCTTAAGAGGGGTTGAGTAAAGTGAGTAGGTAAGGAAACAAAAGATTTTGTCTCACCATTAGTCTAAAATGGTGTTTGTCAATTTGGGATGAATTGGTCCACAAGGGACATTTAGCATTGTCTGGAGACATGCTTGGTTGACACAACTAGGGGGAGGGTGCTCCTGGCATCTAGTGGGTAAGAGGCTAGGAATGCTGCTAAACATTCTATTATGCATGGAAAAGCGCCCACAACAAAGAATCATACAGCCTGAAATGCCATAGTGAGGTTGAGAAACCTTGGTCTAAAACTATTCCTCTGATTGGAGCATGCATTTTTGAAGTATTCAACATCCCTGTGGGAGGGAATCTGTCATTCTTTATAAGACTCCCAGAAAAGAAGATTTTCTTGCCAGTCACTCATGATCAAACCCATTGGTTTGCTTTAATTATTCAGGGACAGCACAAGGAGATAAACAAGGTCAGGTCAATTTCAAGAATATAATGATTCCACGCACTTCTCTGACCCTTAAATATACATCTCTATTTGGCAAATATAATATTGAGTCTAAACGTATTTTCTCTCTGCATCATTGTCAGTACTCAGAAAAAAGTATCATCATGGATTCACAGGATGGAGTATAGAAATGGCTGGTTGGAACTTAAACCCAACACAGGTTATATTTTTATCTTTGAATAAGAAACATAAAGTAAAGTTATATTTATTTCTTAATTAGACAGAAAATGACAAATTCAAAGAAAATACTGAAACATTGGGGGCTTCACAATATGACCCAAGGCAAGGTAGACTTCTTTATGAGGTGTTGCATCTTGAATCCTGTCTCTATAAAGGGTTTTGTTTTTAAATTCATGTATTTAATAAACTTTTTTGAGCACCTATGTGTATTGGGTAAAACATGTTCACAGACTAGTCTTGTACTGGCCTAAGATTGGTTTCCTACGTTTGTCTGCCATTAGCACTACCCCTGATAGGGATGTGCAGTGTTTTCCTCATTCTTCTTGGCTTCTGGAAATTTTGAAGGAATCATGACTGTTTAACTTCAATTTACCTGACTTATTAGGGGACCTCACTTAGAATCTGTAATCTTGTAATTCATTAGCATCCAACTAACTGGAAAACTACCCTGAGCAGGATTCTTTCAGTGGAAGAGCAAATGACAAGAACGCAAGCTACAGAATAACAGAGAAAGTAAAGACCGAAAGGACATCAAATACCATTTAGCTTTATTCCCTCACCTGACTGTTGTGCAAAAAGAGGTTGGAGAATAAGAAAGAGATATTATCAAGGTCACATAGCTATTTAGTGGCAGATTTGGACTTGGTCTTAAGATTTCCAATTCTAAATCCAGTGCTTTTTCAACTACTCAGGAAAGGCCACCCAAAATTCACAAAGGATATCTTGGAACCACGATGCATTTTGTTCACTTTACAATATTTTCTACATCCAAAGTGCTATACAATAAAAAATCATGTTCAGAATGACAACCCCTGGGGCGCCTGGGTGGCTCAGTGGGTTAAGCCGCTGCCTTCGGCTCAGGTCATGATCTCAGGGTCCTGGGATCGAGCCCCGCATCGGGCTTTCTGCTCAGCAGGGAGCCTGCTTCCTCCTCTCTCTCTGCCTGCCTCTCTGCCTGCTTGTGATCTCTCTCTCTGTCAAATAAATAAATAAATAAAATCTTTAAAAAAAAATAAAAAAAAAAAGGAATGACAACCCCTACTTAACGTAAGATTTTCAATTAGAATAGATTAAATTATGATCATTTGGATTAAAATGGAAAGTAGATTCATATTTAAGAATGACTTTCAACAAGAATGGCAATTTTTAAAAGCTCTATTTAACCTTAAGCTATTCACCAAATCCAATTAACCAGAACCCCCAGTTTTCTGGGCATTGGGCTCATCAAGATTTTAATATAAATAGAATAAAACGTAGATTACATCTCCAGGCAGGGAAATTTAGCTGAACTATAAATATTCACTGAAAGACAAAAAGGGATAGCTTATATTCCAGAGACAAACCGTTAGAGTGCAAAGAATATTGGATTGGCTGCAGGGAGATTTGAATTCTAGCTCCAATTCTTGCTCTAAACTGCTATAGGGACACATTAGTAAAATTTCCCATGACTTAGTTTCCTTATTTTTAAGTTGCACATAATTTCTATTATGTCTACCTTCCCAGGGTTGTTTCGAGTTAAAATGAAATAACCAGCAAAAGGACTTTGAAGAACAGAAACTTATACAAACACACTAATGTAGGCACATATACCCACATTTGCACACAGATATATACACATATATATACAATATATATTGTCTACAGTCTGAGTCTTAGGAAGATGGCAAATAAGAAAACGCATTTAGTTGCAAATGTATCTATTAAAAAGTAACCAGCCATGTTACCATAAAATACTATACTGAATGACAAAATGTGGAAGAATAAGACTGTTACAGATTTTAAAGAAAAACAATTATTTTAGTCGAAAGGTAGGGGAAATAGCAGAGTGTGAATATTTTCTTTCAGAAGAGAAAGTCAATTTATTTGGGAGAGTAATATTATGTTAGAAAAGGAAAGAGTCAGTGATATCTGTGTTTTTATGTTATACTTGATATTTTGATAGTTGAATTGAAAATAATCATAAGTTAGATTTTATAATGTCAATGAAAGCCCTGTGTGTACATATGTCACTATTAAGTAAGCTTCATTAGCAACAGAGGACTACCTAGTGTTTTGTGTATGAAAGATGGAGACAGGAAGTCTAAATGATAATCTTGGGTTGGCCAGTGATAGCTGCTTGCCCTTTTATCAAATATGACTTATATTTGAGCCAACGTTAAATAAGGGTGAAAGGGTTTAGGGCCACCCTCTACTATAAGAATAGGAAAAACAAACTTCTTGCACTAAGGGACTTATAATCCCCAGAGGTGGTGGCATCATCAGCTGTATTCCCTTGTTGAAACCTGGCAACCTGGAAAACCTCTACCACTGTGAGAGAGCAGTCAGGATTCTTCTGCATTATGTGACCATTCCTGCAAGTTTCCATGTTTGTTACCAGTAAGGAAACTTGATCTCCAACTTGGTCTGTTGGTTTCTTTCTATCAACTACACTGCTCTACTGGTGACTACTATCTACCTCCACATTGAATGTAGCCCCCCCTCTTTTTTTCCTCCTTTCAATTTATATGAAAATTTTGTCCTAATTCAGCTTCCTCTCAATCTACTATTCCATTTCAGAAGTGTAGTCTACCTTCCACTTCCATTTTCTCACCACTTAACAATTCTTTCAACCCACTGCAGTCTAGCTTCAGTCTCATCACTCTACTGAAATTGGCTTCTTCAAAGTCAACAAGTCTGTAGTTGACAGAAAGAATGGTCTCTTCTCATCCACATTCGAGTTCACTCCTCTGAAGCATTTGAAAATGGTGATGATGATCTTGAATTTGTTTCTGTTGTGTCTTCTCTTCCATGATTACTCCTCAATTATCTATGCTGGCTTATTTTCTTTCATGAACTACTCTAAGATGTAAATGGTGTGATGGTTTGGTTTATGGTCTTCTCCTTGCACTAAACTCTGTCCAGGTTTTTCAGTGTTTCCTCCATCACTCATGGAAATTCAATTACTATGTCTACCCATGAAATTCTCCATTATTCATGTCTATCATGAGCTTTGGAATCAGACAGACACAGGAGTGAACTAGCTGCATTACATACTAACTGGTGACCTTGCAACATATTGTTCAACTTCTTTAAGCCTCAGTTTTAAAAAATGTAAGTTAAGAATAAATGTGATAATGGCTTGACGAAATGTTCAGCATAGAGCAAGCATTTGGTAGGTGGTAGGAGGAAAACTTTCTCTTTCTTTCTCTCCTGGGACCCAGATCCTTATTTTCAAATATTTATTGGATATTGAGCATTTCCAGTATGGATGTCCCACATGGATGTTTCAATATTCCCCAAACAAACCTCATTATCTGCTCCAACCAACTACTATTTCCAATTTCAGAAATCTACTCCATCTATAATTCTCTGCTCACTCTGTCTGTCCATATACCTTACAAAAATTTTGTTGAACAATATTATCTAAGCACTGAGGAATCAAAGCAAAAAAGGAAGACATAGTCCTTCACTCAAGTCGCAACAGCGAATAAAGACAAAATATTTGGAGAGTGCAAATATACAATGGAAGAAGGTCCTCATAGGCACACGCACAGGATGCTGGGAGCCCACAGATAAGGAAAAATTCTCTGAAAGGTGCTGTGGGAAAGCAAAGGCAGGTTAAGAAAGGCTTCTAAGAGGTATTTTTGACTCCTCTCCTCCTTCTCCCATACTACATCTATAGATCCCTGGTCCTAAAGTATTATTAGCCCCAATATAATTAAATCTGAGGATAAAGGCTGGCTCCCCCACTAGAATGTAAGCTCCATAAAGGCAGGGGTTTTGTCTGTTTTGTTCTCTGTTGTAGCCTCAGCAACTAGAATACTGGCTGATCCATGGTGGGCACTCAACAAATATTGGTCAAAATTTACAAAAACTTATTTATGCTAGAATTAATTTATCATAGTATTTATATTGAACTGTTTTTCATTTTAAATATTCACATTACACACATTCTTATATACTCAGATATCACACCAAAAAAGATTAACAGAATGGAGAAGCAGATGTTACTGTTTATTTGCTTATCTCTTCGCCAAAGGGGGCAATTCTTTTTGAGTTTTCTTGTTCTTTAAATGGAATAGTCAGTACCACACTTTCACAATTCTTACAGAGACATTTCAAAGACCTCAAGACTTAACCTGATCTTATCTTCTGCTTTTAAAGCTACAAACATTTTTGTGTTGTGGAATTAATAAAGAGCCAGCTGGGTTCTCCCAAAGGGAGATGTTTAGTAGAATGTCTTTGATACACACACACACACACACACACACACACACACACACACACACCCCTCTGTAGAAAATGAGAATAATTGACAGGAAAATCATTCTTTGTTACTTCAAATACATTTCATACTTCTAGTAAAATGTAACCGACAAGTGTCTATTAACTTGACATGGCAATGTAAATATTTATTATGATTAACTGGATAAGTAACTTTGTAGTCAATGAAATTTTTCAGGACTAGTATCTCTCTTGATCAAAACCAGATATTTCTATTTTAAATATACAACCCAGGATAGGTAAGTATATAGTCTTGTATATAGATAGGTAAGTAAAAAGTCTTGTACAGAGATTCCTTTATTTATTTATTTATTTAATTTTATTTTTAATTTATTTTCAGCATAACAGTATTCATTGTTTTTGTACCATACCCAGTGCTCCATGCAGTCCGTGCCCTCTCTAATACTCACCACCTGGTTCCCCCAACCTCCCACCCTCCCACCTCTTCAAACCCTTCAGATTGTTTTTCAGAGTCCATAGTCTCTCATTGTTCACCTCCCCTTCCAATTTCCCCCAACTGCCTTCTCCTATGGTTTCACTTATTTGTGGAGCATAACAAATAGCATGGAGGACATGGGGAGTTAGCAGAGATTCCTTTAAAATTTAATCTTGGGGGCACCTGGGTGGCTGAGCTGGTTGGGCATCTGCCTTCTGCGCAGATCATGATCCCCTGGGATCGAGCCCTGCATTGGGCTTCCTGCTCAGTGGGGAGCCTGCTTCTCCCTCTCCCTCTGCCTCTCTCTCTCTCAAATAAATAAATAAAAATCTTAAAAAAAAACTTAATTTTGGTTTGGTACACTCACATATTTCACCAACCAACTCATTTTTTAAAAAATTCCCTGAAACATCTGTTTAGATTCACATTTGAATTGCTAAAAAAGTCTCCATATTAACACCAGATTTCATCTCACCTATGGTGAAATTTCCTTTCCTTATAAAATGAAACACATTATGTTTGCCTATTGCTTATACTTTGAAAGTGAAACTGAAAATATTCAAATCAAAAGTATTTTTTAAAAAATAATACCACCACCAAAGTGACTAGAGACTGTATCACGATAATCTCCAAAATACTGCTCTTCACTGCCTTAGCACAATAGACTATTATAGATCTATTTTTACTCTCCCTATGTAACATATATTTTTAAGGCTACAGAATTCTCCTTCATGTAAATTCAACATATTCCACATCCATCATTTGGTGTAGGCTGAAAAGCTTGGTTGATTCCTGCTCATCTGTAGTAAACAGGATTTATAGGGCATAGATTAGTTCTACGAAGTCTTTTCCCGTCTTAAAAAGAATCTTTAAATCTGTGGCTGAAGATAGATTTTGCTAACCCCAGTGCTGTTAAAGGATTAAAGCATGAGATATTGTTAGATCTAAGCACTGAATATGTACATTCTGAGCTTTTTTTCTTTAGTCATTATTGAAAGAAAAAATTATGTCTCTAAATCTACTTTTCCATTGCAAATGTACTAAAGAAAAAAATCCTACTTATAAATGTTAAGTATATTTTAGCAGTACTATGTAACAAAGAAATATAACTACCACTGGAGAACTTACATTTATGGGTTAATATTTAAGGAGTATTACTCCATAGATACTTAAATCACTGCCATCACTATTAATGAATATTTCTTATTTCCCCAAGATAGACACTAGCTCGAAAAGTCTGGTCACAAACATGCGTCATAGAGATTTCATTTCTTTCCATTCTTTGTCAACATCTCCTCCATCAATGGCCCTGACTCTTCTTTTGTAAAAATAACCCCGTTGACTGTCACACTGGCCTAAAGCCAGCAAGGGCAGTTAGCCTCATACCAAGCTACAGCCATCTGTCAGAATACACTAAAAGTCAATGAAAATAGCTGCTACCCCCTCTTCTGGCCAGGCATGACTCCTCCACACAATTCTGATTTGTCTTTGTGAGTTGAAGCAGTTATGTTAATATCAAATCCAAGTTCTTAATAGTATTAAATATCACAGCAAAATCTTTAAGTAAGACTCATTATGGTGAGTAGATCATAGTTAATGTCTATCATCATCTCTTAGGGCTGGTTCAAGTAAAGGTCTAGAGCCAACACTTGGCCAAAAATTCCCCATGAGTAAGAGTATCAAGTAAAGTTTGAGTTAGGAGTTTGAATTGTGGAGTAGCAAAGAGAATAAATAAGAGAAACTAAAAATGGCCATAGTTTCATTTCAAAGTAAATCCGGATGAAGAGGTCAAAAAGCTAAGAGAACTGTCCCAGTTTTCTGTGGGGGAATGGGTTATGTTTGAGTTCCTGATATAAATGAGTACTACTCCATTTAACCTTGTGTTAAAGGCAGAGCAATCTACTCACATACAAAATGTGTGGACAGAATTGAAAGACCAACACAGAAAAGAAAGTGGTTCAGTCAGGATTCTGAGAAGCTAGAATGGAACAAAAGCCAGTACCAATGGAATGGAGAAAGGAGGAATATGATGCAGAGGAATAACAGAAAGAGGGAGGAAACTAAAATGAGGGCAAATCACATGTGAGGTCTAAAATAATCCTTGTAACAACAGTATGAAAATGAGCATTATTAACCCAGTTTCCAGGTCAGGAAACTAAGGTTCAGAAAGGTGCAATAATTTGCCCAAATATAGACAGTTAATAAGGAGCAGAACTGAAACTCAAACCCACATTTTTTGGCTTCTACAATCAAAACTCTTAACCACTCTTCCAACTTTCATGAGGAAGGTATAAACACTGTACCACTAAAAGTATAGAACAGTTTTGGGATTGAGGCTCATCCCACAGGCAGGGGATGTGAGACCTTCTGGAGAAAAATCAGAATAAAAGGATCTGCAAACTGAAGTATATCCAAGGATGAGTCTCTGGACAAGAAAGGAGAATATGGCAATTTAACAGCAGGAGTTTCAGAATGAAATTTTGATTTCTGGATCATAGCTTAAAAATTATGGACTTTGGTTCCAGAATGATGATCTCTTATTAGTATTAAAAGGAATATATCAGACCAGTATATCTAGACTAGACAACCTAGTAAAGGGTTTAAATGGCAAATGGAAGGGCACCTTGGTGGCTCAGTCAGTTAACCATCTGATTCATGATTTTGCTTCAGGTCAAGATGTCAGGTTTTTGGGATGGAGTCCTGCATTAGGCTCTGCTCTCTGCCCCTCCCCCCATTTGCACTCAGGCACACATTCTCTCTCTCTCAAAAAAATAATTAAATCTTAAAAAAAATAAATGGGGACGCCTGGGTGGCTCAGTAGGTTAAGCATCCGCCTTCGGCTCAGGTCATGATCCCGGGGACCTGGGATCAAGTCCCATGTCAGGCTTCCTGCTCGGCAGGGAGTCTGCTGCTCTCTCTGCCCCTTGCCCAACTCGTGAGTGCTCTCTCTCTCTCTCTCTCTCTTACTCTCTCTCTCTCAAATAAATAAATAAAATTTTAAAAAAATATTTTGATAAATAAATAAATGGCAAATGGAAGAAGAGGGAGGAGAAGGATAGAAAGGATAATGTCTTAATATTACTAAAATGGATAACTGGTCACTATGCATGCCTTTGAGTGTAATACTCTTCCCAGAATGCTTTTTCCTCCATTTTTCACCTACTGCTGCCTCATGATTTTATTATTAATTATATTTATTAGTAGTAATAAATTACTTTCAGGCCATTTTCTCAGGAAAATTTCTACTTTCCCATTTCCCTATCTCAACAATTCCTTAGGGTTAGCTCTACCACCTCCAAGTGTTCCTACCTTGGAATTACTCAAATTTAATAGAGCACTTATGGCATTGTTATTTATTTTACTTTGCCTTCCTTACTACAATAAGTGGTTGGATGTAAAGACCCTGGCCCTACAGCCTGGGTTCAAAATCTGACCTGTCTGCTATTTCTGATCTTCCAAATGTCATGACCCTGAATTCTTCTCTTTGCCAGCATGTCAGTCCCAGGCTTTTATATAAAAAATACTGTTTACTGTATATTTTCTATGTGCCCAGCTCTGAGCAGACGTTTTACAGGGATTATCTTATTCTGTTCTTAAAAGAACCACACAAGGGAGGATCTGCCATTTTCTCCACGGAACAGATGGGAATCGAGGCCCATGGAAGTTAAGTAATGTGTCCCAAATCACAACTATATTAAATAGCTTAGTCCAGTGTTATTTGAGCATGTACACTTACACACAACACCCAGATTCTCTATCTCCATCTTGGCAATGTGTGCATCTTTCCCGGTTGTGAAAGACGCTCCTCTCATCCCACCACAAAAAAGATAAGGCTTAAAGGAGGATCTGGAAAGGCTGATTTCTGAGTAAGGGAGGGCTCAGGGCAGGACATAATTCTGAATATACTCGGTAGTGGGGGAATTATTTCTATGAATGACACAAGGCAGGTAACAATGAAGCTGTTCTGAAGATTTATCATAGGGCACTCTTACAAAGCCTCACGGACATGTGCCATCACAACCTAAGGGAGGGAATGGTTCTAATGATTGGAATTTGGTAGTTGCTATAAATTGAGTGTATCCCCCCAAAATACACATGTTGAAATCTAATCTGCAGTGTGTTGATATTTGGAGGCGGAGCCTTTAGGATGAGATTAGGTCATGAGGGTAGAGAGCTCCCAAATTGGACCTTATGAGTGGAAAACTCCAGAGAGCTCCCTTGCCTTTTCTGCCATGTGAAGATACAGAGAGAAGACAGCAGTCTATTAAATAGGAATTCAGATGCCAGATTTGCCAATGCCTTGATCTCAGAGTTCCCAGCCTCCAGAACTGTGAGAAATAAATGTCTGCTCTTTAAAAATCCCAGTCTATAGCGTTTTTGTTACAGCAGCCCAGTTGGACTAAGACAGTGGCAAAAGAGTATGTTCTATTTAAAAGCATACTAAGAGAGGAAGCGAAATGATGCTGTGTTTACCTGGGGAAATCATGAACATAAGGGTAGAAACATCTTTAATTAGATGAAAACAAAAATAGGAACAAAAGTAGAGTTTCTTGTGTATTACTGTCGGTATTATTATTTTAACATTTACCAAGTGCTTACTATGTGCCTGGGCTGCTCTAAATACATTGTGGATATTAACTCCTTTAATCCTCACAACAGCCTTAGAAAAATGTTGCTACTATCATCCTTATTTTCCAGATGAGAAGACTGAGGTAGTGTTAACACGGTATGCCCAAGTTCATACAGCTAATAGATGGTGGATCAGGGAGTCTCCAAAAAACCACTTGCCCAGGTGGAGGAAATGGATGCTCATTTCCAACATAGACCACAAAAGTGTCCTAAGAGTAAAGCATAGTGAACATGAGTGATTTCAAGTCCAAAGATAACTGCTAGATGTATCACTTAACTAAAGGCAAATATGTGACAGGTCCTCAACCTCCTTTGCTGAAAACTCTACCTCCGAGAAGGTAGAGAAAATAAGACTTGCTTCCCTTACTGACTGGAGAAGAGAAACTGGTGAGTTAAGGTGATGGGAATCTTTTGTGGAAGCAACCAATGTAGCTTAGAGTCAAAAAGTACATTACGAAGCAAAATCCTAGATTTTAGGAAAACCGTTCTCTAAAGTGAAGACAATGTGATTCTATGCCCTGAGACATTTGAAAAAAGAAGAAGATGGATTAAGAGTTGGAAAGGTTTGTTGCCTATTGAAACCAGTATGCCCACATGGGGTGTTCTCTATTCAGTTTAGATTTCTAAAGAACATGGAACAAAAGGAGGAGATGAAAATCAAGGATAAATAAATATAAGAGGGTGTGATGAAAATAATGCAAAGAAGGTTTCTACCCCAAATTAGCCTGAAACTTGAAAAAAAAACCTGCTGAAGACAACATAAAGTTGTTGTTGTTGTTTTTTAGATACAAGTTTAGAATAAGAAGATCATGGGTAGATGTACAACTCATGCAATCCTATTGGATGACCAAGATCAGGGAGGCCTTCTCAATGACTCGCTTTCCTTGTGGAAAAGAATGATCAGAGACTTAAAAGGGTAAAGTAAACATCTGTAACCATAAACTGAAACCTAAGATAGTCAATGCATTTATAAGAAGGCACTCAACTGTTCTAAATGAATTAAAATTCCGTCCCAGAGTGGTGACAAGTCTTGTATATTTTATTGCCTTGTCATAGTTGCTAAAGTTTCAGGTGTGGTGTTGGTGATATGTGTCAGAAGACTGGAGACAGCATACTGGCTTTGGTTTTTAAAAGAAACAGGAAGTACATGGGATCCTTAAACTAGATCAAGGGATATGATGTTGACTGAGTGCACAATTCTAGAACATGTTTTAATAGGATGATTCACAAGCACTTTTTAAAAAGATACTAACCATGAGCAGGCAGCACAAATTCTCTAAGAACAAGTCATGTTAAACAAATCTCATTTCACTTTTATTTTTACATGGCTATTGGACTGGCAGATCAGTAAAAATGTAGGCATACTATATCTGGATATCAACAGGGCATTTGACAAGGTCTCTGATGATATGCCTATAAACAAGATGGAGAAATGTGGGTGGTATCCTAGTAAAAGAATGTTGCCTGATGGGTAAGTGTCAACCCCTAGGATGGACTCCAGTGGCATGTCACAGATCTCCCACCTTGATCTTGTCCTACATAACATTTTTTAAAGGTTTTATTTACTTGAGAGAGAGCACAAGCAGGGGTAGGAGCAGAGGGAAAGGGAGAGGCAGACTCCCTGCTGAGCAGGGAGCCCAACATGGGGCTTGATTCTAGGACCCTGACACCATGACCTGAGCTGAAGGCAGACACCCAACTGACTGAGCCACCCAGGTGCCCCTTACATAACATTTTTATTAATGACTTACATAGAAATGAGGAGAGCAAACCTAACAAAAGTACAGATGACACAGTTATGGGATCAATACAATGCAAATACTTTGTATGGCAGAATTAGAATTCAGCTATACCTCCATGGACTAACAAGGTGAAATCAAATTAAGCCAAATCAAGGCTCTAAACATATTTTTACCTGCACCCCCCATCCCAAACACACAGTTAAAAATCTCCAACTATAGGGGAGCCTGGGTGGCTCAGTCAGTTGAACGTTTGCCTTTGTCTCAGGTCCCAGAGTCCCAGGATCAAGCCCTGTGTTGGGCTCCCAGCTCAGCAGAGAGCATGCTTCTCCCTCTGCCCCTCACCCAGCTTATTGCTCTCTCGCTCTCTCATTCTCTCTGTCAAGTAAATAAATAAAATATTTTTAAAAATCTCCAACTATACAATTTTAGAATATAAGAAAGGTGGCTTAGCCTCAGAACTTTTTAAGAAGTTGTAAGAGTTCAATTACTAAGTGTTCTCAATGTATATCAGTAGTGTTATGTAACCAACAAAAAAGCTGACATTGGAGTAGACAGCATTAATGGAAATATTTAGTCAGAACAAAGGGGACAGGGTGCCCGGGTGGCTCAGTTGGTTGAGCATCTGCCTGTGGCTCAGGTCATGATCTTAGGGTCCTGGGATCGAGTCCTGCATTGGACTCCCTGCTTAGCGGGGAGTCTGCTTCTCCTTCCCCCTCTGCCCCACCCCCCCAACTGTGCTCTCTCTCTCTTGCTCATTCTTTCTCTCTCAAATAAACCAATAAAATCTTTTTTTTAGGGGCACCTGGGTGGCTCAGTGGGTTAAAGCCTCTGCCTTTGGCTTGGGTCATGATCTCAGGGTCCTGGGATCAAGTCCCACATCGGGCTCTCTGCTCGGTGGGGAGCCTGCTTCCCTTCCTCTCTCTCTGCCTGCCTTTCTGCCTGCTTGTGATCTCTGTCTGTCAAATGAATAAATAAAATATTAAAAAAAATCTTTTTTTTTACAAAAAAGAACAAAGGAGGCAACCAACTGTCAGTCATAGCACAAATTTTGGAATGAGTCAATCACGGTGATTGCTGAGAGTTTCATCTAAATGTACATCAGCTCTGCTCCCAGCCCTTGCTCAAGGGGCAGCTAGAGGTGGCCGTACTATAGTTTTTTTTGTTTTTTTTTTTTAAGCACATGACCCTTTCTCTCCCCTTGGCTTCACCTGACTGAGAGAATACAGTTAGTTGTCTTCCCTTATCTGAGGGGGACACATTCCAAAATCCCCAATGGATACCTGAAACGAGGAATAGTAGTGCTAAACCCTATATATACTATGTTTTCCTCTACATACCTATGATAGAGTTTAATTTCTAAATCAGGCACAGTAAGAGACTAACAACATATCTGATTGTAAAATAGAACAATTATAACAATATATTATAATAAATGTTATATGAATATGGTCTCTCTCTTAAGATACCTTCCTGTATTCTCCCTTCTTCTTGTGATGCTGTGAGATGATAAAATGCCTATCTGATGAGCTAAAATGTGGGAATGACCTAGGCCTTCTGACACAGCATCAGGCTACTACTGACCTTCTGATGCTAAGTCAGGAGGAGGATCATCTGTTTCCAGACCAGAATTGACCATGGGTTACTGAAATTATAGAACACAAAACTGCCAATAAGGGGGTCTACTTAATCTTGAAAAGATGTTCTCAGTTATTTGAGGCAACCTAAACAAACTGCTCCTTGCTACCAAGGAGCCTAATAAAACCACCCACCTGCATTCAGCCTTGGGTAGGACACTTTAAGAGAAGTGCAGTCAGTAGTTTAGAACTGTATTCTAAAGAAAGAGACCAGGATGGAGGATCTGAAACCAGCCGATAGGGAAACATTTAGGTCAAAGAAGAACAGGATCAGGAGCAGTGAAGGGTTGTCAGGCGTGTGAGGCATTCTACTTATTCTGGGAGACTGAAGAACTAGATCTGGGAGAAATGGGCAGAATTAAGAGGTGGGAGATTTGGGTTCAATAAGAATCCTCCAATAGTTGCCTGAGATGGGATGGAATGCCTTTGGAATAAATCAATTACCTATATTGGAGCTATTTAAGCAGAGGTTTGTGACTACTTAGTAAGGATAACAGTATTTTTTAAAATTTTGTTTTTAACAGAATTTTTAATAAAGTTTAATAAAATTACATTTAATAGAATTTTTAATTAAAAGAATTTTCATTTTTTAAATTTTTAAAATAATTTAATAATGATTTAAAAAATAAAAAAAATATAATATTGAATTGTATAACGCTTTGCAATGTACGAGGCACTTTCTGCCATACTAGCTTGATCTTCTGCACAACTTGTTGAGACAGGCATTTCTACGTTCACTTTTAGAGATGAGGAAGCTGAGGCACATCACTACCTGCCAGCACACTCCCAGAGTTACCTTTTACTGACTCCATGTGAAGCAAACATTTTCAAGGATATATTCGGGAAATCCTATCTCATCAAGCTGATAGGGTTTCTAGGTTTTTTAAAAATTTGTCTTTGTGATACTGAATATATCCCCAAATGTACTAAAAAGGTACTCTCTGCACAATCTCACATGAAAACTTATGTTCTTCTCTGCTTCTTATGAAGCTGAGACCAATTAATACATTCCTTGCATGGATACAGAAGGTCCGTGGGTGCAGTTTGTACAAACATGCCTAGATGTACACTTCAAATAAGAATAGTTTTCCCTTTTCATTTGCCTGAGACCCATTCCCCATCCTCCTTCCAGATTTCCTGTTATTCAGCTTCTTAGAGGGAAGGAGTGTGTCATGATTTTTTTTCCTTGTCATGATTGCTAGATAACCAGATTGCCCCATTGTTTCCTTAGCTCTCTATCACTAAGCCCTACAAAGGAATTAAAAGAGTGAGTAAATAAATTTTAAAAAGGAGTGAGTAAATCACCAACATTAGCAAAAACTCCTTGAAGATATACATTGTTCTCTGCTTCTCTCACCTCATTCACCTTCCTCTTTCATTAAAAAAAAAGAAAGAAAGAAAGAAACGATACACAAACACTATCACTAGTACAGTTCTAATTGGGTTATCTTCACCATCAGAGCTGACTGTTATATTTTCTCTGGGGAGATAACAGAAATATTAGTTTATGAATCTATTTAATCTAATAGTGATGGATGATATAGAGTTTCCTGGATTTGAGCCACAATGTTCTCAGTTTGTTGGTGGTGACATATTCACCGATGCCACAGCTGGCATATAACTTAATCTGCTCTGAAAAAAAATAAGCAGGCTCATAATGTGGGTTTATTAGTCCTCCCCTTTCCATTCCAATTCCCAGATATTGGGATGGAAATTGATCAGAGTTGACAGCACACATTGCTTATCAAGTGATATATTATACCCATTGTTTACATACAAATGTGTTCAGAAGCAGCTTTGGTAGTAGATCTAAATAAGGCATATAGAAGGCAAGGGGAAGTCCTTGAATTTAAAAGATAACAAAATCATACGTTTTATTGGGTAATGTCTTTCTATGTTAATAGAAAGTTGTAATTTTTGATTTAAGAGGGAGTGCCTAGAAATGATGAATAATTTCCCATTTAATCGCCTCTAGTGCTAAAGTCTATTATGACCCAGACACCTAGATCTGTAACTTTAATCCCATAACAAAGATTTAAAGAGTGAATCTGAAAGCCCAAATATGTGAAGTGCCAGAAAAATAGAGGCAAACTTTTTTGTCAAAAGTCCAAACAGCACCCTAGAGGCAGAATCGAGTTTTTAAAAGTACACATGGACCTTCAATCTATGAAGCAAGTCCTTTTTAAAAACATTTGAAGGCAACTTACTTTTTGAAAGAATCTTATGATAAATAAAATCCAAATTATCACTGTTCCTCTAATTGTGTTTGGATTTTCCTGTAATGTTGCAGTTTCCTAAAACAAGGGGCGAGCGCCTTTTACATGGAAGGAGCATTGGTAGATTAGATAATTGCTTTGTTTCATATGTTTTGGTGGGTGGCTGCCTGTGGGGTGTTTATGCAACGGTGCTTTCATCTTTCCAAGTGAATCTGTTTTGGTCTGTGTCAGTGAGTGTGTTCAAATCTAGATGTGTGCATCTGTGTGTGCTCCTGTGCCTGCAGAGGGGTCTGCTTTCTGCCCAGGCATCTGGGTGTGCCTCTCTGTGTGCATCTGTGTGTCTCTGTAGAGGTCTATGGTGAAATGAATTTCTGCACTAGGTGGGCTCATCCTCTGCCAATATTTAAGTTATTGGGATCAATAATAGCTCAAGTACCTGGTCTCCAAGGGTATGTTGCTATTCAAGACCCAGCTGTTATGCAGATGAACCGAATCCTGTGTAGTGGTTGGGGGAGGTGGAGCAGCTGGGCTGGGCTGGCTGCGGGTAGTCATTGATCTCCTCTGAAGAGAGTCGGCTGCAGGGGGTGGCTTCCTGGCACAGGTGCACGCATGCGGAGGAGGCGGCGGCGGCGGGAGGGGTCTGAAGGTGAACTGGTTGTGTGGACTACTCTGCATGTCTAAAGAGGAGAGAAGAAAAACAACAAATAGAGACTTACTCTCCCACTTGGCAGTCAGGAAAACACAGCTTGTCAGACCGAGGATTTCAGAAGACTATAACCTGTGGGGTGGGGGCCGAGTCTTAAGTTCAGTCTATCTGTAAAAATGTCACTTAACTTACAAAAACACGTGCAGCACGCTTATGAAATGTAAAACATTCACAGTTGCATTTACATGCAAATTCTTCAGGGCTATAGCAGCTAAAAAGTAAATGAGGCTGCCTCACACAATTTGTCATAGTTTCTGCTACCGAACAAATAAATCATCAAGAAGACACTAAGTTACAGAACAGAAGTGAGCCGATTTCCATCAGTTGCAAAAGTCTCACTTCAGAAAATACCAGTGAAAGGCACACATTTGTTGCAAGAGAAAACATTCGACCCTCGAAATAAAAGTATAAGGCCACCTTCTGGCTCACCTCAGGAAAGGATGCTAGCCTGCCTACACAGGAGCAAATCCCTACTTCAGAAAAACAGCTCAGCTCCTTGAGTGTGGAACTCAACTGCCTGAAACTCATCTCCTCGCCAGCACCCATCTCCCTGCCCCCAACTAAGAGTGCTACTTGTTAGAGGTAGGCTAAAAGGAGTTTGTTCAGGTTATTATATGTATTTCCATGGCCATGCAGCACACAGTCTGCTCCCCTCCTCCACCTGCCACACCTTTCTAGGAGCTCTGCCATATTAGCCGCAGCTTTGGCAGAAGGGAAACCATTTTGTTTTCTCTGCCTGTTTGCAGTGGGGGCAGCCTGGGACAGCGGTCCTCAGACTTCTGTTGTTGCTATTGTTTGGTATTTTTCCACTGTTTTCCTGGCAGGCACATGTATAGACAGCGAGTTAGAATTTGGCCCATGAGAAATGCCCCAATTAAACCCCTTTGAAAAGGAATCACTATTGTAGCTGATAGCCACCTCTTTTCTACAGGAGAAACATAATAGATGTCAAGTGATCTCTTGTAACACCAGCACGTTCTGGATAAACTTTGTAGACAGCATGGCTTTGTCCCACCTCCCAAATGACTGAGAGTTGAAAAGCAGAAAAATGCCAGAGGCTTTCCATGCCTAGCAAAAGGGCTCAGCTGGTTTGTGCTGAGACTCACTTTGCAGTGGCTGATCACAGGGAAAAAATAATTTCTTTCCATCCTTTTACCTCAAACTTGAATTTCGAAGACACTGGCATGGTTTTCATATTTTAAAATAATACCGGTGCCCCAAGAGCATGACAAATTCTTGGCTTTGTTTTCGACTTTAAATAAACTTGCTATATGAAAAAGGAAAATGTACAAAAGATAGATGGGGAAGGAGTAGTGATCATTCATTTTAATATAAAATATCCCTTTAGATAGTCTGCTACCCTTGGCTATTTAAAAGGAACTAAAATGCTTCATGAATTTTCAAAATCAACCCCATTATTCCAGGCCCAGCCCAAATCCCATATCCACTAAAAATATCATCACAAGCACTTAACATCTCATTAAATTTTTTAAACCTCTGGGCTCATATTCATAACCATAACTAGAAGTATGCTTTCCATCTCTAGACTTAGAAAAGCATTAAATGCTGGAACCCCAAAGACCTTGAAGATCCTTTCGTTTTGCAGATGAGAAAACTGATGTCCAGAGAACAGCTTGTCCAGGGACACTTGGCATGGCCAAAACTAGAACTCACGTCTCCTGACTCTCTGGCCAGTGCTCCACTCACTACATGTAGACCTTTGTCATACAAGCTCTCTTTACCCCCTTAAGCTTTAGAGACACAGAATCCTCCATATCTTCTGGATTTTTCACTTAAGACATACCACCTTCCATTGTGGTTATTTGTTTATATGTCTGTTTCCCTCCTTAGATCTTATCTCCTTAAACTTCGAAAAGGAAGGTGGTTTGGTGTAATAGTATGTGGCACAGCATCGTGGAAAGAGCGTAGAATTTGGGGCTACGGCAAACCTGGGTTTGAGTTCTGCCTCTGTCATTTAGAAATGTTAACTCCTTATTTGTAAAATGGAGATAATAATCCTTTCTCTTAGCAATTAAATTTAATTCATGTAACATGTGCTTGGACATAGTATGTCAGTGACTACTTGTTTATTAAATGTAGTAGAAGGATGAAACTTTCAGACTGGAAATGACTATAGGGATCACGTAGTTCAGCTCTCCCTCCTCCTCTCTCCATTTTACAGATGAGGAACCAAGGCTCAGAGAGGTAAAGTGACTTGCTCAAAGTCATTCACCTTGCATGAATTTGTTAGCCTATGTCTGATGATTCCCACCCAGCCCAGCACTTTTTTCCATATGGTATTTTGGAAAATAAATATGATTGTCTTCTCTGACTTTAACATTTACTATTGTGATCATAACTTTGGCCCCTGGGTTTGCAATATTATAGTATTCTCCTGTTATCCCATGTTTTTGTCTTATCTACCAAAATTGACTGCATATTTCATAGAGCAAGATCATCTCCTTTTCTTGCGTATCATATAAGCACAATGCTAGGTACAGGGTAAGATTCCTAAGAGCTTTTATTTCACTCCCCCATGAGAACCCCTCTCAGTGTCTCCTGAGCTCTTTCATTCTGATGTGGCCATTGGGTATCTATTTGATAGTTCACAGAGCAGTAGGTTTCCCCCTTCAAGGTCTTAGTGAACTCTCTCCAACGACCATGGAGAAGGACAGTGATACCACAAAGAAGGTGCTTAAAATCATGTCCCTCCAAGACACGGAAAGAGCAGCAGTGACACACTCTATAGACTTGCCATCTAAATCCATGAACTTAATGATGCAAGCAAGGGAAACGAAGGGTGGGAGTCCAGAGGAAGAAGAAGAAAAGGAATCAAGTTTAGGTCTTGGGTCCAGAACACCTCCAAATGACATGTGACATCTATTATCTTACTCAGTAGGTATTTGTGTCAGTACACTTGTTCAAAAGATACAAAGTCTCTATTCAGTACAATTGTTCAAAAGAATAATCACTCATTACCATCTGGATTTATTGCTTGCTGGATTTCCTTAAAATCTTTGCAACTCCCTTATTATGAAACATGATAAAAATTCTACTTCATTGAAAAGTACAATCATGGTATTATTATAACATATTATAGCACTTCTGCTATAGGTAGAACTGCTTTGTATAGTTATTTTGATTGTGTGTGTGCGTGCGTGCATGTGTGTTGATTTATATCTATTTTATTGTGTATTTTTATTTCCACATTTTAAATATGCACTGGTTTCCCTACTTGTTAATATTGTCTTTAAAAGCTTTTACAATATTGGATTGTGGAATTGAGTGGAATACATCCAGACCTTAAGCCCTTATGAAATGCAAATGATCTCAGCTTCATTCTTTTTTTCACCTCAGGAAAAAGATGGGGAGTGCACTTGTTCTCTTCCAAATGAAGTAATTTAATCCTTGGGCTCCATGAAATGGGATTCCCCAACATTAAACACTAATGAAAAATACATTAGGGTTCAGTGTCAGGAGCTTTAGAACACCAGTTCCAAGGGGTGAAGAGTCCACATGCACTCACTTCAAAATGTATCTGGCAGCCATACATTTCTGTGCCCAAGAGAGAGACACAAGGGAGGGGGGGAGGTGTAGTGATTATGCAAATGTGGATATCTGGACATACTTATAAACCTTTCTGAAAGTAAATTAAGATTTCAGATGGAAAGGTCTAATTCACATAATATACTTCGGTAGGATCCAGTTTCAGGTTTGAGGTCCAAAATAACTTGGTAAGAAAAACTCCAGGCAAGGAAAATTCCTCCAAATTGTATATCTCAGGCATTTCAGGAGTGGCAAAACTGTTAACAGAAGTATAGCCCTTCAGAAACAACATTGCCATTGTCTCCAAAAGGGAAGCGGGAAAAGAAAGTGGGCATGCCTAGTTGGGTTTTCTGTTTTTTTTTTTTCCTTTTAAAGATTTTATTTATTTATTTGACAGACAGAGATTACAAGTAGGCAGAGAGGCAGGCAGAGAGAGAAAGGAGGAAGCAGGCTCCCCACTGAGCAGAGAGCCCAATGCGGGGGCTCAATCCCAGGACCCTGGGATCATGACCTGAGCTGAAGACAGAGGCCTTAAGTCACTGAGCAACCCAGGCGCCCCTGTTTTGTTGGTTTTTAGCTCGAGCAACTTTTCACAAGAAATTAGAATACTTCTACTCAGAAACACTGGGGGGGAACTTATTGAAGGGTCCATTAGGGTGTTGTGCCACCCGCTATGCTTCATTAACAGCCCATTGGGCTGTAAGGTGATAGCTGCATTCATTTCTAACGTTCATTGCCCTATGCAAAATCATGCACTGGAAAAGGGTTTATGGGGAAAAGGGATTTGGAGCACAAGACCTGAAGTTTGCTTGTGAAAGTGGGTGTCAGATGGGTTGCAACTTACAAGTTACTGTGGAGTGATGGAAGGAGGGTTGTCTGAGTCACACAGAAAGATCTAACCCCAACTGTGGATGGGCAAAGGTCCTAACACAACGCGGTGAACTAAGACAACTGGTGGATGTTTCAGGTATATGCACGTGCACATTTTGTATATTCCTACATGGTTCGTTCTGCTGGGTGCAGTTTTCTGCCTTCCCCAGTATTTTTAATAGATGGAATCACACATATGCAGACACGAAATTTGTCTTATGTTCAAATTGTTCTCAAAGATACCAATAGCATGAGAACAAATTAATGTTTTCAAAACAAGTGTTGTAGCAGAATTGACTGTACATGAAAATAATTTTCTGTAAGTGTTAAAAATAAATACTGTCATTAATACAGCAATGCCAAATGGATAATTCTTTTCTGAAAAATGTGACCAAAGTAGACACACCAGATCCCTGTTAACCAATCAAACTTTTCTGTACTGATACTAGGACAATAACCTTCAAAATATGTTTTTTTCCTCCCCAAAGTTACTATGCAGTATATGTTGCCAAGAGGAGAACATACATTCTTTTTTTTTAAAGATTTTATTTATTTATTTGACAGACAGAGATCACAAGTAGGCAGAGAGGCAGGCAGTGTTAGGACCTTTGCCCATCCACAGTTGGGGTTACATCTCTCTGCTGAGTGGAGAGCCCGATGTGGGACTCAATCCCAGAATCCTGGGATCATGACCTGAGCCGAAGGCAGAGGCTTTAACCCACTGAGCCACCCAGGCACCCAGAGCACATACATTCTCAAAGGTATAGAAAAAGGTCACAGGGAGTCAGAAAACATGTCTGCCCTTCTTGGCCTTCAGTCTGTGCTTCATTATATCACTGGCCAAAGAGAAGATGGAGGGACAATACCTCGTCTGCAGCTCCAGAATCCAAAGATTCCTGAAAACCGTTTTTCTTTCTCATTCATTTGGTAGCAAAACTTGGTCTAAACTGAAATAAAGGTATTTATGGTCTTTATTTCATTTAGAGAATTTTTATACATTTAGTTGCAGAAATACTGATGTATTATTAAAGGATGCTGGGAGTTACATAACATAGAATATATGCATGGCATTACCTGTGTAAAATTTGAAAAATTCTGAATTTTGAAACAAAAGGACCCCAAAGATTTTTGATGAAGGATTATGGGCCTGTATTAGTATTTAACCGCCTCTCTGAACTCTTATGAGATAACATTAATTAATGCTTATGAAGGCCCTGGTAATCTACATGAGCAAGGAACATCAGGGCACCAAGGGTTATTGCCATAACTACTTGTGTCAAGTCTCTTGAGGCCAATTATAAGCCTTTGGTTCCCTGGGTTGCTTTTCTAAGCTGTTCGCCCTCCTAGGCAGAAGAGGAAATAAAAATGAAATGGTTTAAAATAAAGAGGAGAGGTTTATTATTAATATTAACTATTACTACTAATTCTAAATGTATATTACTACTTTATACTACTTTACTTGCCACAAGGAGCTTTCACAACCTGTGAGGAGGTGGTTTATAAATTCGCATGTTATGGCTAATATCCATTAACTTCATAGTGCTTGGTGATCACCAAATTAGTCTTAAGTGTATCTGGCTATGGACGTTTCTGTTCTCCACCTTAGAATTATTATTAGAGGCTCAAAGAATATGAAGGTAAGAAAATTGGTTTTCAGAAGAAAATTGAGTAAACAGGTACACCTTATCACTTCCCTGGCTCAAATAATACAACTTTAATATTAATGTACCTTTAGCCTTCAATAAAAGCAGATTCATTAGTTAAATAAACCATTAGATTGAGAACGGAAATAAAGTCTATTAAATAGCTAATGTTTAATAGATATTTGTGTGTATGTATGGGCATGTGTATGAGTGAGACGGACAAGAGAAAGAGGCAGCAGGAGAGAGAAACAGAATTAGCATTTAAAGCACATCACTGCAGGAGAAGAGTCACAGAAGATCTGGGGGGAAGGTCAACAATAAATAATGTTTTCCAGTTTACGTGGTTTCAGTCTGGTTCTAGATGACTGCACTATGCATGGTTCCAGGGCCCTGCGATGCTGCATACTATCTTTGAGACTGTGAAGTATATCCTTTGAGGACTTTGAATGGTTCTCTTACCAAGACAGCAAGTAAGAGAGTATGCTCTATTAATTTTTGTCAGTTAGGTTGATCTTTGGTACAAACACTGAAAATAAAGGTCAACATTGAAGCACCTACACTCCTTTGACATGTTATGCTGAAACTTGTATTTACACTTTAGTCTCTCCATAAACTGGTGCTTATCTTCAAAGGATGTGCTGGTCTACCTCCAGCAAGTTTGAGCTTCCTATTTTCCAGATCTCATTAATTTCTTTTCCTATTCTCCTGTGTATTGTACAAGCATACACATTTCCCAACCCATTTCTCCCTGTTACAGGGGTAATCCAACTGTGCTGTGCACTGTATTGGCTTTACATAGCGCAATTAGCCAATCTTACGAATAATAGTCAATACTCCTGCCAATAAATGGTTGGTTTGTTAACTCAATCAACTCTCTGGCACAGATTAAGACAAACAAACTAGGACTTCACAATCAAGAAAAAAAAAAAAGACAGGACTGTGGCTAAATGCTGTTTTCCTTAAATTATTGAAGTAAATGTTCAAGCTACCTAATTTTCTTGGTTGTGAAAATACAGGATGGATACATCCTTGCTTATATTCTCAGAGCAGTTTGGCAATGCTACCAAAAAAAGGAAAAGTGAGGTCAATACAATTGTTACCTATTCATTTTTCTAAATAGAGTGGTAAAGAGCTCTACTTTATAGTATGATTTGGAATTTTAAATGTCAAATTCTAAATATTAATATACAGTATTAATTAACAATTGAAATTAGTGGTTAGCCAAAGCCTTTTTCACTGTGGTCTTGAAGGAAACTCTATTATCCATTATGTACCAGGAAACAAGAAATAGATAATTACCCTGTTTTATCTTATGCTGACAATGATGCTGTGGCTTCCATTATTAGGCAGTGAAGTATATCAAAAAGAAAATATAAAAAAGTAATGATCCTTAAAAGTTCATATTTACTTTATCCTCAAACCAAAGTCGTATGTAGGTATTTCAATTATTTTCAATCCCAAGTTCATTATTTATTTGCAAGTAGGTAATGGAGGGTTATGAATTAATTGACAGTGAATCATTTAATAAGTTAGCTAATAACATATTCTGGAATTTTACAAAGTTTTCACTTTCAGAGCTTTGGGGTTTTTTTTTATTAGACTATTACAAATGGTCATCCTGTATTTGTTCAAAAAGCAATGGATGAAAATCATTTTAATGTTATTTATGAAAATGAAACTCTGAATATTTGGAGCACAAATCAAGAAAACATTATGACTGTGTTTAAAACTCTAAGAAAAATATTTTTCATACTACCATATGTTAAATAATGAGGGCAAGCTATACTAAGAGTTATAAAAAACAAGAAGTAAAAGACAAAGCAATCCTACAGGATAGGAACAAAGCATGGAGGACTAGGGAAGGCTGGGGAGGTTTTAGCTCCTCCACCCCAAACTTTATTTCAAGTAAAGACTGAAGAAAAGTACTGATTATTAATACCATTATCTAACCAATACTATCTGGCTATTTGGTGAAAAATGTTCCACATACTCTGTAGTTCCTCTCCCCCAGCATAACTAGGAAGAAAGGAGACCTGTGGACATCCAGTGGGGTGGTGAAGATGAGTTCTAGTATGTATACCTGGGGACTGAACAGGTACATAGCCCCTACCCAAGACAGTGAGGGACAGACAGCACTGTTACAGCAGCTTTCACAAGACCAGACAATTCTCACATTTCACCCACGTTTTGCCGGAGTTCAGCAAGTTCTCAACTATAGGATCCAAACATACTAAAGTTTGACGATCAACTGTGATCCCATAAACCATTTTGATCATTAGTTCCTACACCCACTTCCTGGTAAAACGATTATATGCATACCATGGGGGTGATGAAAAATTTGTTTATTCCTCCTCTCCAAAATAGAAAATGGGGCAGGGTGGGGATTGGGAACAAAAATCTTGGTATTCTCATGGGAGAGTTATACACATGTACATGTTATTCAGATATGTTGGGGCCAAAAAAAAAATTGAGAATTGTGATCTTGATGGCTGATGGTAGAATACTACTGCTGCCATCAACCTTTTTGCCTGATCTTTGGGTTACTGAGGGAGTTTTCTAATAGGTATGAACTGGGAAGTGATAGTTATATAGGAAGGAGAGAGTAGGTTTTATTTCCCAGCTTGCAATCAAGCTACGAATCTCTTTGTCTTACATCAGGATCTAGGTCTGAATCGTCTTTATATCCCCCAAACACTTAGCCCATAATTTCAGTCAATGCAAGGTTAAAATTTTGTTTATTCATGAGTTTAATTAATTGGAATAATTCAAAGTTTTGGTTGGAATTCAAGTAAGTTTATTTTATTAAAAAACAATTACAATATCTACAGTGTGAGAGAATGTTTTATGATGCCAAATATCTTATTTGATTGAATTCTTCCTGTTCCTACCAGTTGTTTTGGCGTTGTGTAGGCACAGCTTGTATCTGAAGCTTTCTGCCTGAAATGTTCATTGATTAATTCCCTCCTTATTACAAATTTTCATTTTCTTGTTTTTCAACATGTTATTTTAGTGAGATGCTAAAGAGAGCTGTTTGTTGGAGAGGTGCCAACATTCAGATATATTACTAAGCCTGCCTTATAAACTTTGCTTATGCTAAGCTATGCATATTTAACTCATTTTATTTTTCCTTCAAAATCTGATTCATTCCCTCAATTACATTACTGCTTATCTCCCTGGACTCCCTCCAATTTAACTAGGTCTTTATGGTTCCCCAAACAAAATGCAAGATTCTGGATGAACATCATCCAGAATACAAAAAAGTTATCTGACAAATTCTTTTGTAATGATGTCTTTTCACATGTAGCCTCAAATTACATATAGATTGCACTTGAGACTTCATTAACTGGAAGATGGCTAATGAAGTCACAAGACGGCAGCTCAATTAGGAAACATACTGATATATTGATATAGATGTGTTTGCTAGTGGATCAAGTGAAATGTCCATCAAAATGAGCAAATTAGTGGAATCTACTAATATAATGTTAGAGTAGATTGAATAAGTGGTGAATTCAGACAGGTTCCTCCCCACCCTACCATGTAGATGCCTTGGGAAAACTAAAAAAATTAGCTTGTCTCAAGGGGAAGACAGTCAGCCGGCATAAACAGGAGAAAAAATGAGAACAGATGTTGAGGAAACTATTAGTATGAGACTATACTAATAAAGATAAATGGTAATCCTAGAAATTAAGGAAATACTCCATAGGTAGTGACTGATAACTCTTTAACAAAGTATCTTAAGCAACTTAATTCTTAGTTAAGGTCATTTAAATAACTGTTTTTCAAATGGTTCTTGGGGAAAACATTTTATGTACAATAGAAGACCTGCTGAGAGGGACAGAGGATTAAACATACATGCTTATAAGAAGCAGTTTTCAAAGAGACCTCTTGCAGTGCTTGAAATCAGTGAACGAGTGCACAGAAACTCCTTCCTGTGTATTAATACTCCGGGTCTACACCAGACCCAACTGAAGAGTGTGATCTGGTAATGATGGGTGAGATGACAACCTGGACTTGATTTGAGTTTGTTTTCACTTTGGTTTACTCACCAACTGCAAGTAAGCACACAAAGGATACAAATAAAATTAGAATGCAGGCATGTATACATGGCTCCATGCTGCATTCCTTGTACTCCACAAAGGCAAGCCTTGATTTGGTAGTACTGATGGCCTGCAGACAGTGATGTGTCTAACAAGGTGCAAGAACATATTACTATGAGATTGTGGTCTTTTGTACTCCCAGCCTCATTAGCATTTGGAAGCAGCCTATATAAAGCCTAATTCTGTTACTCAGGAAGTCCTATCATGCAGGTTTCATGTCACGCTCCCCAATCTCCAAATTCTTGCTACAGCAGCACTAGGACAAATTATCCCTTCTGTGTATACACAATACAGGGCCTAGGTGTTGCCCACGTACTCTCTCTTACAGGACTTCTCTGGGCAGGTCTGGCCGTAGTCTACCACGGGGCCTTCTAGTAATGATCATCAAAAGTCAGTTGCAGGAGGAGGGACGTCAAGATGGCAGAGAAGTAGCAGGCTGAGACTACTTCAGGTAGCGGGAGATCAGCTAGATAGCTTATCTAAAGATTGCAAACACCTACAAATCCAGCGGGAGATCAAAGAGAAGAAGAACAGCAATTCTAGAAACAGAAAATCAACCACTTTCTGAAAGGTAGGACTGGCGGAGAAGTGAATCCAAAGCGACGAGAAGATAGACCACAGGGGGAGGGGCTGGCTCCTGGCAAGCAGCGGAGCAACGGAGGACAAAATCGGGACTTTTAAAAGTCTGTTCCGTTGAGGGACATCGCTCCAGAGGCTAAACCAGGGTGAAGCCCACGTGGGGTCAGCGTGGCCTCAGGTCCCGCAGGGTCACAGAAGGATCGGGGATGTCTGAGTGTCGCAGAGCTTACAGGTATTAGAACGGGGAAGCCGGCTACAGAGACAGAGCCGAGGAGTGAGCTCACAACTCGGGGTTACCTTGAACCGGTCGCAGGCTCGGTCAGCTCGGAGCGCGGCCGGAGGCCAGGGTGACGGCAGTAATTGGGCGCTGTTCTCTGAGGGCGCACTGAGGAGTGGGGCCCCGGGCTCTCGGCTCCTCCGGGCCGGAGACCGGGAGGCCGCCATCTTCATTCCCGTCCTCCGGAACTCTACGGAAAGCGCTCAGGGAAC
>NW_019154137.1:7195244-7396405 GCF_002288905.1 Enhydra lutris kenyoni
ATGGACATTGGGGAGGGTATGTGCTATGGTGAGTGCTGTGAAGTGTGTAAACCTGGCGATTCACAGACCTGTACCCCTGGGGATAAAAATATATTATATGTTTATAAAAAATAAAATTAAAAAAAAAGTCAGTTGCAGGTCAAGGTATAGAGATACAGTATTATCGCTTATAACTTTCCAAAGAAATGATGGAGAAGCCAAAGTAGAGAAGGGATTAAATCTAATTGTTATGGAACATGTTATACTCAGAAGTAGCAGATAAAGAGGAAAGTATCTTGGTTTCATTTGTTTACATTCAATAACATGAATCACGTAGAGCATTTTCTCAACTACCAATTTACTTGTTTAGAGGAACTCATCTCTGTGTGACCTATTGAAATTAGCGAGAACATTGGGACATTTCCTGATGAGGCAGTAGTTAAGTTACAGACATTAGGATCAGATCAGTCTGCATTTAAATCACATCTCCACTACATACTATCAGTTTGATAGTGAGCAATCAAACCTTTACAAGCCTCTGTCTCCTTATCTGTAAAATAGGGATTCTAAAAAATATCTCAATGTTTTTTTGAGAGTTATATGAGGTCACATGTATAAAGCACTTACTAGAGACTGCCTGGCACGTAGAACCACTAAGTAATATTATTAAAAGCATGATTAATTATTGAACTCAGTAAAATTTATAAAATTCAGGTACCATCTAGTAAGTAACTTAAGAGAAAACCTATCTGATTCCAACATATTTGATTATTTAAATCTCTCCATTAGAATTAAAAAACATTTTACAATTTTCACACGTTTCTTATTTTCTTCAAAAACAGTTCTAAGAAGCTATTATTGAAGTCATGAGTCAATATAAGAACAGCTGACCCCTTTCCTGTTCCTCCAAGCCACACCAAACACTCTCTATTGATTAGCTTTCTTATTATGCTCAGTCCCTTTTACTTCAGATAACAGACTCTATTTCATGATTTTTTATTTAAGTGCTCTGAGTGTATTCACTTGCATTTTCTCCTATACTAAATGATTTGGGGATATACATGCATTTCTAAAGTATTTATTGCAGTAAAACCTTGGGACTTTAACAAGCAAAGGATATGAAGAAAAACCATTTTCATGAATACATTAGTGCTTTGTATTTAGGAAGCACCTTTCATCTGCATCTCTCAAAGACCTTCACAAATATTATCTGATGCTTTATTCACTGGGCAAAGCTGCAAGCAAAACTGGCTTTCAAAGAATTCCCTCAAAGTACATAAAATCCCATGAGGGAAGGAGTGCAGATAGCTGGATAAAGTATCAGGAATATTCAGAGACATTTTAAAATAGTATATACCAAAATGCTACAGAACAAACTATGTCTGCTACTTAGAAGTATGGTGTTCCATAGGCATAGCTTTCATATTAAATAAATACACAGGAACTTTGTCATATTGGCACCAGGATCGACATCCACATTATAAGCTAATGATATTTGAGCAATTATATAACTATGTGTCAACATAATTTGTGGTAGATGACTTGCCTTATACTATATCCAAATATATTTATTTTAAAGCTTTGCATATTAATGATACTTTAGTATAGTACATGTAAAGAGCATGGACATCAGACCAAGGTTGTATGCTAAGTACTTAGCAGATTGCCTGGTAGATGTTATAAACTCGGTTAATTTTAGTTACCAATATACTCATAACCATAATTGTTCTCATGAATTTAGATTAGAAGACAGCTGTTTTTCAAAGAATTCAGTGTTGCTGCTGCTCCTACAGTATCTCCCCGCCTTACTCATGGAGGATACATTCCAAGACCCCCAGTGGATGCCTGAAACTATGGGTAGTACTGAACCATACATGCCTATGATAAAGCTTAGGTTATAAATTAGACAGTAAGAGACTACTGTAAGAGATTAACAATAATAACTAACACAGTAAGAGATTAACACAGTAAGAGATTAACAATAATAACTAACAATAAAATAGAGCAATTATAGCAGAATACTATAATAAAAATTATGGGAATGTGATCTCTCCCTCAAAATATCTTATTGTACTGTACTCACCCTTCATCGTGTGATGATATGAGCTGAGAAAATGCCTGTGCGATGAGAGGAAGTCAGGTGAGTGATGTGGACTTTGTGACGTAGCATTAGACTACTATTGACCTCCTGACAATATGTCAGAAAGAAGATCATCTGCTTTTGGAGTGTGATTGACAAGCCTGGCTAAAACTGCAGAAAGCAAAACTGTGGAAAAGAGGGAACTACTGTAGTTCTTTATCTATGGCTTGTTAAGATATGTACCTGTGAAGTAAGATGAAAGGAAAAATACATCCCTTTTCTCTTTTAGGAGCAGCAGCTCAAGATGGGGAAAGGCATGGCTACTCAGATGTTAAGACCTCTTCTGACCTTCCTGAAATCATTTACATAATGTCTTGTCACAGAGACTATAGCTATGGATTTGTCATTAAAACAGACCATATCAGATTAGGGGCTTTTCATAATCCAAAAGACATAACTGACTTAGAAGAGTTTTAATCAATTGTGTTGGTGCCACGAAAACAAAACATTAGCCTATACACATTCATTGTGAAGATATTATCAGCTTTATGTACTGCTTCTTTGTGTTATTATTCTTGTACCTCTCTATTCTGTTATATCTTTCAGCTCACATAATTAGTATGCTATGAAACTGGACTAACTAAAAAATTGTTAAGAAAGTGGGATTTTGAAAATATTCTAAGGAGTTAAATATTTTCTATTGTTTTTAAAGAAAATGTGATGTTTTAAGGTCATACATTGTACGCATTTTAGAGACAGAGAAGTGAAGAATTTAGCCCAAGGCATTAGGTCCTGTGGCATTGAACTGACTCTGTTTACTGTCACTCAGCCATCTCTCCTGGGATTCAAAGCAAACCCCATTGACAGTACTTTGATCACACTTGCCATTCCTATTTATTGTAAACATTGAAGATAAAATTCTGGGACTGAATTAGCTATGTAACAACTTACAATAAAACCCATGTAATGGGTTACTTTATTTGTAAATGCAATTCAATATGCTCATGCATGCATCATTAAATGTTTCCTTCTAATTCTCAGTAGCAAATATCCTCATTTCAGTAGTACTTACATAATTTATGTGATACTTATTAATAGTCTTTAACTTAGTTAGTATATCATTTTATCCCAAGTTGATCCTGAAAATATCAGAAGAGATTGCTTAATGGGCTTTCTTTAAAAAGAAAACTGAACGATTTATTTACACTATTTTTCTATCTGCACATTAAAACCTTACCATATTGCTGGAGCAAACAATCCTAAAATTTATATGGAACCAGAAGAGACCCTGAATTGCTAAGGAAATGTTCAGAAAGAGAAACAAAGCTGGGGGCATCACTTTGCCTGATTTCAAGCTTTATTACAAGACAGCATGATACTGGCACAAAAACAGACACATAGACCAGTGGAACAGAGTAGAAAGTCCATATATGGACATGCAACTCTATGGTCAAATAATCTTCGACAAAGCAGGAAAGAATTTCCAGTGGAAAAAAGATAGTCTCGTCAATAAATGGTGCTGGGAAAATTGGACAATTATGTGTAGAAAAATGAACCTTGACCATTCCCTTATGCTGTACACAAAGATAAACTCAAAATGAATAAAAGACCTCAACATGAGGCAGGAATCTATCAAAATCCTAGAGGAGAACATAGGCAGTAACCTCTCTGACACTGGCCACAGCAACTTCTTTTAAGACATGTCTCCAAAGGCAAAGGAAACAAAAGCGAAAATGAACTGGGACTTCATCAAGATCAAAAGCTTCTGCACAGCTTTTGAAAGGAAACAGTCAACAAAACAAAGAGGCAACCAGCAGAATGGGAGAAGATATTCACAAATGACAATACAAAGGGCTGATAACCAGGACCTATAATGAACTCCTCAAACTCAACACACACAAAACAGATAATCATGTCAAAAAATGGGCAGAAGGCATGAACAGACACTTCTCCAATGAAGACATACAAATGGCTAACAGACACTTCATAAAAATGTTCATCATCATTAGCCATCAGGGAGATTCAAATCAAAACCACATTGAGATACCACCTTATGCCAGTTAGAATGGTCAAAATCAATAAGACAGTAAACAACAAGTGTTGGAGAGGATGTGGAGAAAGGGGAACGCTCTTACACTGTTGGTGGGGATGCAAGTTGGTGCAGCCACTTTGGAGAACAGTGTGGAAATTCCTTAAGCAATTAAAAATAGATCTACCCTATGACTCTGCAATTGCACTGCTGGGTATTTACCCCAAAGATACAAATGTAGTGAAAAGAAAGGCCATATGTACCCCACATTCATAGCAGCAATAGCCACAATCGCCAAACTGTGGGAAGAGCCAAGATGCCCTTCAACAGATGAATGGATAAAGAAAATATGGTCCATATATACAATGGAGTATTATGCCTCCATCAGAAAGGATGAATACCCAACTTTTGTATCAACATGTATGGGACTGGAAGAGATTATGCTGAGTGAAATTAGTCAAGCAGAGAGAGTCAATTATCATATGGTTTCACTTACTCATGGAGCATAAGGAAGAACATGGAGGACACTAGGAGAAGGAAAGGAAAAGTGAACTGGGGGAAAGTGGAGGGGGAGATGAACCATGAGAGACTGTGGACTCTGAGAAACAAACTGAGGGTTTTGGAAGGGAGAGGTTTGGGGGGATGGATAAGCCTAGGGGTGGGTATTAAGGAGGACATGTATTGTATGGAGCACTGGGTGTGGTGCATAAACAATGAATCTTGGAACACTGAAAAAATAAAATAAAAATTAAAAAACCCCTTACCATATTTACTAATGAAACACTATGGCTATAAAATAAATTCTCATTTTATACAATTTGCATTCATGATGACCATCTATCTATTCACAGAGACTATCAAACTAATATCAAATAAATATTATTAAAATAACATGGATTTCCTGAAACTATGAGTCATGGATGGGGGTTTTCCTTTTCTAAAGACATGCTAAAGTTACAGCAATGGATAAATATGAGGTTATGGTAGTCCAAGTAGCTACTAGAAGTGTCCCTCAATAAAACAACTCTAATGGTTGGTCTATTATGCAAATCCATAGCGTAATACTTCATGGATATGCCAAAATCTGAAGTCTAAAAACCCTAGGGGTATTAGATCTCTTTTCTTTTAAAGAAAATTAAATATTATTTTATATTTTATGGACTTTTGTGACTTGTTTTGCACCAATTACTATATTCTTCATAATACATTCTAATCTAATGTATACAGCACCTCCATTTGAAAGACCTGAAAAATGTAAAAACAAACAAAAACAAACCCCTAATGATCTAAACATTGCAAGAGAGGTTTGTTTATATAGGAATATAATGAATGTAAGTGTCTATCTGAACAATAGTGATTTTCTAAAATGACTTTTTAGGGGTGCCTGGGTGGCTCAGTCATTAAGTGTCTGCCTTTGGTTCAGGTCATGATCCTGGGGTCCTTGGGATCGAGCCCTGCATCGGTCAGGTTCCCTACTCAGTGGGAAGCCTGCTTCTTCCTCTCCCACTCTTCCTGCTTGAATTCTCTCTCTCTCTCTGTGAAATAAATAAAATCTTTAAGAAAATGACTTTTTAAATGATTACTCATTATGTGCAGCAAAAGAAACAATGCACAGAGTGAAAAAGCGAACTACAGAATGGGAGAAAATATTTTCAAACAATATATCTGATAAGAGGTTACTATCAGGAATAAAGAAATCTTAAAACTCGACAATAACAAAAGATAACCTGTTTAAAAAAAATAGGCAAAGGACTTGAGGAGACATTTCTTCAAAGAAGATATATAAATGACCAACAAGCATATTGAAAAGATGCATCAACATTCTCATGAAAATGCAAATCAAAACCACAATGACATATTCTTGACACACATTAGGATGGCCACGATCACAAAACAACAACAACAACAACAAAAAGAAAAACAACCAGAAAATAAGATTTGGAGAGGATACAGAGAAACTGGAAATCTGTGCATCACTGGTAGAAATGTAAAATGTTACAGATCCTATGGAAAATCAGTATAAATGTTCTTCAAAGACATTAGAAAACAGAATTACCATATATCTGGCAATCCCACTTCTGGCTATACATTCAAAGTAACTGAAAACAGGACCTTGAAAATATATTTGCACATCCATGTTCATGAAAGCGTTGGTCACACTAGCCAAAGTTGGAAGCAATGTCAATGTCCATTGATGCATGAATTGAAAAGGAAAACATTGTATATACATACTATGGAACATTATTCAGCCTTAATAAATAATAAAATTCTGTCATACAATGCAACATGGATTGAACCTTGAGGAAATAAGCCAGTCACAAAAATACCATGTAGTTCTACTTATGTGAGGTATGTAATCAAACTTTTAGGAGGAAAATGGTCAGGGGCTGAGGGAAGGAGAAATTGGGGAACTGCTATTCAATGGGAATAGTTTTGGTTTCCCAATATGAAAAATTTCTAGAGAGCCCTTGCACAACAGTATGTATATAATTAACAGTGTTCCACTGTACACTTAAAAACAGTTACAATGGCAAATTTTGTTATGTGTTCTTTTGGCCACAATAGGAAAGTCATGCCATTCCTTCACTAATTGCTTCTTTATTTTACCTCAGTCATCCAGTGATTGATAGTGTGATAATGTAGGTTAGTGACATCAAAGTGTAGCCAAATCCAAGTATTATGAAGAAGGTGGGCCAATTAGATGATTACATGATTATCATCATGAATCTTAATGGTAGCAAAAAGAATTATGATGTTCTTGGTCATTTATGCTTTAATGGGTAAGCATAGTTTTAATGCACTGAATTCTGTTAACAGATATAGCTCATTCTTTAATTTACATATTAAAAAGAGAAAAGTGATTGCATTTGGAAATTTGGGACTTTATCAAATGATGGTAAAAGAAAAAAAATTACTTACTACTCACCAAAATCTGGAGGTAATAAAATGATACATAGGCAAGAGTCTTTATAAGGCCAGGCTGCCATAGCAGAATGCCATAGACTGAGTGGCTGAAACAACAAAAAATGTTTTTTCTCATGGGTCTAGAGGTGAGAAGCCCCAGATTAAGGTGCCAGCATGGTTGGTTTCTGGTGAAGGCTTTCTTCCTCACTTGGAATTGTCCGCCTTCTCATTGTATCCTCATGTGACAGGGAGAGAGTGAAGGACCAAGCTCTCTGATGTCTCTTCTTATAAGGGTACTAATCCCATCATGAGGGTTCTGTCCTTATGGCTTCATCTAAACCTAATTATCTCCCAAAGGCCCATCTCCAAATCCCATCATATTGAGGGTTAGGGCTTCAATAATATGAATTTGGGGAAGACACAGTTCAGTACCTAGCACCAACCTATGCTTCAGTTGATCAAGATACTATATTACCAGTAAATAAATATTTTCTAAGACCTGTGTTTTACAAACTGGTTGATTTTCTATCATATTTTACAGTCCATATTATGTATCATACTTTCTCTCACATAGATGATTTTAAACTTTTTTCTCACTATACTTTACAAACCACACTAAATGGCACAATTTATGAACTAGCATATTTAACAATTATTTTCTCATTTGGAATTAAAATATCTAAACACTGGTATAATTAATCTAGAGCAGATCAGACATTCTGAGTAAATGGTTTTCTACTGTAATTACTCTCAGTTCTCAGACAGAGAGTTGCAAATATCATTCCGTAAATATACCGTTCCCATTATAAGATGTAGTAAGTTACTGTGAGGATATAGTTGCTAGTGCAATCCATAAATACAATGAAATTTAAGACAAGGAAAATGAAGCATGGAAAATCTGTTATTTGCCCATGATCACATGGTCTCCAAGGGTAGCACTTGTGATGAGGATGCCTTTACTTGCTATCATAACCACTTTCTAACTTTACACCAAATGGTCAGCATCATGTCTTTCAGAAAATAAACTACAGTGTGGACTAAGAAGAGCAAAAATACATTTGTGCGTATTCTTTATTGACTAACCTCATTGCAAAGATTGCAGACATCGATCTGCCATTCAATCCTCTCTCCCCCTCCGCAAACATATGTATTAACCTGAAAACTCACAAGAAATAGTGGTGGTCATCAGAGAAGAAGGTCATACAACTGACACGGGGGTAAGGTTAAGCACATACATATAAACACAACTGACTGAGCAGGGAATAGTGAATGGTGGCAGAGTTAAAAAAGAGAACAGACTAGTCTGTAAGATTTCACCGAAAAGTTGACTGATACACGGGTATGGGAAAAGGCCCAACTGAAAGAGATCAGTTTGTTGATTGCTTAGTGAACAGTGTATGGGAATGGCAAGGTGGCAGACGCAAACAATGAAATAAGAGGACAGGAAACAAAAGGCATGCTAATGCTAATGTACTACCTTCCCAACCCCAAACTGGTTATTCTCTAAACAAGTGTGTGTCGAGTACTTTTTAAGTGTTAGGCATGTTTTGTACCCAAGAAAAATGGTGAAAGTGAATATCCTTGCCCTCAAAAGCTCAGTAGGGTGGGTTGGGGGCCAGGGCATGGGGGACAGACGTGTATACAATTAAAGCACATTACCTGACCCTAGTTTTAGTTACATTTTTCAGGTGCCAAGTCCATTTATTTTTAGAAATATTTTCTTAGTGTATCAAATTATTTTCTACCATGAATCTATTATAATGTTTTATACTGAACTAGCAGTACCTTGTTTTCCCACCTTATAAATATTTTTAATCTAAGATTCTGGAAAGAAGTTCAATAAAACAAAATTACATGTTAAATCTTTAGATTGCATAAAAAAGCTTAATTTCATTATCACACACACACACACACACACACACACACACACACACCTTCCAAAAGCTTAGAGTCAGTTGAAAAAAATAATGAGACATGAAGTTCTGTTTCCCTAGAAGACTGCCTGCTATTCTCAGTAGAACTGCCACTAATAACTGCCAAATCATTAATCTACATATAATCATTCCACAAATATTCCAGGTTTTATGTGAACATATATGTTTCTAGAGTCATTTCTATGTGTGGTTTACAATATGATCAGTGCTATGACAATAGTTGGATCACATAAAAGGCACAGAGATATCTCTTGGGTTTGGAATTAGTTTGGAATATTCTTGGATGTGGCCTTCTCTTTCTGGAGAGCATTCAAAAGAAGCAAGAAGATACCCTTTTATCCCGGATCTGACTGAGGATTTGTTGAATCTTACTATAATTATGTCACCTTGGATTAGTTAGCTTCTATTTCCTGGAGAATTAGTAAGAAAAAAAAAAGTCTTTTGCTGGCATATCTTGACTACTTAACACGTAACTGTTATTTGCAGAGTTTGGTTACGCTTTGACCCAACATTTATCAAGGAATTTATGTGTTTTTTTTTTAAGATTTTATTTATTTATTTGACAGACAGAGATCACAAGTAGGCAGAGAGGCAGGCAGAGAGAGAGAGGGGGGAAGCAGGCTCCCCGCTGAGCAGACAGCCCAATGCGGGGCTCCACTCCAGGACGCTGAGATCATGACCTGAGCCGAAGGCAGAGGCTTAACCCACTGAGCCACCCAGGTGCCCCTGTTTTAAGCCCTTATTCATGTTACTTTATCAAAAGTAATCAAATTTTATCAGTGATTCCTTGTTTGCTCTTCCGCCTTCTATTAAGACACTGAGATCCTCAAGACAGTATTTTCCAATGACAAATAAGTCTGCCACCCTGGAGAGGAGAGCATAGCTAGGTACAAATGGGAAATGAACATAGTCAGATGAATAGGAGGGTGGCCTTTAAACCCAGGACTAGTTATTTCAAGTTGAGAACCGTTGAGGTATCTCTTGCTGCTGCTGTAGGGCAGATTGAGGAGGAAGGGAACTGAGAAAAGATTAAGGGGGCAAGAAAGCTAACAAGAGGGGTTGGGTTGTAGTACCTGTGTACAGGGGTTAGGGATGATGCAAGCACTTGGTGACAGAAGCACCTGCTTCTGGGACCTTTATGTCTGTGCTTCTTTGTCCTGTCCCTCAATTAAATGATGGATTCTAAAGACAGTAAATTTCTCATGTTATCAATCCATGCGATGCCTAATGCCATGCCTCACTAGATAACCTTGCCAATGGAGTGACAAATGTGTTCCAGTTTCTGCAAAATAAACCAAAGCAAAGGCCACTGGAAGATATTTCAGAAGTGTGCTTTGTTTGAACTGTTTCTGCAACTGGAAAATTAATTATATGTACATATAATCCATACATAATATCGGTATCATGATTGTTATATAACATTCTGTGTTAAATCTTAATAATGATATTGTATATTATTGTAATATACTTAATATGTATGTATATGTTGATTAAATTAGAGTTCAATTTCAAGGTTTAAAACTATGCATTTGGGAGGTTAAAAGGCCATGATTTTGCCCTAGTCTACCTTTCTATATTTCATTTTCTCCAGTCAAATTGCAATGTTGGCTGTTCAAAAGAGACAACTGGTGCTTTCCATCATTGACTCTTTATTTTCATACTTGCCTGTCCACTCTGAATGTCCTTTCATCCCATACTCTGTCTACATCCCACTGTTCCTCTGAGGCCCAATACCAATGCTATTCCTTTCATTAAGCATTCCTTGAAATCTAAATAAAGAAGCAATATTTTTCTCTTCTGACCTCCTACAGCACCATATTCCTCTTATGCTCTTGGCACCTCCTAAGACATATGAAGCTAGGTGGTGGCAGGAAGAGAAAGCAGATGGTCACAGAAAATAGCAGACATGAGGCCAGTCCCTATGTCATATGAACAGCAGAATCCTAGGCTGAAGATTCACAAGCTTGTATGGCTGAGGTTTCTAGAGCTGGATTCATTTTCAATCTTTGGATATGCATATTCATGATAAATCCTTGTCACCTGAGCTAGTTAGTCTGAGTAAGTCACTGCTTCACGCAACCAAAATGGCTTAACATTGTGCCTCATATCTACATACTTGTTTTACTTTGCCTAACAGAGCAGAAATTCTTTGAAAGGCAGTGCCCACGGCTGCTTCTTTTTCATGACTTCTGTAGCATCTGCAGTGTGGCACACAGTCAGTGCTCAATAAATGCTAGCTGGAAGAATGGAGTAAACTGGGCAACTGATCATCAAATTATATTAAATATCAGGTCATTTTTGGGGAGGCAAGAACTGAACACAGGCAGTTCATAATAATATTTTACTAAACATTGCTTTTTCAAATGAATGGCTTGCCTGTCTCCCTCTTCACTGTTATAGATTTCTTCCTATTAGAGCTCTGCAAATGTGTTTATGACATATCTTTGCCAAAGGCTAACTTTAGCAGGGGCACCATGTATCATAAAAGATGTGTCATATAAGCAAATTACACAATATGAAGCCATGCATTCCTTCCATTATTTTAACAAGCATCTTCTTAGTTTAAAGGGTGGTGATCTGTATCAGGTTCTCTTCTGAGAGGCCAAAAATGTAAACCATACTTGAACTAGTGTCACCGCTGTCTCTTATTCAGAACAGGAAACACTTTGTCAACCTTATTTTCTGATATATCTGGTGTGACTAGATACCCCCAAGGAAATTATTTTCCAGGAATGCATTTGAAAAATTAAAAGGTTCACCAAAGTCACACAAAATACAAAACAATGAAGTACAGTTTCATTTTATGGATATCACTTTTTTATACCTATATAGTTTTTTATGGTTTGCAAAGCTCATTGAAATATCTCATTTGCTCCTTATAACAGGAGTCTGCAAGATAGAGAAGGCATCATCCTCACTTTGTATATCAAAAAGTGGAGAAATCAAGAGACTTTACTAAGATCACAGAGATGGTAAGTGGTGAAGAGAAACTAGAAAAAGAACCCAAGTCTTTGAACTATTCTATTTATAACCATGTTTTTCAAACTTCTGCCTGTGACTAAATGCTGGGTCATGAAACTGATTTTGACTAGCATCTAAAACATGAAATAGAATAGAATATATCACGGAGCATCAGCTCTATACTTCCACTTTTCAGTGAAGTTAAGAATTTATTTAGTAAAGAGAAGAACTATTTCATGAAACTTTTGTTTCAGTTTTGTCTATTATGATGTGAAATATATTTCTGTGTGATATGGTGAGAAAAATAAATGGGAAGTCATTGATCTACATACCATGTTGCCTACTAAATTATTAAGTTGCTCAAAAGTAACTTATGATGACCAAATCTCCATGTTATTGGTTTTAACATTAAAATAACTGGGATAGTAAAAATTTATTTTCTGACCATCCTTGAGTTAGTTATGAATTATGTAGCGTAATTTCATTGTTTGACCTCTTTTAAGAGTGCTACTTAAATATTATATTTAAAAATTTAGGGTTTCTGTATAGGCACAATACTGGTTTTATTCCTGCTTTTATGGGGGAAAATGCTAATCATGCTTTATAAATAAATCATCTTAGAAAATCTTTACCTGACTTAAATATATCAGGGGAATGTAGAAAACATTGACTACAGATAACACCTTGAAAGCTAAGCATTGGATTCTTATCTAAAAAGAACATTTGATATCTCTGGAATTTATTAACAACTTATTTAATTTATGTATTATCAATACATAACCCAAAACAGTGAATCCACAACTGTTCTCTTAATTACAATTAATGCAGTGGTTGCTCACTGCCAATAAGATGTAGTACAAAATTCTTAGTGGGGCATATAAATGGCGGCAGTTTTATCTCCCATCCCTCCACTTCACATAGGCCATGCACTTCCATGTCTCTAAGGCATTGTACATGCTTTTTGCTTAGATGTCATTGCTTCCTTCCTTCCTCGGTGAAGCTGGGTCTTAAAGGATGAACACGAGTCTTCTATGCAAACACAAATCTTCTAGGCAATGTTATCTCCTCTGTGATGGCTTTATCCATTTCCTTTTTCTGTGTTCTCACATGATTTATTACAGTTATCAGAGATCTCACAGCACTATAATTATTTCTTTGTGTACGCTTCCTTACCTAGGCAATGAGGTGCTTGAGACTGAAGTCTCTATCTTACTCATCTTTGCACCCATGGTGCCCAACACAATGCCTAGGTAATAAAGGTGCTCAATTCCTTGCTAAATATGTGAGACATATTTTTTAGTATGAATGGACATTGACAAACTGCAAAATATACATAAAGCAATTCACATGAGGTCACAAGAATTTTTATGCATGTATGTTATGTATCTACTCTTTTACACACTGAAAGCTCATTTCAAAAAAATGTGTGAATATTAAAAGACTGCTTTAGGAGTAGAAAATTATCTTTATATTTATTATGCTGTGGTCCATATATTAACAAAAGAGCTGGCTGATTTGGTCTGTTTAAGCCAACACTTAATCAAATTGATGACACCATTTTATCTGATTACATGCATGATACAGACCAAGGCACTTTTATTTTCCCACAGGCTGAGATGATGGTTTAGAGATATAGCCTACATGTTAGAATTTTCCCTCCATATTTTAGTCATTGCTGTATTAAGATAAAAAGAAGATAAGGAAGTTTTTACTGGTCATTGGGTCATTTTAATATTTTGTGATATGGTGCCATTAAAGTTTCATTTATATTCCTATAGGCTTTTCTCCTCACTGTTTCAGCTAATAGAGTTTGAAGTCCCAATGTGCCTATATCACTCCTTTGAGAGATTTTTTTTAAATTGTTGTTCTGAAAACCCATCACTAACTTCCTCAACAGATAAAACAGAGGAACCACAGCTGGAGAAGTATGAACATCAATTTACCCTTCATAGCACATAAAATTATACTATGATTGTAGAGGAAGGCAATATTTAATTGACAGAAATTCTAATACATAAATGTATTAGGACACCATCTGTTTGAGTGCTCTACTGTTTATATCTATGCTACAAAATATTTTCAAAAAATATATGGTAGGCTAAGGAGTCCTAACTCACATTGAATCTGGGAGAGAAGTATTTTTTATTTTCTCGATTTGAATTCTTCACAAAGTTCCCCTTTGTATTACAGTTGACTATTTATGTGTTTAACCTTCAGTTAAATAGGAAGCTTAGGACGGTATCCAAATCTTACTTATCTCCAGATTCCCAGAGTGGACAACATTTGGGTGACACATAAGAAGTGTTCCGCAAATGTTTACTGGGAAAGAAATGAATATATTATTAAAACCCTGATGGTTCGAACATTTCCCAGAGGAGCCACTTGATGTTTTCTCCTGTGTTATAATTCCACAAAGACAAAAACCTCACAACTTCTTTCTTTGCTTTTGAAAAAACATGGCAGTAAGGGCAAAGGGTGAAGTTGAATTACTCTTAAAATACAAGATAATCTTTCATAACATTCTAACCCTTTGGTCTCCATGTGTGAAACATTTAAACCAAAGGTAAAAAGTTCAGGAAAATATATGAATTTGTATCTTCAACTAAAAATCAAACTGCTGGACAGTAGGAAACATCATGGTGATTAATCCATTCACGTGTCCACTATTACACACTTAGAGCCTCAAGAGTCTAAATGTTAGCCATTGCTTTCAGGTTGCCCATGGAGATAACAACTGGCTTCCCTGTCTTTTCATTTAAACTTTAGGGTAACTGAGGATTCATTGCTGTTTTACATTTTGAGATGTTAGCAGGTCATAGTGTATATTTTTCTTTTTCTTTTTTTCAGAACCTTATCTTCAGGGTTCTTAAAATGTCTTTTAAATAACTTTTTTTTATAATATTAGAAATTATACTTACATGAAATAAAACCATGACAATAACAAATATGAGGAAGTATTCAGCAAAACATACTTTGTCATCTGATTCTAACTAACAAAATATTTTTGATGACTGCACATCTATTAAAAGAATCCTCAAGATGCTGTAATTATTATTCATTTTCTAGAATTGTTTCACCATGAAGCTTTATGCTTCTATGGGGACTTTAATGTTTATGTTTTGTGACGGCTGCATTGACTATTAAAAAGCAATTTGGCTGACATTTTAGGTCTTTTGTTGCCAGTTTTAATTGGATTGTTCATCAAGCATCAACTCCCCCGTTAACTGCAAAAATTTCAGGCCAACGTCAGTTTACAGTAATGACTATTTAATGATTTTATCCTGTCAGTATGCAAGCTTCGTATAGATATATGCATGATTAGTTTCATATCAAGACCTGTAATTAAATAATTGAAGCTTAAACAGAATGGATATCAAACATGAACACATATTTAATAAAGACTCAGAAGCTTATCAAAATACTTATTAGCAATTAAAGTTAGTTTTAAGTTCATCTGTTAGTACACTTATAATATCTTTAAAAATATTTGTATAAGGTTTTTGTCCAAAGTTAAAAGAAATTCTCTTTAGTACAGCAGTAAATACAGGTTTTCAAAAGGTAATTTATATCTAATGTGCACCTAACTGCCTAAGTAAGAAAACCCATTTTAACTATTATTTTATTTGGAGAAAACAATTAGCCATAACAGAAAACCCTACAGTAGCAAAAAATACTCTAATCAATCAGATAAAATTCTAATCCTTAAGAAGCTGACTTAATTGAATCACTATATTGTAGACTTGAAACTAATACAACACTGTATGCTAACTATACTAGAATTAAAACAAAACGTTGACTTCTATATGCCCATACTATGTGGTCACCCAGTTTATGTCATGGAATGTTAGAACGAGAAAGGGCCTTGGTGACCATCTATTTCAACTTCCTTATTTTACAATATTGAAGTCCACGTGAGTTAAGGGATTTGCTTAAGGTCATATAGCTAGTTAACAGTAGACTCAAGAAAAAAATCTAGATTCACCATGTAAACTTATAGTATTCTTGGGGAATCAGAGGGTAAAACAGTCTTTTATGTACTGGTAAATTCCTTTTCTCTGATTTCCATTAAATTTAAATTTCAAAACTGAAAACGAGCCAGGAAAAATAAAATAAGATGAAAATAGAGAGGGAGGCAAACCCTAAGAGACACTGAACTCTAGGAAATGAACTGAAGGTTGCTCCCGCAGTAATTGGGTATTGGGCATTAAGGAGGGCACTTGATGTAATGAGCACTGGGTGTTTTATGCAACTGATGAATTCGACCTCTGAAAATAATAATACACTATATGCTAACTAAATTGAATTTAAATAAAAATTAAAAAAAACCCAAACCTGTATATAGAGATACACACTGAGAAGCTTCATTTTCTCTTCTTTCCCCCTTCACCCCATTCCTCATCCAACCCTTTGAAGTTGGTCCTTTTTTAAGTAGTTTCTTATTCATCTTTCCAGTATTCTTCTTGCCAATATACAACATATGAAAATATACTATTATTCGCCCCCTTTCCATATGCAAAATATAGTATACCACATACACATTTTTACATCTTGCTTTTTTTCACTTAAAAATACATCTTATGATTGCTTCACATCACACAGCACAGAAATCTTCCTTGTCATTTTTTCTTTTAAGCTACATAGTATTCCCTTGCATGGATACTATAATTTAGTCAATGTGTTTGGCAAATATTAACAACTTCTTGAAAATGTTTTAGATGCTAAAAGTTATTTCGCTTTATCTATAAGAAATATTTATCTGTGTAATGGAAATGTAGAAAGTGTAGATGTTAAGGTAAAGGCTAAACTCCAGTGTAGTGTGCATAGTACTGAAGAACAACTAAAAAAATCCATTACTTTCTCTTCAATTTAAAGGCCTAGTCCTAAAGCTCATCGTATAATTAAGATGTTTTCCAGGATTTACTGGTATGGGTAAGTAAAAATATATGTTGTAATAAAAATGGTCATAAGGCAGCACACAGAAATTTTTATTTTTATGCTATGTCTGGTAAGCATAACATTTCAAAATCCTTCCACCTTCAGTCTTAATAGATCACACTACTTGCCTCCTGCTCATGGTAATCCATATGTACCTTGTATTTTAAAATAGTTGCATTTCACATTGGAATGGAAGGCTTGCCTATGTTGCTATAGCATAGTGAAAGACAATAGGGAGACAGGCCAATTAAGGTAGGAGCAGATTTCTTATTAAATGACAGGTCCCAGATTCCCATTTCATGAAACATGTACTCCTGCCACATGCCAAATTCCCATTTATTTCAAGAAGGAATTATGCACAGAAGAAATATGTAGGCTGAAGAGGGCAGGATAAATTAGTCCAGAGCAATCCTTAAATGTCAGTTTAAAATGCAGTGAATGTTTTCAATTATGTGTAGTCATGTTGTTTGGATTGGATATTATCCACTCATCCCTTGTCTCTGACCACATCTTCAAAATGAATGGGGCAAAAATTGCTTGAAATAGAGAAGAGACATGAACAGCTCGATTTGGAATTGTAAGTGAAAACGGAACCCAAAGGTGTGAGTCATGAAAATGTAATGATTCCTCAAAGGAAACAGCTTAAGAGAAGGACACTGTGCTTTCCTTCGAATATAAAATATTTACATTTAAGACAATGACTAGAGATATTTTTAAACTCTATTAATTCAGCCTAATTCAGAAAGTCAAGTTTTATTAATTGTAAAGTACAAATCATACTTAAAATATAAGCGTGTGATAATTACTCTCAAGTGCACTGCATGAATGTTACTACTACTCATGTCTTATAGAAGCCCTTATGGTCACCAATTTAAACAAAAACAATAAAAATGCTAATTGTATTCTTCTTGCTTTTAACATGTGTAAAACAGTTTATGCTCTTAAGCAGGTGAAACAAACCTTCTACAATCTTCATAGTACCCTTTCGATGGGATATCTCAGGGTAAGTTTCAGCTTAGCTCTATCAACATGAAAATAAGTTTTAAATTATGAGACTTTGTTATATTAACTCACAAATTGTTCCTTAAATGGTATACAAAATGTAAACATTTTTAAAAACAAATCTCTAACTTAGAATAGCTACTTGGTAGATAGCCATTAGAAATCTCCTTTACAGAAGTCCTAAACGAATATTACAATGTATTGTAAAAAACATTTTTATCAAAAAGTTGATGTTGGAAAGCTTGATACATGTCAATTACATAAAAAATGAGTCTACTTTTATTTTTGCAAATTATATGGACATAAGTTTACATGAACTGTTGTCACTAGATGGGACCTTGGATCTGTGATAATAATCTAGCAGCTGACTGCCTTTCATCCAGTTTTATAGGACTCAGAAACATACTTTCTCAAGAAAAGTAACTCTTGGGGTGCCTGGGTGGCTCAGTCAGTTAAACGTGGACTCTTCATTTCAACTCAGGGATCGAGCCCCCATGTCTGGCTCTAAGTCTGCTTGAGATTCTCTCTCTCCCTCTCCCTCTGCCTCCCTGCCACACCCTTCTAAAAATAAAAAAGAAAAGTAACTCTTTATTGACATAATAAAACTTCATAACATACACAACTAACCAGCTGGGTCACAGCAGTTTATTTCTTCTCTTTTTCTTAGTAGATGATAGAAAACAGGTAACATTTAGAGCAATTTCCTTGAAACAATGGTTTATGCTTAAAAACAAAAACAAAAACAAAAACAAAACAAAACAAAACAAGCAACGTGACTTTCTAGTATTCCTTAGAAAAGGCATCTGCTTTTCTTCCAGTGACTCAATGGTAAGCTTGGTCAAAACGTTTTCCAGCATCAATGCCTAGCATATCTGTGACCTCTTGTAGCTTCCCTGGAAGCACTATAGTTTTCTCTGAAGTCAGTGATATCAAGATTTTTTTTCTAATATCACAATTTCTTAAACTATAAAGAAAAGGTATATTGATGGCAAGCAAAGTTTGATGCTTGGAAATCAAACTACAGAGAAACAGTATAGAATAGCTTCTGGAAATAATAGTAGACTAGAAAACCTAAAACGTTTTATACCACAAAGCACCTAAAAATGCTACGTAAATATATCATTTATCTTTTCAAATGAAGAATGGCACTCAGAAGTTTAAAAAAACTCAGAAGCCAAAACCAGGGTGGGAATTCTAAATAAGAATGGCATGCCCAGGATTTGACACAGCAGCTCCTTTGCAAGTGGGTGATTTAAGAACAGGCTTTTAAGGCTAAGGTGAAAGAAGCAAAACACAGGCTTTGAGTTATCCCAAGGCAGGAAGTTGCAACTGAGACCTGCCTATGTTGCCTATATATGGACCTTCAGAATGTGACACTTCAAAAAAGGGTGTACTAGGAAAAAATCTGCCCATTGGCATAAAAGAACAAAAAAGAATCTTGTCTGTTCTGGACTGGGCTCTGGGTAAAAACAATAAAAAAAATCATTCCTGAGAATTCATAAGTATGGATGTAGATCATGCAATGAATTATGGTTGAGTTTATATTTTCTGTGTGGTTTAGCGACTACCAATATAAGACATTAGTATGGAAGTATCTGGACACCATATGGAGTATCTGGACGCCTTGGTAGAGACAACTGCAAACAAGATCACAATCCAAAGTTAAAAATTATATGAGGAAATAGTCCACTTTAAACAAAAGCCAATACACTCAACAAACTATAAGATTAGATCCCTGAGAATAACAGGTAATAGTGCCTTTGTTTAGAGACCATAAAAAAGCACATTTAAAATGGCTAAAGTTAGAAAGTAAAATATAACAATAAAACACTATTTGTAAAAAAAAAAAAAGGATCATGTAGACTTCAAAAAGAATAAGAATTCTAAAAATGAAAAATATAAAATCAAAAAAGAAAAAAGAAAAATATAAAATCAAAGTGCAAAACTCAATGGAAAATAAAATACCAAGAGCAACTTAAATTGCAAGTAAGGCACAAATAAAGTAAGAACTAGTGAACTTGAATGCATATCTGAAGAAATTACACAGAATATAGTATAGACAGATAAAGACATGAAAAATCTAAAAGATGGAGTAAGGGTCATGGAAGATAGAATGACATAACACAATACATATCTAATAAAAATTTTAGAAGCAGAAAATAAAGAAAATAGGAAGAAACGATGATGACCGAGAATTTTCTAAGACTGATTAAAAAATAAAAAATGAGATTGTGAGAAAATTCTCAGATTCAGGGAGCACAACCCCCAAGCAGGATAAATAAAAGTAAATCCACACATTAAGAACATCTGAGGGGCGCCTGGGTGGCTCAGTGGGATAAAGCCTCTGCCTTCGGCTCGGGTCATGATCCCAGGGTCCTGGGATCGAGCCCTGCATCGGGAGCCTGCTTCTCCCTCTCTCTCTCTGCTCTGCCTCTCTGCCTACTTGTGATCTCTGTCTGTCAAATAAATAAATAAAATCTTTAAAAACAACAAAAAAAGAACATCTGAGGCAGCCATGAACATATACCACCCGGATCTGTTATGAGTGCATCGTTGACTAACAGCCCCAATCCCTGCCTTTCTGAATCCAGTACTAGGTCCACCCTAAAGGCCAGGTTGTGGTCTACGTCCCCCCTCAAATAGCTGAACATAATTTGGGTATTAATATAGTCCATTTCTGCAAGATAGGGAAGTGTTTTAATGGTAATTTTGGTTCTAGGACTCTCCATCAGCCTGGCCAAAACTTTATTGGATCTGCATAGTAGTCTGAGACTCCTCCTCCTCATTTTTCTCTCCTCCATAAATGTCAGAACCTGAATATCCTCCCTGTCTTCTCCTGTTCCCTCTCTTTTATCCTTCAAAGAGTCTTCCAGAAAACTTGCCCATCTAATCACATCTTGGCACCTGTTTCCTGGATGATGTGAATAAGCACAACATCAAAGAGAAAGACTTAAAACAGCTAAATAGAAAGAGATTACCTATAATTGAACTATAATTAATTAGATTGACAGCAGATTTCTCAATTACACCACAGGAGCTATAAGATAATGTGTGGCAAGCACTGTTGATTGCCTATCCAATAGCCATTAACCTCTTTCACATTGCTAACAGAACCCTTAGCTGTTCAGGTATGAAAGATGTGCCCCACCCTGAGCGCCATTACTAGTTCAAGAAACTAGAATATTCCATTCACCTTTGCCAGTGATTAGATTAGAGGCTGGGCATGTCACCAAGTTCTGGATGAGAGCAAGTCTGAGAGGTTTCTGACAAAGATTATTCTATCTGATATATACAGAGATGTGTAAGGAAAAATCTGTTCTTTTTTCAAGCCTTTGGGCATTGTCATCATTAGGACGTGATTCTGTAGTTGTCAGCCATTTAACAACTGTAACATAAAAGAAAAAAGTCACAGAGAAACTGATCCAGAGCCCTGATATATTGAGCTGCTCAACTGACCAACCCTGGTTCTGCCTAGGTCTGGATTGCATGTTATGAGAGAAAAATTCATATATGTATACATATATTGTTGTTGTTTGAACTACTATTTTGAATATTCTTGGTATATTCCTTATATGGGAAGGATTCTAATTGATAGTTCATGAGGCAATATTTTCAAAACGCTTGGAGAAAAATGCCAATATTGGATTCCACATCTAGCAAATTTGTTAGTCAACACTGAGGGTAAAATGAAGACAATTTTCTACAAGGATGGAGAATTTACCACCAACAGACCCTTGATGAAAGGACAATGAGAGGATGCACTTAAAGAAGCATAAAAACAATCTAAAAGGAAGGACTAAACTGTAAAAAGGAATGGTGAGTAAAGTATTTGATAAACACATGGGTAAATCTAAATGAGCAGTGAATGTGGAAAATATTATAATTTCGTGTGTTAAGAAAAAATGGAACCAAAATAATCAATAATAATTACATGTAAGTGAAGAGAGGATGATCCATATGAAAGCATTCTAAGCTCCATTTATTGTTTAGGAAAAGGGGAGAGAAACTTATTAATTTTAGACTTCAAGCCAAATAAAGATGATAAAAATTTAAGGTATCTCCTACAATAATAGAACTAAAATGAATAATTGTTAGTAGAGGGAGAAAAAGAATAAAGTAAAATGAATTCAATAGAGGGCAGTAAAAGATAAAAATTTAAAAGCAGTGATTATGAGAGAAGGCTATCATCAGACTGAGTTCAAATCTTTAATTCCAGCTCTGCTACTCACTAGCTAGGGAGCCTTGAGTAAGTTACTAACTACTCTGAGCCTTAGTTTTTTCCAACTTAAATGAATATAATAATAGATTCCATGTCATAGGAATTTTGATTAATGCATTAATCCACAGCAAGTATCGAGAATAGTGCCTGGCACATGGCTAGTACTCAATAAGTTATATCCATTACAGTTATTATTCACTGTTGTGAAAGTACTGGTTTAACCAAGGAACAGAATGTAAAAAATACTATTTCTTTCAAGAAGTAATAAACTTTTCTATGACTACTGGCTGAACAGCATACCAAAAATACTTCTCTGTTTATGTGTAGATTTACTGAGTTAAAGTTTTACAAAATTTGTTGAGTAAATATTAAACTCAACCTCTTTCATTTGTCACAAATATTTCATAACAGGAAAATAAAAGACAAAATAAGTGGGAGATGGCAACAGAGCATAAGAAACATATCAGGACATGCTGGAAATTAGATTGGATGGACATACAAATATGCCTTTTCTTTCAGTAAGCTTTCTGATTCACTTTCAGTGATATGTTACTAATTTGAAAATACAAAGCTCCTCTGCACAGAGAAGGCCAGAGAGAGAGGGATCCAATCAAGCAGAATTTTAAAGTTCATCCACCCCAGCATTATCATCACCTTCACCTTTTTTTTTTTTTTTTGTATCTTGGATTTCCTTCCCTTTGAAATTTTGTTTGAAGAAAGGTTCTGCAAATAAAGTCCGAGAACCATCCCTCCCATTAGTGTTTTCCCTAGTCTTCTTGATGCTGAACCATATTCCAGAACTTTCTGCATCTTCCTCAAATTATGACTATCACAACAGCTCCTTCTATGTGATGGCTTGATGCCTTTTAGCGATCTTATGTCTGGATTCACTACAGCCACACAACAGGGAGCTTAAAGTATTCTGTTTAATTTCCAATACTTTTCCTGATAACAATTAACATTTAAAGTAAAGTGGTGTGGAATATTCTTTCTTATATTTATGAATTGCTCATAAAGCCATATAATTAAATATTGAAATTCCACATAATTTAATACTAAAATACTTTTGTATTAAATTATAACCCTATATAATTTAATATTGAAATATTTTAATATTAAATTATAATTTAATATTTAACTGTAACAATTTAATATTGTATGAGTCTGTAAACTTTTTCTGTGAAGGACCAGATACTAAATATTTTAACCTTTGCTGGTCATATGGTCTATGTCTAATTATTCAACTCTACTGTCTAGCACCAAAGCAGCCATAGACAATATGTAAATGAATTATGTGGCTATGCTCCAATAAAACTTCATTTATGAAAACAGGTGGTGGGCCAGATTTGGCGCAGGGGCCATAGTTTGCTGACCCCTGTTGTATTGGCTTGGTTTTTATTACCCAGTGGATTCATTTCGCAAAACAGAGTTTTACTACCAGGATTATTTAATCATTCTGTTAAACTGCAAAATGTTTTTGTTCCAGTAAGTGGAACTTTGGTTAAAAATTTCCTTTTTAGGAATAAAATAAATGTTGCCTTGGTTTTTCAATATTCTGAAGGTTCTTAAGCTTAAGAGTCAAGACAATGCATTTATAATCCAATATATTTAAAACCATAAAAAAGCAAAAGAAGGAATTTCATCTGCCAATATGAGTAAATTATATTCAACTCAATCACCTCCAGGAAGATTACTACAAATTTTACACTTAAATTCATAGATAGCACTTAATTTGCTTATAATTTTGTTGACAGCTGAATTTCTGCTATTTTATCTACCTACAGAGAAGCCCTTGAAATTCAAGAATCTATGTGGTTTTACTGCATTACTTTAACTCATTTCCTAAGGAGTCTGCAAAAAAAAATTTAAGTGAAAATTGAATTTTTAATTAACTGCCATTTTTAATTACCAAAACAATTAATCTTCATTTAAAAATATGGATATCATCAGGGTCACTGTATAATGATATGCAGATTGCACACTACACAAGAGTGCTCCATTCCAGGGTGTGCCATTCATATTGGGGATGCTGTGGATCACTGAGGATACTGAAAACCTACAGACTTATTAAAACAGTTTTCTGGAAGGTGGCTATAAACAGCATCTTAATCTAACAACCAATATTTTACAGTAATTTTCAAATGGATTATAACAAAGTATCTTGAGGAAGGGTTGTTGTTTTTATTCATGTTTTAAAGGTTATTTGGTCTAGTTGTGGCCTTGCATTCTCTGAGGGAATTAGTCCCTTTCTCTAATAATTGTAAGTCCCCTGATAATTATTGTAGCTAACCTCATCTGCAAAACTTCAGCCAAGATGGGAAACCATGAAAAGTTTATACTTCCTAGTCAAAGGACATCCATTTCTACTTGTGTCTTTTTAAAATGATAGGTCAGAAATGCCAAAAAAGCCAAATAATCCAATTAAAAAATGGGCAGAAGACATGAATACACATTTCTCCAAAAATGTCACACAGATGGCCTACAGACCATGAAAACATTGCTCAACATCATTCATCAGGGAAATGCAAATCAAAACCACAATGAGATATCACCTCACACCTGTCAGAATGGTGAAAATAAAAAACATAAGAAACAACAAGTGTTGGGAATGATGTGGAGAAAAGAAAAACACCTGGTACACTATTGGTAGGGATACAAACTGATGTAGCCATTGTTGGAAAACAATATGGAGGTTCTTCAAAAAATTAAAAATAGTATTACCAGATGATCCAGTAATTCCATTACTGTGTATTTACCCAAAGAATATGAAAACACTAATTTGAAAATATATGAGCACCCCTGTGTTTATTGCAGCATTATTTACAATAGGTAAATTATGAAAGCAACTGAAGTGTTTTTTGATAGATGAATGGATAAGGAAGATGTGGTATATATATACAATGAAATATTAATCAGTCATAAGAAAAGAATGAGGGGTGCCTGGGTGGCTCAGTTGGTTAAGCAACAACTCTTATTTTGCTTCAGGTCATGACCTTAGGGTCATGAGATCAAACCCTATACTGGGCTCCACCCAGTGGGGAGTCTGCCTGAGATTCTGTCTCCCTCTGCCCCTCCCTCCCCTCTCTTTCTCAAATAAATAAGTCTTACAAAAAAAAAGAATGAAATCTTGCCATTTGCAACAACATGGATAGGTCTAGAGGTTATTATGCTAAGTGAAATAAGTCAGAGGAAGACAAATACCATATGATTTCACTCACATGTGGAATTTAAAAGACAAAACAAATGAACAAAGAAAAAAAGAGACAAACCAAAAAATAGACTTTTAACTATAAAGAAAAAACTGGTATTTTTAAGGAGGGATGGTGGGTGGGGGAGTGGGTGAAATAGGTGAAGGGGAATCAGAGTACACTTACCATGATGAGCACTGAACAATGTATAGAATTGTTGGATCACTATATTATACACCTGAAACTAATACAACGTGGTATGTTAACTATACTGGAATTTAAAAAAATGTAGGCATAGTGCACACTTTTCTCATACGTGTCTACTGTAGTGATTTTATTATCATAGTGACCACAGAGTAAATATTTAGATCATATAGGGATCTCCAAGAAACTCAGAATGTTTTCCTAGCTATCTTGTTATTGTTATCAATGTCATGTTTTAAGTTTCCCCTGTAGTTTTAAATGGGTGCCACTGAGGGAATGGTTTTCACTCTGTTTCAGGAACACGTCTTAGGGACTAGGATGAAGGTTGGAGCTTTGGGGCCCTCATTTTCACTTTTATTTGTTGTATACATTGGAGTTGCACATAATATTGGTACAAAGGGAAGAAGTTTTCAAATTGTAATATGCAGAGAACAGTTCCAAACACAATTCCCTGCTCCCCTCCCTCAGGAAGTATGACTTTACTTGAAAGATACGGCCAACACCACTGGTAGCAGAAGTTTCCAATCTTTAAAGAACTCATACTTGGTAATTTCCACAACAAAATCTTTAATTCTCACAAAATCCTACCAGAAGGTAGTTGTTACTATTTGCATTTTACAGACTGCTCCAGATGGAATGTTTGTCCCTCCAAAATTGTCAGTTAAAACCTAATCTCCATTGTGATAGCATTAGGGAGGTGATTAGGCCTTAAGAATACAGCCCTCGGGTCACCTGGGTGGCTCAGTTGGTTAAGTGGCTGTCTATGGCTTAGGTCATGATCCCAGGGTCTTGGGATTGGGCCCCACATGGGGCTCCCTATTCAGTGGAGAGCCTGCTTCTCCCTCTCCCTCTGCTTGCTACTTCAACTACTTGTGCTCTCTCTCTCTGTCAAATAAATCAATAAAATCTTTAAAAAAATACAGCCCTCATAATGGAATTAGTGCCCTTAAAGAAAAAGACTCCACAGTTATCTCACCCTGTTCACCATGAGGAAATACACCAGAAAGACAGCCTATATGAACCAAGGAAACGGGTCCTCACCAGACAATGGATCTGCTGGCACCTTGATCTTGGCCTCTCGGTCTCCAAAGCTGAGAAAGTGTTTGATCTTCTGTTGTTTGTAAGCCATCCAGTTTACGGTACTCTGTTACAGTAGCCCAGATGGATTAAGACACAGGTGAAGAAATAAAGTCTCAGGAAGGTCACCCTGTTAGTAAGTGGCAAACCTGGAACCTAAACTTGAGTCTGTTTGGTCTCAAATATTCGCCCTGTCCATTTATTGTAATATAAGTATTTACTAGCAGGAAAACACCAAAGAGGTTTAGATATCTCTAGCTTTTTTTAAAAGATTTTATTTATTTATTTGACAGAGAGGGACACAGCCAGAGAGGGAACACAAGCAGGGGGAGGAGTGGCAGAGGGAGAAGCAGGCTTCCTGCTGAGCAGGGAGCCCAATGCAGACAGGGCTCAATCCCAGGACCCCAGGATCATGACTCAAGCCGAAGGCAGATGCTTAACCACTGAGCCACGCAGGTGGCCCTAGATATCCCTAGAATCAGAAGAGACCCCGAATTGCTAAGGAAATGTTGAAAAAGAAAAACAAAACTGGGGGCATCACGTTGCCCGATTTCAAGCTTTACTACAAAGCTGTGATCACCAAGAGAGCATGGTACTGGCATAAAAACAGACACATAGACCAGTGGAACAGAGTAGACCTTGAACTCTATGGTCAAATAATCTTCGACAAAACAGGAAAAAATATACAGTGGAAAAAAGACAGTCTCTTCAATAAATGGAGCTGGGAAAACTGGACAGCTATGCGTAGAAGAATGAAACTCAACCATTCTCTTACACCATACACGGATAAACTCGAAATGGATAAAAGACCTCAGTGTGAGGCAGGAATCCATCAGAATCCTAGAGAAGAACATAGGCAGTAACCTCTTTGACATCGGCCATAGCAACTTCTTTCAAGATATGTCTCCAAAGGCAAAGGAAACAAAAGCGAAAATGAATTTTTGGGACTTCATCAAGATCAAAAGCTTCTGCACAGCAAAGGAAACAGTCAACAAAACAAAGAGGCAACCAGCAGAATGGGAGAAAATATTCACAAATGACAATACAAAGGGCTGATAACCAGGATCTATAATGAACTCCTCAAACTCAACCCACACAAAACAGATAATCATGTCAAAAAATGGGCAGAAGGCATGAACAGACACTTCTCCAATGAAGACATACAAATGGCTAACAGGCACATGAAAAAATATTCATCATCACTAGCCATCAGGGAGATACAAATCAAAACCACATTGAGATACCACCTTACACCAATTAGAATGGCCAAAATCAACAAGACAGTAAACAATAAGTGTTGGAGAGGATGTGGAGAAAGGGGAACCCTCTTACACTGTTGGCAGGGATCGGATGCAAGATGGTGCAGCCACTTTGGAAAACAGCGTGGAGATTCCTTAAGCAATTAAAAATAGAGCTTCCCTATGACCCTGCAATTGCACTGCTGGGTATTTACCCCAAAGAAACAGATGTAGTGAAAAGAAGGGCCATCTGAATCCCAATGTTCACAGCAGCAATGGCCACAGTTGTCAAACTGTGGAAAGAACCAATATGCCCTTCAACGGACGAATGGATAAGGAAGATGTGGTCCATATATACAATGGAGTATTATGCCTCCATCAGAAAGGATGAATACCCAACTTTTGTAGCAACATGTATGGGACTGGAAGAGATTATGCTTAGTGAAATAAGTCAAGCAGAGAGAGTCAGTTATCATATGGTTTCGCTTATTTGTGGAGCATAAGAAATAACATGGAGGACATGGGGAGATGGAGAGGAGAAGGGAGTTGGGGAAATGGGAGGGGGAGACGAACCATGAGAGACTGTGGACTCTGAGAAACAACCTGAGGGTTTTGGAGGGGTGGGGGGATGGGAGGTTGGGTGAGTCTGGTGGTGGGTATTATGGAGGGCACGTATTGCATGGAGCACTGGGCGTGGTGCATAAACAATGAATTCTGAAACACTGAAAAGAAATTAAAAAAATAAATAAAAATTTAAAAAAACATTATCAGTGTGGATTAGGGATTGAGTTCATGGAAAATTAAAGTACAGCATCTAAATTATAATAGATACTTATTTATGCATAAATATACAAATATGATAGATGCGAAAATTCCAATGAAATAAAATTACATTTTCAAACTTTGCCAACTGTTAACTTATTATCTTATTCTGAAATATTTCAGGTTAAAATTATTACCCTTCAAGGACCAAAGTGTACTTACACATTTCAAACAGTAAATTTCACTAAGAAAATATGGTTGTTAGATTTTAAGAAATACAGTTCTGCTCCAGTAAGAGATACTCAAACCATTAGTGATTCACATCACACAAAACTTTATTCATTGCCTCAATGTGATCTTGAATTCAAGATGGTATTTGGTGATACGATTCTTTCAGTTAGGCATCTCACTTGAAGAGAAATTGGGACTCAGATAGCTTCTATCAATGAAGGTTTGCAATTGCAATTTAAAGCAACCACATACACCTACACATGACTATGTAGCCTTAGGGGAATGCAGAGTGAGTTCACCAGCAGGGACAAGCAGAGCTTTCAACTACTGATGGAAAAATCATTATTTTACCACCTCTGTTAATTACTTAAATGTCTGAAGTTGGACAGAAGTAAACTAGACACACTAGCAAGGACTATGAGAATAGTCCGAGGGATAGAATCCAACGTTTCTGAGCATCTGTTAAGGGTTAAGTACTATGGTAGCCAAGAGGGTACAAATATTAACATAACCTAGTTCCTACCCTCAGGGAACACTATACTTCACATCTTGCACACTCACTTGTCATTTCTTTCTCTTTGCCCTGGCACTGAAAAGACCTTTCTTCCTCCACCTTTCATCTTTGATTTGTGTCGTTTCCGGCAGTCTTATTTCAAGACAAGTTCAAGGGCTTCCTCCTTTATAAACATCTTCCTGAACACTGTTTCCTTGTGCCCTAACTAGACTATTCCATCATAGCATTTGTTACACTTTATCTAGCTTGTTTACCTGTATGTTAACCCTATTGATCCTAGTACTTATTTCTAGTTAAGTCCCTCAAAAACAAGGGTTGTGCTTTGTTTGTTTAATTAAACAGCTAATATTTCATTCAACACATCGACCTTTTATAAGCCAGGGAATACAATTATCAAGCACACCATACACTTAATACATAACTTGTTAAATGAAGAAATAAAATCTGAACCCTAAACTTAATCTAAATGATCCCATGTACTCCTGATCACAACTCTCCTCCTGAATATCTCTAGCATTCTGGCTTCAGGTTGTGGTGAATTAGTTTGTGTTGTGGATATATATAAAATTCTAAAGTTGTTCTTTGGGTGTATTAAAGATTAAAAACTCCTTGAGCAAAAGGGCGTTATCAAATATTTCTTCTCTATTTTCCTATAGTTCTTAGTAAAGGGTTCTGATCAACTAGTGCTCAATAATTAATGAGTTTAAGAAAGCAACTTTTTACTTTTGGATGAGCATTATCAGCATGAAATAGAGAAATTTACTGTTCATTTAGTTGATTGTGTCATCAACCTCCACATCCCCCAAATCTGTCACCAAATCCTACCTCTATAATGTGTCCCTTTTATCCCTGCTGCGAATGTCGTAGGGGCCTCATTATGTCTCACTTGAACTCTTACAACAGCCTCTTATCTGTTCTTCCTGCCTTTAGTAGCCTCACCTGAATCCATCAACCCTGCCACCAGAATATACTTCCTAAAAACTAAATCTGACTGTGCATGACATAGACTACCAAGCTGTTCACTAAATCCTTTCCCTCTTCTAAGGAACACAGACCATATTTTCCAGCCTTTCTTGCTAGGTCTAGACATTAGACTGAGCCTAGAAAATAGAAGTGTTGAGTACCACACTCTCAGGTCTGGTCCATAAAAACTTCCATTTTTGCTCTTCACCTTTCCTCTAGTTTAATGTACACAAATTATGGCAACTTCTCAAGCCATGGGTAAAAGACAATGGAGTCATAGGATGGAAAGAGCCTGGGACCTTGGATGAACTGGGTGAAAACTTGGAGAACTGCCTAGTAATCAAGAATTTTCAGGTTGCATTTAGGTGAATGAGAAATAGCTATTTTTGAGCCACTGTACATTTTTACGCTAGCTGGTAATAGAAGATGGTATCGTCTTTACTACTGTACCATGCTATTCCTCTGGCCAAAATCCTTCACCCATTAGCTATCATACTCCATGCAGATCCTTAGAATGATGGGTATAAGGTCTTTCACAATCTAAATGTGAATCACTCCTACTGTTCTCATTCTAAATTTTTAATCCTTACCCCCCATTATCCCACAGTCAAATTCCATACTCTCTGCTTCAACCACAATATATTTCTTGGCATTCTCAGAAGAAAAAAATAACTTTAATGCCTGAACCTATGCTGTTCCTTCATCTTAGAATCCATTCTCTTTGTTCTGTCCCATACCTAAAGTTCTTTTTATCATTCATAGTCCAACTCACATTTTATCACTTCTGAGACATCTTCTCTGATACTCTTTGTCAGAATTAATTGCTCTCCCATTGCTACTCCTATAACATGGTTTAAAAATCTGTATCATAGCATTAACTATATTTCTAAATTGGTACATAGTTTAGCCACGTTCAAGTGCCCATTTTCAAAACTGGATCGTATCACCTCGACAACAGAGATTGTATCTCACTCATTCTTATAAACCCCAGCAATGAGCGCAGACTCTTACATGCAGTAGTCACTCAAGAAATACAAGTTGAATTGGTATTACTTGGATTCAAATAGCAATTTAAGCTTTTCAAAGTATTTTTCATATATGTTTTTTTCATTTTTACCCTCATAATGATTATGTGGACTAAAATAAGAAGATTTAATTAATTCTAAAGTACAGTTAACTACAGAGTATAGTCTAAAGTACAGTTAAATACAGAGTGCGGTCTTGATCTCGATACTCTGACACTGCACATGAGCATCGTTTAACCATCTCAAGGAGGAGGGAGAGAATTTAGGTAAAGCTACCTTAACCATAAAAACTCATTCCTCAAAATGACCATGCAACTTTCTTTATGAAAGTACACAGCCTGTAAGCATGTGCATGTTTGTATGTGTAGGTTGCAGTAGTAGCAGCTGTTGTTGTAGAAGCCAATTTATTTTAGATAATTCAAGATTTCAAATAACTTGGGATGATACCCAGGATAAACTGTGAGTGTGAAAAAAGCAGATCATAGAAAAATAATATACAGTATAATCTCATTTCTGTAAAAAAAATATCAGGAAGAATACTCGTCTCTCAGGGAGTAGAATGATGGGAAATGTAGAAAGTTTTTAAAGACATATTTATTTATTTGAGAAAGAATGATCGAGCACATGAGTGTTGGGGGGAGGCAGAGAGAGAGAATCCTCAAGAAGACTGTCAGTTCATCATGAAGCCCGAGCTCATTCTCATCATCCATCAGATCATGACCTGAGCCAGAACTAAGAGTTGGAGCCTTAACCAACTGAGCCACCCAGGCACCCCAGGAGAAGTAGAACTTTTTTTTTTTTAATTTTTATTTATTTGACAGACAGATCACAAGTAGGCAGAGAGGCAGGCAGAGAGAGAGAGGAGGAGGAGGCAGGCTCCCTGCTGAGCAGAGAGCTCGATGTGAGGCTCGATCCCAGGACCCTGAGATCATGACCTGAGCCGAAGGCAGAGGCTTTAACCACTGAGCCACCCAGGCGCCCCAGAGAAGTAGAACTTTTAAATGTACTTTACATAATTTTGCAGTACTTGATTTCATTAACTAGCTATTATACATAAAGTACTTAGAACAGGGCCTAGCATATATTAAGCATTATATCAATGCTATTTTTATTATATAGTTTTTTTACAATAAGCTTGTGTTACTTTCATTTAAAAAAAATTAACTTATCATATAAAGAGCAGGGGGAGCTGTCTCATAAGTGAAGAGTATAGTTGAATAAACTTCTGCCATACCCTTCCCTCTTGCAGATAACAACCACTGGACAAAATCCAACACAAATATCAATGACCTATAGGCACTAGAGTGTAAGCAAAAGCAAGTAGATTCTGGAGGAGAATCAAAACTGGGAAGATGAGAAGTGATGAGTGAGTTTCAAGTTTTTGTGGGATTTTTTTGACCTGAAAGTAGAAAGCTATTCAAGTTACACAAGGTAACAAAAACCCTGACAGAAAATTGGCTTAAAACCAGAGGACAGAGTTCAGGCAATTACAGCCACTAGAGAGTCATCAGGGAACCCCCAAAAGGAGATGGAAAGGTTGTAGCCCACACTGTGCATAAACTCTGCCCAAATCTCCAGCTGAGCCTAGAAGAATTTATGTGTGAGGCAGACTCCACCTAAGAATAATAGAACTGAATTGAGATTAGAGTTGCAATCCAAGAGGCAAAGTTTGAGTCAAAACAATCGAGTTGTTTGCTAAAATATAAAGAAAAAAAATCAATATTCCTTAGAGGAATATAATAGAACCCAGAGTCTCTACAGTGTAACAATCATAATGTCCAAAATACAAAGGAAAATTATTCAATATATGATAAAATACAAAAATGTGACCCATTCTCAAGAGAAAAGGCATTACCAAGACTCATCCCAAGGTAACGCAGATGTTAGAATTAGCAGACAAGGGATTTCAAAGTATCTATTGTAACTATGTTCATAGATATGAAGAACAATATGGTCATAATAAATAGAAAGAAAATCTTACCAGAGAAAAAGGAAATATAAAAAGGCAAATGGAAATCAAAGTGAAAATTACAATATTTGAAATAAAAGTTGAGGAAATTCAAGTCAAAGAAATACCTAATTCTTATTAGCCTCTTCATATATAACAATCAATCTGGGGGTATTTGCTTAGCTCACCTTCTCCTTTTTCTAAAAACTGTCAAACACTTACAGAAATAAGTCCCCCATCGCTCTTATGTAATTCTTCTCCTAATATTTTGACAGTTAAATATTCTGGCAGTGGGCCTCCAATCCAAGATTTACTAATTGGGTTATCTCTTCCAGGATTTTAGAATTGGAACAGAGCCTTAGTCAGTCTCGGTCAGATTTTTAAATTGAGATGTCATGTCAATTAAAAATCCAGGGGTGTTGCCTTTTCCAGCCATGTACAGAAATAAACAAACAGAGATCATCTGCAGAGAGAAGAAAACAAATGGGCAGAGAAATACCTGGAGAGATTGAGACCATGCGAGTTACTGACTTCTTTCTAATTCCTGGTCCCAGTGCTTTATTAGGCCTTATAATGATTTCTGTCCTTAGGTTTTCTGATATAATCTCATATTCTTATAATAAGTTCAGTTTCTCACTGTTTTGTTCATGGTTCTGTTACCTGCAGTTAAGAGTCTTAATTACATAGCTACATATATTACTATTTTTTGGCTATTCATCTATCAATGAGGTCCTGGATGTGGCAATTGTTCAAGGCTAAGAATCAGAAGCAATATACACATGAAAATAAGGTACCTTCCCAAATTTAAAAGTAAACACCATAACTCGAGAAGGGAATTAGGACAAAAATGTAATGAATGAGATCAATTATTTGTAGAAGAAACCCATCCTAAATAATAATCCATGACTGAGTGGTCAAGTATTTTAGGAATAGCCAGGTGAGATTAAATTGACATGCTAAGAGTTATAGTAAATTATCTGAAGAAAGAATGTGCTATCAGAAACATGAGAGATAGAAAAGCGGAATTATAGAATTTATCATTGTCCCCCTTTACCTATGTTGCTGAATTAAGGGGGTCCCCTGTTTCAGGAACCTAAGTATCTGGTATTAGATTATCACATATCCTATACTGGGATATTAAGAATTTGATCTTCTTTTTTAAAGATTATTCATTTATTTGAGAGAGGCAGGAGGGGCAAGGGGAGAGGGAGAGAGAATCTCAAGCAGACTCCCTACTGAGCACAAAAACCTGACTCAGGGCTGTATCCCAGGATCCCGAGATCATGACCTGAGCTAAAACCAAGAGTTGGACACTCAATCAACTGACCCACCAGGTGCCCCAAGAGTTTGATCTTCTAAACAAACTTTTTTTCCTTCTCATGTCCATTGTTGTCTAGAAACCTGGTTATCATTTGACTTTTCATGTAGCTTCCCAACAGGAAATTAATGCTCGGACCATTGACAAAAATATTTTAAACAGCTTGAAAGCTATGTTTCATATTTTAAATTAATCAGTTGACCTACCGGTTTTATATGAGTTTGGTTAAGGCAAGGCAGACCCCTGATGATCAAGTAATTCTTGATGCTATAAAAAACAGAATGGACTTGGGGTGCCTGGGTAGCTCACTTGGTTAAGCAACAGACTCTTGGTTTTGACTCAGGTTGTGATCTCAAGGTCATGAGATCAACCTTGAGGGGCTCCATGGTCAGTGTGGAATTGGCTTGAGATTCTCTCCCTTTCCCTCCTCCTCTGCCTACCCCCTGCTCACATGCACTCTCTCTTTAAAATAAATAGGTAAATAATATCTTTAAAAAATAGAATGGATTTGAAGTACCAAATAGTGGAACACGATAGTTATATCCCCAAGAGGCCTTGATTTGCAATACAGTCTTTCTAGATAATAATTCTATCTTATCATTCTCTGTAATTAATATCCACATAAGTGAAATTTCAGATGATTCCCAAATACTGTGCTTTGTTAAATAGTGTTAAAAAAGAAGCAACAGACTAAAAATTGAGTCACTTGTGCTAAGCCCCATGTCACCAAACTAACACTTAATATCTAACCTTATTATAGTTTCAAACTTCCCCAGAAATGTAATCTTAACCTGTTAGTCTGGAACTTCCTGATCAGCCGGAGTGAAGTAATCTGCTCTTTCCTTATCTCTGCTGCCTTCTGCCTATCAAACTCCCATTATTTTATAGCTCTTCAGATCTCCTTTCTATTTGCTAGATGGGATGCTTCCCAATTAATGAATCACTGAATAATCCCAACCAAATTTTCAAAAAAATTTAAACAGATGGTGGCAGAAACCAAAGGGAACTTTGGAGTGAGATCCAAAGTAAACTTCTGATGGCATTTGGGGACAATGACAAACAGAGGCATAGTACCCCACAAACTCTTTGAATTCTCTGTCTTTTTCACATTTCCAAGGGCTATAAATAAGTTCCTCTCAATTCTGAGTTCTTTCTTTGTGTGTAGCTCCTGATCTAATTGGCATTCCATAGTTCCCAAATTGACTGAAAACCCCAGCCCTTGATTCTGTCACAAGATCAATATGGGAACTGTTAGTGACAGTCCTACAGTCCACACTCCTACAGTCCATACTGCTCATCTGTTGATCTCTGCTGTTTTAATCCTCTTCCTAATTCCCAGCTTCCATAATGGGAACTGTTGATGGTTACCAGCTGGAATTGGACTAGATCTGACTTAAGAATTGAACTGAACCCAGAAATGGAATGAGTCAGATATAAGCTGGACTGGGTCTAGTACAAGGCCTTGGGTAAACAAAAATTTAAGCAAAGGCTATTACTAATGGAAATCTTGGAAGCAAAAAAAGCTGCAAAATTAGTGGGCATGGGTTGAGCATGTAAAAGTTGTTAGAATGCTGCCCACATAACTCAGACTCCAGTGTGAGGATAAGTTGGTCATGGAATGGGTTTGATGGACACTAGGTTAGGCACTTGCCAACCTCAAGAAAATTTCCCTGAGAGGCACACTATAAAACATCACACAATTCCTGGGCACCTGGGTGGCTTAGTCATTAAGCGTCTGCCTTCAGCTCAGGTCATGATCCCAGGGTCCTGGGATCCAGCCCCCTGTCAGGCTCCCTGCTCAGCGTGAAGCCTGCTTTTCCAGCTCCCACTTCCCCTGCTTATATTCCCTCTCTTGCTGTCTCTTTCTGTCAAATAAATAAATAAAATATTTTTTAAAAATCACACAATTCCTGACTTAGCAATACATCCTTTTTTGGTATTAGTTTAGCTCTGAGAGCCCCCAAAATACATAGGTAGGTAGGTAGAGAGATAGATAGATAGATTTTAAAATAGGATCTTTAAATTCCAAAGGGTTAAGCATGCCCTCTCTGGCACACCTGCTTATTTTATGTCTAAGAACTTGGTCCTGGAGCTATAAATATCTACAAAAATTGCAAAATCCTACTCAAAATGATGTAGAATTACAATGGCCACTATTGGAAGTGTTCCAGTTAGACAAGATCATTTATTTAAGAAGTGCATTTGAAAGTAAGGGTTTCTGAATCAAACAAATGGGCATGGGACACTTACTTTACTTGGTATGTAAGTAGATTTCTAAAGGTTTCAAGAATTCCAAAATAGCTTCATTAAAATATTCAATGCAAAAGACTAATAAACAACTAAGGACATAAAACAAATGGCTATAAGACCAATATAACTTATAATACTTCCCTCTATCTTCTTTTATTTGAGTGCTCATTCTAGTAATCCTGAATTATCCTTCCAGTCTGAAAAGACTACACAATCATAAACAGAAGTTTGCTAAATTAGTAGCCTTACACACACCATATCTACCTTTGAAGGATGGCTCCCATATGAGCCCCTCCCAGAGCTGATGAGGAGACTAGAGATTTTCTGATCAACTCTTAACGCTATTTCCTTAAATAGCCAAGGGGAAAATAAAATGAAAAGTAGTGGAAAAACCTTGTCAAATTCTGATAGATACCAAAGATACACCCTCTATTTTAAACCCCACTTGGAACCCGCAAATGGGACCCTGGAAAAACTGGCAGAAGCCATCTAAGGGTGAGTATTCTTACCAAAGTCAGCTCTCCCAAATCTCTGTCTGTAGTACCCAATAAAGAGAGGAAAGTAAAATATCTTTTGTACCCTTTTTGGGAATGCCTCTTAAGTCCAGGATATTATTTAATACAGCCAAAAATATTTACTATTTGTCCCAGCTGAAAACTGACAATATATTTTAAAGAATTTTTGAGTAGCCCTGTGGTCACAAATTGGTAGCTGGTATTTAGAGCCTGATAGGATTTTTTAGGCCTTCTTCCCTAAGTTGAAATATAACTATGTACCCAGACGAAGAAAAAAAAAAAAAGCCTTCTAAAGCATCCCTGGAAGGATTTAGTAGAACAAACAGCTCTAAATCCAAGCCATAGAAGCAATCTTTTGATTTCCACTTTAGTCGGAAATCTTCACCCTTAAAGAAAAGGTAAACTTAGGATAATGTAGGTGGACAGGTAGATGAACCTATGATGTCATTTAGGCTGCAACCCATTTCTTTGAGGAATTGAGAACAACTGTCCTAATCTTAAAGATCTTTGTAAAGCTAACTATACAGTTCCTGAGGCAGTTCAAAGTCCACCCATTACTTTTTACCAATCCTAAAACTTCCCTTATTTATTTCAAAGGCTTGTTAGTATTGTACATATCCTGGCCTCAGGAAACAAAGTTCTTCTTGGAGGAATTTGGCATTCTATCCCTGTGCCTTTGAGATAGAAATCTAGGCCATTTCTGTAAAGTACTAACTTCAGGGAGGTAATTCTTATCAGAAGGAAAAGTTATTTGAAGCTTTGGTGAATGATAAAAAATAATAATAATAAACAACTTAAATGTCTTATCCACAAAAAATGTCTTTACCCATATCATGGTTAAAAAGTTTAGAATGAAAGCTATAAGGTCTTTTCTCTGTCTGTATGTTCATGTGTATCTACTATATATGTGCATCTTGTAGATGTGTGGCATTTTTCTACCTCCAGATGTTATTGCCAAAATTAATTGGTTAAACAGCTCTATTTAACTGGCCTAAAGAAAATTAAGTGCTTATATAAGTTAAATTCCCAAAAAATGTATTAGAAACTCAACCAAATGAATTTCAGGTACATGTGACCTGGGAAAATATTTGGTATTAAAAATAATTTAAAATTTGTTAGTTTAAAGTTGGCAAATCTTTAGAGTTTTCAGCTTTAAATATAAAAATTTCATTCTACCTTGGTTTACTAATTGAATAAGTTCATGTTATCAGTCACAAAACTTGTCAACCAGAAAAATAACAGGATGATGGCTGATGTTTAATGTCTAGGAAAATTTTTGTAGGTAATGTAAATATAGTTGTTTAAAAAAAGTAAATTAAGTAGAGGTGAATGTAATAAAAACTTTTTAAATAGTTTCCCAAAATATCCAGTAACCTGAAACCTTAAAGTTTTGCTCAGTTAAATGATAAGTTAAAGTCATTAACATACAGAACATTTCCAAATAAGATAAAATACCAAAATGTTAATTACTGAATACAGGTGATCTACTTTATGCTTTCTTTTACGGAGGAATTAAAGGTATTTGCATCTAACTAGTGAACATGATTTGTGCCACACTGATTTACTCTGAGAAAGTATATGCCTCTGAAAATTATTAAAAATATTTATAAATTTGCCAAACTATAGAATGTTAATGTGAAAGACAGTTTGCAATGATTTACTTGTTTTCATGAGAAATTAAAGTTTTTAAGGATTAAGAATTGTAATATATGCAACCACAACTACTAGAAATAATAAGGGAAACTTTCCCATATGTGATGAAAGTGGTATATGTGTTTTCAGTAAAAGAAGATATAAGGAATTGAAATTCATTTTTTTCTGTGGGAAAATAAAGTAACTTTGGCCTAAAGAAAGGTTGGTTATTTCAGAATGTGAAAGTGGAAAAACAAAGAATGAAATCGTAGAAAATTTATAAAAAAAAAAAAAAGGAAAGAAAGAAAGATTGAGGGACGCCTGGGTGGCTCAGTTGGTTGATAGGATGCCTTCGGCTCAGGTCATGATCCCAGCGTCCTGGGATCGAGTCCCACATCGGGTTCCTTGCTCGGCAGGGAGCCTGCTTCTCCCTCTGCCTCTGCCTGCCTCTCTGTTTGCCTGTGCTCGCTCGCTCTCTCTCCCTCTGTCTCTGACAAATAAATAAATAAAATCTTTAAAAAAAAAAAAAAGAAAGAAAGAAAGATTGATTTTTGTTAAGGAATTTAATGCATGGTAAGCTGGATAAAATTGAATAAACTTTTATAAGGGTTTTTAAAAATAAGCTTTAATATCAACAGTATAGTTACATAAAGCTAATTCTTAATTTTCTTTCAAGGGCTGAAAAGACAAGTTTTTGTAGATTATTGATGTACCCTTAATAAGAAATTGTACAACTATATAAATTTCTGTATTTGCCTACAAAGTCTTTAACTGTCATCATGGTTAAAGGAATAATTAAGTGCTGTTTCACAGTGAGTTATGATCCTATTTGATTAAGTGTTTTAAAACCTTTTAATATTTTTGACAAACTTCCCCCAATCAAATGCTAAATGAAGTGTTTTTGAACTTGAACTAACTTTGGGATTTTTCAGAGGTATCCTAGAACATCTCAATTGATTTGTTCTCTCTTCTTATAAAAAGGAAGATGTTAAAATAATTAGTCATATCTGAGATGTTAAATTACATGGGAAGCATTGTCAAATAAGTAATGCTAAGCCTTTATGTATATACTTGTATGAATATGTTATTAATATAAGTGTTCCAGAAACTGTATAAAATTCCTAAAAATCTCATATGTGATGTCAGTCAAAAGCCCAGTTATTATCTTGAAATGTGGTATGTTATAGAAATAACCAAATTTCTTTGTCGATTCCATTATAATAAACTCATCATATTTTTAACAATGGGCATTTTTAAGTCTTTTGTCATTTACAGTTATTATTTTACTCTAATGCTTTGCAAAAGTGTTCCTACAAAAGCCTTCAATCTTCAAGGAGATTCAAGAAAAAGACTTTTGACATGTACTGGGTTCTGATAACTTTAAGATCATAAAACTAAGCTGGGTAAGAATTTCCAGAACTAATGGAGAAACTGGATTCAAGCAGAACAAGAATTAGTAACATGGGATTGAATCAGCTGAGAGGGAGGATTTTAATGTTTTTTAAAGATTTATTTATTTATTTTGGAGATAGAGTGTGTGCAAGTGGGGGAGGGGCAGAGGAAGAGAGAGAGAGAGAGAGAGAGAGAAAATTCTCAAGGAAACTCCCCACTGAGTGTAGAGCCTGACATGGTGCTCGATCCCAGGATTCTGAGATCATGACTTAAGCTGAAATCAAGAGCTGAATGCTTAACTGACTGAGCCACCCAGAAGCCCCTATAATTTTTATGACTTCTTGTTTAAAACAATCGTGATTCCTTAATGTTTTCTTTTTCCAGGTTTGAGGAAATTTTTCTCTTCACTTCTCTATAACTTACAACAATTTGGTAAGGTGTAACTTTGTAAACAATGATGTAACATTTAGTTTTTTCTCTCTACCTGATCACTCTGGAATTTGGACTCTTGAGTATTCTTTTCACGGAAAAATAATTATTCATGTAAGTCCAGTAAGAATCTGTTCTCCCTGTTAACAGGACACAAGTAGAAACATTGGTTATATCACCAAAGGTTTGGCTGCAATATTATACTTGAGAGATTTGCATAGACTCAGATATGACCAGACAGTTTCAAGGAACTAAGGTTGACTTTATAGAGCCAATAAAGTCCCTTGGAAAACTAGACCTGGTATCTGGCTTACAAGTTTCCAACAAAGTCGTCTTAAAACAGAGCTTATATGGTCAATGACTGTCCTTGCTGCACTTAAGTAAATAATGGGGCCAAGTCCAATCCAAACAAATTCGTTTTACTGTGATCATTACTTGGGAAAAAGCAAAATTATGTCTGCACCTTTGTAAATACTAAATTCTCATCATGTTATTTATCTTTGAGGTGTATACCTGTAAATTAGACTGGATCCTGAATTCTAATTTCCTCAAATATCTGACTACCATTCCCCAAATTAATGTTTCCAAAATTTCTCCTACACTTCTGATTTGGAATCACTAAGAATAAAGACTGCCCTTGAATCTGCTTGGAAGGGACTATACCAGGTCATCCTCACCAGATGGTGGCCAAACTTAGGGACTTGAACCTTGGATATGTATCTTAAAGCTGATAAAACCTACATTTGAAATCTGGTCCTGCGCAAATGTTGGAGAACTCTAAATCAAATTGACGAGGAAGAGAAGCAGCTGACATAAGGTAGACTCTTTTTCCCAAAACACTGTATCAAGACTTCGTACTTCACTTAAACATGAAACCCTTCCTTCTTCTCTTTCCTTCCTTGACTGTGGCATCAGTCTAGAAAGATAACGCCATCAACTGTCTCTCAGGTGATTATTAAGTGGGGTAACCTTTCAGACTGCTGGATTTGCCACCAAGAACTTCAATCTGTCCATGATATTAGAGACTCCCTGGTCTGTTTCCCTGTCTTTGGCTAACAACCCCAAACCTGGGGACCCTTGTGTCTAGGCTACATGCAAAGAAAGAGACACAAGGTAAGGATAGCCAGAACAAAAACAGCCAGTGTACTCTACAGACCCTTGAAATTTTACTGGCCTCCATGGTGGTCATCTTTCCAGTCTTGAGCCACAGATTTAAATGGAACTACCAGGTAGCATTTATGAGTGAGAATTCGCTTCCCTGGCAGGGTTCAACTCCTCTGGTTTGGAGTAAATTTAAGTGAAAATATAATCAGGAACTTCTTAACTCTCCAAAATATTACAGAATCTGGTACCAAAACAATGGCTTTCCAACAAAAATCCTTAGATTCCCAGTCAAAATATACTTGATGATAGGATAGCCTTTGATTATCTTTTTGCTGAACAAGAAAGTATCTGTTCTGTGGTCAATACCACCTGCTGTACCTGGATTAACACTTCTGGGGAAGTTGAAACTCATTTATAGAAAATCGCTAAGCAAGCCACTTGGCTTAAGAAGGTGAGTTCTTTGGCAGGGTTTTTCTTTGACTTATTTGATTTTGATTGGTTTGGATCTTGGGGACTATGGCTCCAACTGGTACTCCAGACATTGAGAATTATTCTACTTATAATAATATAGTAATCTCCCTGGTGTGTTGTATCTTCTCAAAAGCTTTAAATGCATGTTTGCAGCTGCTAACAACCAAGTAAATGATCTCCCTAAAACTGGAATGTCAGAAAAGAAATGAAAGGAATGATTGACTTCAAAATTGTAAGCCTGAAGTCGTGACCTATGACTACCACAGAGATTCAGCAAAAATCATTAAGACTTGTGAATATCACACAGAAGATCGATAAAAGCTGTGAGAACTACAGAGTGGTACTTGGTAGTGGCACTAATGTCTTAAATTTTGATTGCATCTCTCAGTTAAGCTGAGAGTCTGATCAAAAGGAGAGGATTGTTAAAAAAATGAAAGGACAGGCTCAAAATGGAGTTACCTGTGCTAAGCCCCATGTCACCAAACTGAATCTCAATAGCCAACTTCAATGCAGTTTCAACCTCCCCCAGGAATCTAATCTTAACCAGTCATTTTCGAATTTTCTGGTTAGCAGTAGAGTGCTAATCCACTCCTTCCCTGTCCCTGTCCCCCTTCTGCCTATAAAAGTCTCCCATTTTTTTATAGCTCTTCACAGCTTTTTCCTATTTGCTCGATGAGATGTTGCTTGATTCATGAATCGCTGAATAAAACCAATTAGATCTTCAAATTTACTCAGTTGAATTTTGTTTTTTAATAGTGTTTATTCTAGTTTTGAACAGTCCATGCATATTTGGAACATCTTATAATAGCTTCATACTGGAAATACATTTGTCTCAAGTAGGAACTATATATGGATCATATATTTTATTATCGGTGTAATAGAATAATATTACTCTTGAATATAAAAAAATAACTTACATATATACAAATGTATTGGGACATTTCCAGGTAAAGCTGGAAAATGTACATTGTGAGAATATTAAATATAAGGCATAATATTCACTATGATACTATCTTATTTGGAAGCAGGGAAAAAAGCTACAATGTATTCTCTGCCTTAGCTCTCTGCCTTAACTCACATTTTCAAAGTGGGAAGTAGTTGACAAATTAATAAAGGTATTTGTTTCTGCCATCATGTTTTCAGATATATCTCTTCTATATCCAACACACATGCTCTGGCAAATGTACATAAATAATCAGTTATCTGTTAAATTATATTTTAACCACATGATGTAAAATGAATTTGTAATAAATCCTTCTACAAAATAAGTAACTTTTTTCTATAGATTACCTCCTTTCATACCTACCCACACCAATTTTGGTTTATGGTATGTGGGAGAACTGTGTGGTCAACTTCAAAGGATTTAGTGAACCATCAGTCAACATTCAGATTATTTTCTCAAACACTCATGAAATTCTTAAGTGAACCCTACCCACAAATTGAAGATTTCTGGAAATCAACTTTATCCAAATGAAAGAGCTTAAAAGAAACACACACACACACACGCACGTGTGCATGCACGCGTTACAAAGCAGAAATGAAAACTCAATGGAAGCTTGATGCTCCTGTAGTTGAATTTTAATATGGAATGCAACTGGAATGCAATATTATGGTTCAACAACTTGCTATTTTTTCATCTGAGCCACTATTTATGTGGACAAAGCAAATCATTTCAGAATCCTTGCCTTCTTCCAATTGTCAAAAAGAAAACCTTGGCCACAAATGTTGTCATTTATGTTAAGCCAAGTTACCAAACTGGGGCTTAATATTAAACCTAATTGGAGTTTCAGTCTCCTCCAGAAATGTGCTCTTAACCAGCCAGTCAGAAATTTTCAGTTCAGCACCAATGAGGTAATCTGTCACATGGGTCCTCTTCATCTCCCAAAGGAAGATAGGGTCAACTGCATAAGAACCCCTGCTTTTCCTCTCTTAGAAAAAGTGACTTTTCCTGAAACAATTCTTTCTTTCTTTTGTTAGTAATTTCCTTTCCTCACTCTCCTTCCTATAAAAACCTTTCATTTTATATGACTCTTTGGAGCTCCTTTCCATTTGCTAGACGGTATGCTGCCCAATTCAGGAATTGCTTAATAAAGTCAATTAGATCTTCAAATTTACTCAGTTGAATTTTTCTTTAACATTATCCATGATAATGCAGAAAGCAAGTGAAAAAGAGAAAGCAAAGGAATGAACAAGGCCTAACAACTCAATGCAAATATGTGATAGACAGACTACTTTTTATGCTTTTAAATGTAACAACTCAATATGAAAATGTGACACCAAAGTCTCAATTCAAAAGAGGCAATTGCAGAGATTATATGCCTTCCTCTTAGTGTTCATGAAAACATTAGTAATTTCATTCAATACCCTACTCTATCACTTAAATGAAAATGTTATTGCCCACCCAACACAACCCTGAATTTCAAAGTATTATACAGCATTTCATTACAGTGCTAATTGTTAACACTTCTATACAAAAGCAGATGTATACTAGTTGGAACTGAAATATCTGAGGTCATCAGCTATGGTATTGATCAGGTATCAAAGTTAATACTCTGTGAAAATGTCTGGGAAGTGTAATCTTACCAACAATTAATGTCTCTCTATAAACATTTTGTGTGTGCTTTCACCACATGGAATTAATTCAGTGAAAGAATTTCACAAACTTTGCAAAAGGTTACCCTTTTAATAAATCTTGTCTTGATGTTATTGGATATAGGCAGATTTTAGATCAGGTTTGCTTTTGGCCCCTTTCCAATTTAGTAATTTTCTTTTAATCCTTTGACTTCAGGCCCTGCCTTTAGTGATAACTCTTATTGTAGCCTGATATTTATTGTTTAGTACCAGGGTCAACCTCTATCAAAAAGGTATTGGAGGGTCACCAATGCCCAGCAGGTTCCCTTTTGTCCCTAGAGAATATATTCAAACCACAGCATCGGGTTTTGGCACAGCAAAGGAGTTCTGACAATGATGTAAGCTTTTCTACTATTTTGTGAAATTGGATGGAAAAAAAAAGCTTTAAGGAGAGCAGAATTTGCCACCCCAAAATATGTTTCTTTGGCATGAGGATTATTTTGAGCTGGTTATTTAAACAAAAAAGGTGGACACCAGAGAAGGTCTAACAACCAAATAGAAGTTAACCCTTTTGTAAGAAACATGTACATTTATTATAAGGGAAATTCCCATTTTTTTAAAGATTTTATTTATTTATTTAACAGACAGAGATCACAAGTAGGCAGAGAGGCAGGCAGAGAGAGGAGGAAGCAGGCTCCATGCTGAGCAGAGAGCTTGATGCGGGGCTCGATTCCAGGATTCTGGGATCATGACCTGAGCTGAAGGCAGAGGCCTCAACCCACTGAGCCACCCAGGCACCCCAGGAAATTCCCATTGTAAGGGTGTCTCCTTTGCTATACCAGAAAGAGGGGGATGACCCAATCTCTAGAAACTCTTTTGGAGAAGGCAATGACTTAAGTCTACCTAACAATCATAACCTTGTTTACTGTGCCTTCCTAATAGCCTTCCATAACTGGCTCCCCACTGCCAGAATGTTTTTGTCATTAGCTGGAGATGGTGTTTAAAGTGTTAGCTTGGACCATTAGGGGAGTTACTGAGTTTTCCTGGGTCTCTCCCAATTATGCAGGAGGTATACATGTTATTAAATTTCTTTTTTTTTCCTCATTAATCTGTCTTATTATATTAAATTAATTATTGGATCAGTGGATGAACCTAGGAAGGAAGAAGAGAAAAATTTTCAGTCCCTACATAAACAGAAGTATAGGAATAGAATTTAGTTTTGGCTGAGAGAATTTTACAACTATTTATTATTTATACCATATTATACATATTGACAGCCAAAGACCAACCAGTAGGTAATGCCTATAAGTAAATGAATGAATCAGCATTTTACTTAGGCTTCACTGTGATGAATACTAATTTGTTAATGTGTAAAATTCTGCATTAAAGTGCTAAATTAGCCTTGGCCCTTGTTGTGAAATTTAGGCAAGCAGAAGCATTCAAATACATTATCACATATTAATTGCCAATAATGACTTGCATCAAGGTAACACGTGTTATTTAAAATAAATTAACAGATACAGAAAAAATCCTAATTAATGAATTTACCAATTATCTGTCTTGCTATAAATATGAGTTTGTGTTCTGATTCTAGTCCTTTCCTATCCACATATGCCTATGAATTCTACTTATAATGATTTATAAGAAGCAAAGGTTGGCTATGTGACCTGTACAACTCTTTGTGACCAGAATTTCTTAAAACTGTTCACTGAATGCTTTCTTGTAGAATGAAAGCATCAAAGCAAATAGCAGTCTATGTATATACAAAACGTTTTAGGGAACAAATCCTTAAAAAAGAAGTAACTTCATAAGGTGCCAAAACAATACTACAAAGAAAAGAGAAATAATTCAAGTGAGGCATTGTATAAAGAAACTTAATTTTATTCCATTTTCTTAATATGCCTGGACAAAAAAAAAGCTTCTTTTCCATTACCTCATCTTAAGTAGTTTTTCAAATCAAACCCATACTCACACTCATGCTGTCACTGATAATGGATCTCATGTCAAAGAAAAAGAGCATAAAGGACCCAATAATAAGTGCAATTATCAAACATCAAAAATGTAGATCAAAGTGGATTTCCTGACTCTTCTATATGCAGTCACTTCACAGCATTTCACTATTCATATCATGTGGTCTTGACAGGATATATTAATTTCTCCATTATGAGAGCAATGGAATTGGCACATTTCAGTCAGAAGCTGGCAATAAGTAGAGTCATTATTTCTCTTATTTTAGTGGTTTGTGTGTATATGTGTGTGTGTGGGAGAGAGAGATTGTGTGTGTATGTGTTTGAAAGATACACTCCCCAGACACACCACACTGTCTCCAGAGGTGATAGAGAGCCTTCAGAGAGATGTTAACCTTCCTATGAAGGATGGATCCAGGCAAGGATTTTATTTCTTTCAGATAGTACAATATTTCCTCTCTCTGGGAAACACCCGACCTATCTTTGGGAGGACTAAATTATCTCAGAGGGATACTGGGAGTTCTAGAAACTTGCCTCCCTGAATCATTTCAATAACTCAAGTAATCCAATTTATACCCCCCCTACCCAATCCCATACTCCCTCCTTTCCCAACACTTTTTCTGATAAATTTTTTTCTTTGAAAGAATTTGCATTTTCTTTTCCTACTAAATGTCAAATAAAAATTGTATGCTAGGTATTCTGTAGGCAGATTTCCAGAGTCTTGACAGCCTATAAGCTTTCATTAACTGTAAGTCATTTGTGCCTATACCCTGGTCAGTGCATTAAAAAAACACGCCAGTGACACAGGAATTATCTCTGAACCCACCTTCAACTGGAGTAGTTGACCATAATCAGAAGAGAGAAACTTTTTTAGTTCCTTTTGCAAGGATCCATCTATAAGTTTCTTAGTAATCAACTCCTTAGTGTCTTAATATGCTATTTCTCAGCCACAGAATAAGAGCAAACACTGTTTCGTATTTTTCATGAAAATCTGAACATGTTAAAAGAGAAATAAACCATTTGTAAAAGTAAAAGGGCAAGCTTATATGTGTAATGACAGATGGGACCTAAGCATCAGGGGAAAAAAAGGTTCCTTTAGGATTTTAAAAAAAAATTGTTTTAAAAAGGCAAAATGCTTTCAAGTTAGTAAGTTGAAAATCAATTGATTATAACAAAGTTTCAATGAGTTTTAAGTATTTTGAGGTTAAAAATGGCAAGTCATTAATATCTTAAACTCAGTGAAAGATCATTTTTGTTTTGTTTATAAATTTCAGTCAATCAAATTTTTGACAGTTGAGCACTTCTTAAATGTTAGTTTGAAAATAGGTTGGTTTCTAAACATGTGCTTTAACATACGGCTAAACTAACTTTTAACTATCATTAAATAAATAAATATTATAATAGATAGGTTAGCCAATTAGCATACTTCATTTTTCTCTATGGGGTAAAATGGCTCTGGATCTGGAACAGCTGCTGAAGTTGTTTACCATGACAGTAGTTAGAGAGAAGTTTCTAACTAACTGTGCCAGGCAAAGAGATAATTTTATAGTCTTCTCCCCAAGGGAGGAAATATGGATGAAGAGTTTGAGATGGCAGACTTCATCAATAAATCATGGTGAATATAACAGTGTTGCAGAATTGGGTAGTGGTTTCTATAATGACCAGTAAATACTGCTCTTGTTACTGTTTTTAAAGGGCAAGAGGTAAGAAATATGGGAAGAAAACAAAAATAAAAAAAAATCACAGAATATGTAGACCAAAAAGCAGATACCTTAATGTTCCAGAACCATCATCACAATCATTCTCTGTGCCATAAAACATGTGAAGCTTACAGAATAAGAAAAATAGTGAATATTAGGATGTCAATGGCACTCAAAAGACCTATTTAACAGAAGGAAAAAAATGCCATTTACAATCACATTTTATATTACATGTGAACTTGAAGGTGTAGTGCAGTGATGAGACCAGGAGTTCTGAAACTGACTACCAAAGTTCAAATCCCAGCGCATCACTTAATGCCCATTAATTTAGGCATTACTGAACCTCTCTGTGTCTATTCCCTAATCTGTAAAGGTGGTCAAATAAATATCCCACAGCTTCTGGAGAGAACTAAATGAGTTAGTTCATGTACTTAGAATGGTGCTGGATGTACAGTAAGTGCTCACTAAATTTTGCCATTCTTATTAATAAAAAGGAACTCAGAATACTTTACAGATAAATGTTTAGTGGCAGGCTTGGTCCTATACAAAGCTGTGAAATGAAACAAAAAGGAGGGCTTTCTTCCTTCTTTCTTTAAATTCTATTTCCTTTACAGCTGCCTCTTTTCTTCCTAAGAGGCTCCTCCCCTTGGACTGTGAATTCCCACCCAAATCTGCATTGTTAAATAAAACTATACAATCCAGGTTTTTTTTTTTTTAACCCTCTGTATCCTAACAATACTCCTTCATCCTATGGCACTTTCTCTCAAGTTGGGGTCACAAGAGAACATCAAGTAGGATGAATTACCATGGAGGCAGTGCTGATATTTTGCGCACAGTCTTGAATAAAAGGAGTAAGTGTCCAGGGACTATCAAGAGCTAGGAAAACTGCAAATGTCGCTGTGTGCTGACTCCTCCCAGTTAGCGGAAGACTAACTCCAGAGTTCTGGGGTCTAGATTTGTACATCCAACTGAAATTCAATTTATGCTCTGAATATCTCATAGACCTGCATTTAATATGCCTAAAATGCAACTCCTAATTCCCTCACTCTCACCATACTCCTTCCCTCATCTTACCTAGGTGACACTACAAGGTATCTAACTGCTCAAGCAACAAAATGGGATCATCTCAGATTTCTCCTTCTTGCAGACCTCCTACATCCAATTCATCACCACTGGCTTCCTTCAGAAATATATTTTACATCTACACACTTCTCTTTGTTCCCTATTCCAAGCTACCATCATCTCTCACCCGAATAACTGGAACAGTCTCCTTCCTGGTTTCCCACTTCCAATCTTACCCCCTCTGATCTATTTCCTGTATGATAATCAGGTCTAGAATAAAGTTGAAAGGACAAATTGGAAATTCCCCTCCCTTGCTTATTAAATCCCTCCAGTGACTTTCTACTACATTTAGGAAGCCATTCAAACTCATTATCTTGGCTTCCAAGGCCTGTGAACTGGCTGCTGTTTAGCTTACAGTTTCCATTGAGCTGTTCTCCTCCTGGTCCGCTTTATTTTTGGCACATTGGTCTTTTTGTCCTAGATGGGGTTATATTTTCCCATCACAAGTCCTTTGCCTATGCTTGAAAGATCATTCCCCCACCCCCTTGCCCACCCTTGCCTCATCGCATCTTGTGTATTTCCTTCATAGTGCTTACAACATTAATTCAACATTTTTTCTTTATTTGATTTTCCTCTTTTCCCCATTGGAATATGAGCTCCATAAGCATCATTGTTCAGTGTTCTCTCTCTAGCATCTGGCTATAATAGGTGCTCAACAAATATACTGAGTGGATGGATAAGTAATACATTTCAATACTTGTTGAATGAATAACTGGGAAGGAATGTTTTTTAATCTCCTCTCAAACTAAAAGATGTAGAAAGCTTCTAATTGTCATAATGTATAAGCCTAACCCACCACTTAAAAATAGTCACCTCAATACAACATCTACGTAGCATTTTGATCATATAACAGCTAACTGTCCTTCAGAATGAGCTAACATTTTAGAGTGAAACATGACAGTAAGTGTAATATTGCTTTCTCTTCTTTGTTGTACAATGGTTCTAGTTGATAAATATTATACTTTCAAAATGTCTTTGCTTTAAACCTCCTATTGAATTTGTAGGTTCAGTCATTTGTTTTAGAGATAATTAAAAAAAAAAAACAACCTAGGAATTGCAATGTCACTTTAACCTAAGGTGATAGTTTCTGAATACTCAATCTGTAATGTCACTCTAAAATCCTTCACAGGCCCAAAGTTGGAAAAAAATGAGGTTAAAATAAAAGGCAGGAGATGGCTCTGGACTCAAACTTCTTTTGGGGATTTGTTTCTAAAGATGCCCTCAAAAAGCAATAGGAAGGAAGAGGAATTGTAACTTAATTGTAGGCACTTTCTTTTTAAAGATTAATAAGGGTTACCTGGTTCTATTTTACTCTAATAATATTCTAATAATGTCAATTAAAAGGCACTCTTTCTATTCTTGAGGACCGAGATAGTCTCTCAATCCAAGTCACTATATTAGTTTTACTTTTGACCCATGCCATGCCATTCAAAAATATATTTTTCTTTTTAAAAAAATATTCAGTAAATTCAAAAAAGAGCCAACAATATACTTTCACCTCCAGACTTACTATTTAAGCCTAAGGAGAATATGACAAGCTTATCTGTGTTATCTTGTGGTTCCATAATTGCTCTCTGTGAGAAAGAAGTAATTTCTTATGAGGAACTCATATCCCTAACTCCTTTAAGTGCTTTTGGTATTGGATTAAATATTAATTTGAAGTACATCTGTGCTTATTCAGTTCAGCAGGTCCTGCTTATGAACAATGGTATAACACAGCACATGGCAATATACACTACATTGCTTTTCCACCAGGGATCACTATTTTGGAATAGATAAGAGACCTCTCTGACCTTCACATTATATTTTATGCACTTTTCTATCCAAGTCATTTATAAAATCGGGACTTCTCAACTTTAGAACACAGGATAATCTTTCTGTTTTCTTCTTTCAAAAGCAAGTACCTTGAGTACCACCATCTTGGGACCAGCATCAAACATTACATTCCAAGAATATTGTACTTTGCTGGGGCAAGCTCATTATTATACTAAATATAGAAGGATATAGTTTCTAAGACAGAATAAAATTTCTATATAACATACCAACCTGTATCTTCTGGAGTGCTAAATACAACCTTAGCTATTTAAACATCAACTGTAAGATTTACAGTTAAGGGACCTTGACATTCATTGTTATAATTGGACTTTTTTTATGGAAAAAAAAGGCTTCCTGGATTATGAAAGATAATTATATATAACTAATTTCCCTTTGGTATTTAAAACATCCATTTAATTACAATGAATATTTCTCAATTTCCACTAGTTTGTCTTCTATGAGAATGTGATAAGAATAAGGGTATCAGTCTAATTTGAATCATTTTATCTAGGAGTTGAAAGAAATATAGTCATTTCCTAACCCCAGCCACCTTACCATGTCCCCCACTCCCATTCTTACTCCTACTCCAAAACAGACTAGAACTTGTATTTCATCTCCACAGTCTTTGTGCATTCAGGTTGTACCTTACTCAGTTTTGTAGCCCAAGAAGTGCCTTGTATATGGTAATGATTCAAATATTTGTTGAACGGAAATTTTGTGCTAATGTGACTGAACTGGGTGGGCCTGGCTCCATGTCTTCAGCCAGGACAACAGAAAAACAAGGGCAACCCCTCATTGATGAGTGTCTGGGTGGTTTTCCATATCACATAGCTTTTGGGGGCTGCTCAAGATAATTTATAGGACCCTTTTTCTTCCTGGTTTTTCAGTCACCATCTATTCCTAGAAATTTGTCAATCCAGGTATAAAATCACCTTGATAAAGCAGGGTTTAAAGTACTGCAGTTCAAAAACTTTCTTTCAAGAGTCCCTTATTTACTTGACTGCAGTTTTCAGAGAGGGTGGCATGACTTATTTTTCCCTGGAAACACGATAACTAAGCTAGCTCAGTGATAATGGAATTTGATGCAGAATGGGCTTATTTAGTTGTTCTTAATAAAGGGATTTGGTTACCTGGAAAGGTTAGCTGCGTAGGTATCTTTTTAAGTCCCGGTGTTTTAGCCCCAAGTGGCCTTATTACTGTAAAAACAAATTATTGCAACCAAGGTAGGGTGCAGCAAAAAGATGTGTCTGTTGTCATGTTACATCTATTGATAGCATTTATGTCATCACTGGATAATAGGGTTTGTTATTAAGTTTCAGGAACAACTAAGGATTTTGAATAACCTCAAGTAACATGAAGAGTATTTTTCTAAAGACTAGATTTAGGCAATAATAGATTGAAAGTTTTAAGTCTGTCTTCTAACAAATTAAGCCGAGTTTACACTACTGAAAAACGTTTTCAACTCCATGTTCTTGCTTCTCATTTGCTTTTTTTGTTTCAGTGATCAAATATTTTAATCTCATAGCAAAGTACTGAGAGTAATATAACAAACATCCATAAATCCACATGGGAAATTAACAAACATTAACCTTTTATCATATTTGCTTCATGCCTCTTAGTAAAGAATGAAAGCATTCTAGTTAGCTCTTGAAATCCCATTCTTACCTCTCCTAAATTCTACTCTGCTCCCCCACCCCTCAGAGGCAACCACTATCCTGAAGTGTGTCCTAAGCACTGTTCTCTCTTGCTGGCATGCCGCCTTCCTGACTCCTTTCATTAGGTTACCACCTACCAGCCCTTTGGGTTTCAGTTGAAATGTTGCTTATTCACAGAGAGATTCCTATCTCTTTCCAAGTCTCTATCTCTGCTATACCCCATCATGTTTACTGATGGCACCCTCTCATTTTAAATGAGTGCTTATAACAATATTGATCTATTTGTTTATTTGTATGCTTATTGTGTGTTTCTATGTGGAGCCCAACTAGACTATAAGCTCCCTGGGGCAGAGACCATGTCTCCCTTGTTCATCACTGAATACTTTGCATCCAACACAGGTTCTTAAACACAGTAGGAGTTCAATAGTATATTTCAAGGATGAAGCACTATAACCTGACTATCAATATAACCCATAAAAAATCTCAATATTTGGCTGTAATCATTAACCCGATCAAGGTACTGTTACTTTCCATTCTAACCACAATACAGTGACATTCTACAAAGAAATAGCAACTTGCATTGTGTAATTAATAGTACAATATTATATGACTTGTAGGAACTTAAAGCACTAAGATGTGTATATATATATATATACATATATATATATTTTAAATTTTATAGGTAATATAACTGTGTTCTCATAGACTTAATGTTTTTAAAAATCTTAATTGGCAGTAATTGCACTATTTACATGTTAATGAACAACACCTGGCCCCAGCTGGGTATAAAGAGGCTGACAATGTTTTTCTCTCACCTCCCTGCCAAAGAACTAAGCATATGCAATTTTAAAGAGACTTGCTTGCCAGAAATAACACATTCATAATTGGTAGGACAATATGAAATTAGTTCACACATTTCACCATTCTCAAACAAATGCATAATATTTTTCATGTTTAAAAGCTTTATGATTCAAAGAGGACCTTATTTCCTACACTTGGTGATTATTCACAATCATTAAATTATTCCTGTCAATGAATGTGCCAGAAACTAGCTAAATGGAGGCCCAAGTGGCCTCCTGTAATAAGGGCCCAATTCCTGGCTTAATCCCTTGGAAAAAAAATGGGTTTCCTTTGAAGTCATTCAAAATCTATAATTAAATATGTTGATTTCCTGGTTCCTCTATCCTATGATACTTTAAATCACTACAGTTTTGAGTCTATTTCCCCTTACAATCCTAATACCAATTAAGAGGTATTGAAAAGTGACTTCTGACAAAAAAGATTTTTGTGAGTCATAAAATGGTTCTTGTTAAATTATTGTATCCAATCATCTGTAAGATACCAGCAGGGATTATGACAAAATGAAAAAAGAAGTACTAGGTCCTCAGACTATATGTGTACCTAGAATTCTATTTTACCAATAGAAGAAAGTTTGACACTGCTCTCCTATTTTCAAATTATAGACAAACCAACCACCAATTATTTATTGAGAGTCTGGTACATTAGCATTATAATGGATACTTTGGAGAGGGGGTTAATGAATGTGCAAGGAGTAAAGTTTCACATAAAGCTGTTTATAAGCTAGTTAGGGAGAAAAGAATGACAAACAACAGCATTACAATATAGTATTGGTTTGTGTGACATAGGGAGTATTTGCAGTCCAGGGAAGAGAGTGTATATTTAGGGAAGTCTCCATGGAAAACCATGTGGACTGAGGGTGGGGAAGGAAAATTTAGTATCTTCCTTGTGGCAGGAAATATGCTAGCTGCCTCATATCATTTAACTTGCTCAAGGTTACACAGTATTTAAGAGCTGGTAAGATCTGGGACAGGAATCCAGATATGACACTGTATGCATTTCTCACTCAGCTACATGCTAGCCTTGAAGGGTGGAGAAGACAGATAAGGTGAGAAGAACAACATGAGTAATGGGAAGAGTGATTCTGCAGTGTGCTGTGCAGAGGAGATTAGTACAAAAGCAAGTTTTGTGGGGAGTCATGGAAAATAACATCAAATAGATACAAAAGGAAGCAACAGATGATATTTCTAACTTAGGAAGCCTTAAAGAAGAGTTTGGATTTGATGAAGTAGAAATTCAAATGAATTGAGTTACATGGTAAAAAAAGAGCATACTAGGTTTTCAGAAGCTGATAGAGTAAAAAGAGGTGAGAGAGGAATGGAGTGTGATGATGATAAAGAAGGCAACTTCACTAAAGGAGTCAGAACACAAGCTCCTCAGTAGCGCTGTATCTCCAGCCCATAACACAGTGCCTGTATATGAAATGCTCAATACAATCATATTGATTACTATAATGAATGAAGGAATGAATGGTTATGGGAGATATTTGTGACAACATGAATGTAAATCAGGCTGAAATTTAGCGTGGCACTAAGAAAAAGCTTTGGAAAAGGAAATCATTTGTGCTAATAACTAATGGACAGGTAAAACATTTGTTAACAGTTATCAAACAGGCTTAGAATACAATAATAAAAGTTCAAAATAATATTTTAAAAATTAAAAGCAGCTAAAACAAGATAGCACATAATGTATCCTTATCAATGATTTTCTTAAACATTCATGTTTGGCAAGAATGAAAAGAAACAGGTGGTCTCAAGCACTGCTAAATATTAAGGTTTTATTTTACGGTCATATAGATAGATATAAATGACTGTAATATTTACCTAGAAAATGTCATGACTTTGTCAGTAGAATTAATGATAGCATCAATATCATAAAATTCCAAAGGTTTTATAAATCATTTTGGGCAAAGGCTTCCAATTTTTTCCACAAATCAGAAACAGGGATCACAGCAAGAAAACACTGAAAGGCTTTCTTGTTCCATCTTATTCTACTTTTACTTTTATATAAATACACTGTGGTATCAGGAAAAAATGTTCCTATACATTTTATGTGACAGTTTCCCAAGCCTGCAGTGAAAGCCTATATGTAATCATTTTTTAGAAGATTTACTTATTTATTTGAGAGAGAGAGTGAAAGCAAGCTCGAGTTGGGGGAGGGGCAGAGGGAGATGGAAAGAGAGAATCCCAAGTAGACTCTTAACTAAGTACAGAGCCCAAGATGGGGCTCAATCCCAGGACCCTGAGATCATGACCAAGAGTTGGCTGTTCACCTGACAGAGTCACATAGGCATCCCTATACATAATCATTTTTGAATTAAAAATCCAGGATATAAATTTTGAGATAAAGGATATGATAATTTTGATTATAATAAAACAAACCACTAGCATTTTCCCAATTTCATCCAAAATGAGCCAGCCATTTTTTTAACGTTTATTTATTTTAGTAATCTCTACACCCAATGTGGGGCTCAAACTCATGACCCCAAGATCAAGAGTTGCATGTTCCTCTGAGCCAGCCTGGTGCCCCAAGCCAGCCAATTTTGAAACTCTTAATAATATAGTTTCTTTCCTTCAGATTTTTTGAATAGGAGGTATAGTCTGCTTTTGCCAGTAAGGGCATTTTTAAAGCATACAGAACATTTTCAAAAACAATTACACACACATAAACATACATATGTCATTAAAATGATAAAAGACAAACAATGAACTGGAAAAAGTACTCATAAATCAAGTCCCAAATAAATAATTTCCTTAATATACAAAAACCTACAAATCAATAATAAAAGACCAACAATCCAATGTGACGAACAATACAAATAACTTATAGAAAGTGAAATGTTAATGGCTCTTAAACATGAAAAATTCCCCTTCCCATTCATAATAAAAGAAATGGAAATGAAAGAAATGAAATGAAAAATACAGCAAAAAAAGAAATGAAAATATAGCAATATTGGATTTTTGAGTCTATCAGAGGACAGAATTCAAGACATTTGATCATACCCTGTGTTTGCAAGTGTTTGAGGAAATAGGCATTCTTCTATGTTGCTAATGTAAACTCAGGTTAGTCCAACTTCTACTGATGGCAATTTGACAATCTGACAAATACTGTCAATATTTATCAAAATTAAAAATGTGCAAATAAGTTGGGATACAAACTCTACTTCTAGTACTTTACACGTGTAAAATAAAACTAGTATGCTTTTGTAATACCAAATAAATAAAACTAACTTAAGCTACACTAACTCGAAGCAGTATTGGTAAATGCATTACAGTACAGTGGTGCAACTGGAAAAGCAGCAGCTGCTTAAAATAAGGACCTTTAAGATACTCTGTTTAAGATACTTTAAGATACTCTGTTAAATGAAAAAAATACAAGGTTTGGAGCAAGAAATATAGTGTGCTTCTTTCTATTTGGGCTCCAAGAGGAAATATAACTGCATATGATTATATATTTCCATAATATCACTGAAAAGATACCTAAGAAACTGGGTGGAGCAGTTGATTTCAGAGAAACTGGGGGTGAGGGTTGAGGGAGGGAGATATTTACTTACTGGATACCCTCTCCACATTAGGTCTAACTATAAGAAATTGCCAGTACTGAACTGTTTTTGACATAGAAAAACAGTAATTTCATTTTGTTCAAAAACACCATTGCATTTGTACTAAATGAATGTGCTACCTATTACTAAAAAGGACATGTTTTAATTAAAGCTACATCTCATGCAAAAGGTTTTGTTATTTTTTTTTACTAGAGTTGGTATAGTGCCATCAAATGAACTTAAGACCTGGTCAATTGTGTAGATGGCTGTGGAGAATGGGATGGCCAAGAGAGAAACAGTATAGCGTATCTTTGGATATTAGATGTAGGGCATAGAGCCCCATTTCTGGAGTCAGGTTGCCTTGGTCTTGGCTATGTGACCTTGGAAAAGCTAAATAATCTTTCTGTACCCTGGTCTCAACCATACAATGGAAATAAGCATAGTGCATAGCTCATCAGAATGTTGTTGGATAACATAGACCTAATGTCTAACATGCTTAGGAACATGCCCGACACATAGTGCTCCACAATGTTAGCTGCTGTTAGCATGAACATTATCATCACCACCACTAATATCATTATTGTTGTTGTTATTATTGACATGGCTTATTCACTCCTCCAGAGTTTCAAAGTTACTTTCAAATTTTTGTTCTGTTCTTATTTTCCTCCCAAAGCCAATCATAGCTGTGCTTATTTTGGTTCTATTTGACTTCATATCCACTATTCATGCTTCTCCTCCTCTGCTTCTTTTTTTTTTTTTTTTTTTTTTTTTTTAAAGATTTTATTTATTTATTTGACAGAGAGAGATCACAAGAAGACAGAGAGGCAGGCAGAGAGAGGGAGGGAAGCAGGCTCCCTGCCAAGCAGAGAGCCCGATGCGGGACTCGATCCCAGGACCCTGAGATCATGACCTGAGCCGAAGGCAGCGGCTTAACCCACTGAGCCACCCAGGTGCCCCTCCTCCTCTGCTTCTTATTTCTGCTTCCCATTTCTAGGCTTTCATGGCAGGTGACTCTTCCTTTGACCCCTTCAGCCTGGAGGCAGTGGTGGCTTCCTGCTGTTGCTGATACTTGGGTAGCCTCAATGTCCCATATTCAGCTTTTCAGCTCCTCCATAACCTGTGTAACCAAGTTCCAATATTAAATCTCTCTGTTTTAATTTTTATTTCTCTTCCTGGTTAGACCTTGACTGATTGAGTAGGGCTGACACAAGCAAGCATGAGAAAGAATGGAGGATAGGCAGCATGTGCTTGGCACCAGTGGCCAGAAATGACTCCAGTTTCTGACCAGTTTATTTAAATGAATCCTATGGGTGTGAGCTGACCCTGCAAGTAACCTCCAATGCTAATACTATGGTAGCCAAGTCTTAACAGGATTTAACGTTTTTACTAAATCAAGCAAAAAAGTTATTTCTGTCTCGATGGCATGTATCTGATGTTTCCATCAGCAAGTGTTACAAACTGTTAATTAAAACACTAGAGGGGCGCCTGGGTGGCTCAGTGGGTTAAGCCGCTGCCTTCGGCTCAGGTCATGATCTCAGGGTCCTGGGATCGAGTCCCGCATCGGGCTCTCTGCTCAGCAAGGAGCCTGCTTCCCTCTCTCTCTCTCTCTCTCTGCCTGCCTCTCTGTCTACTTGTGATCTCTCTCTGTCAAATAAATAAATAAAAATCTTTAAAAAAAAAAAAAAAAAAAAACACTAGAGTTGACCTAACCAGTACTGAAAGGAAATGTAAGCATCAGTAGTAATGCCTGATCAATTGGATGTATTTATGACTGTCTCCTCATTATTTCCTACTGAGGAGTTCAAGAGGCTATGCATGACCGTAGATGGCTGGCAGGCTACCACATCAATACCTGGGGTCTGTCAGAATCAGTTCCGGGTTTTAGAAAGGCTTATTTATCCACTCCAAGAAGCCCATGTGCATAAAATAAAAGACTCTGCTTATCTTTCATCAAATTATATGCTGTAGCCCAGCTGCAAATAAGTAAATAAAATAACACAACTTGTAGTGTTCCTCAATGTTCATAAAGACGATTTTTAATTTGGTGGCATGAAACAATGCATTAAAGAAAGTTTCCTGAAACCAAGACACAACTGAGTTACTCTGCTAAAGCCAGATATTTTTATTCCAACAGTGATTTCATTATACAGTAAATTATAATGTTCTAATTGGGAATTTGCAAAACACCAAACAATATTAAATTTTAAATGACTATTGTCTTCTGAAATAGTTGCCAGAAAAATTATGGTCAGAAGCTAAATAGATTCTATTTTTTTCTTTAAAATACCATCAGTATGTACATAGCATTTTATACTTTAGAGATAATTTTCAATAATAAAAGATTCTCTGTTAATTAAAAAAGGAGTACTTTAGGTGAATAAAGAAAATTTTATCTAAATACTGTACTTAGGGAAATAAAGCTGATTTAAGACATTGTGAATTGTTCAATGAAACGGAATTGTTCAATGCAACAATCTGAAAAGACTTGGCAGAGAATTATTTAAGCAGTAGACAGAATAGAAACACTGGTATGAAACAAAAGGAAATAAAATGGCAGAGAGAAGGACTCCTCTGGAGGAAAAAATAGCATGATCCAAGTTTTAAAGAAAATTAGTTTACTTAGGGGTTACATGTTTTTGAAAATTAGTAAAAGTATTTTAAAATATTATAAAATTGTGTTAATGAAAAAGAATTGGTCTGATGTTTGAAAATGAACACAACATCCTTTTGTTTCTTTCTGAATGTTTTGGAAATTATTCTATTTGTGAATATACCAAGAGATGATTACAAAGATGAAAATCATACAGCTGTCATAAAGACAAAATCAATCTCTGGGCATAAAATGGTAATTACACCAGCATCACAGGAAAGGAAGGATATGACAAAGCCAGGGTTGATAAAATACAACAAAATATGTAACCTCTTTTTCAGGTCACTTTGTTAAAAAAAATTCTTAAGAATTACAGTTCGTAAATAAATAAACAATCCAGGGGTGCCTGGGTGGCTCAGTCGTTGGACATCTGCCTTCTGCTTGGGTCATGGTCCCGGGGTCCTGGGATCAAGTCCTGCATCCAGCTCCCTGCTCACTGGGAAGCCTGCTTCTCCCTCTCCCACTCCCCCTGCTTGTGTTCCCTCTCTCATTGTCTCTCTCTCTCTCTCTGTCAAATAAATAAATAAAATCTTAAAAAAATAAAAAATAAATAATCTGAAATACATAAAGAACTTCTACAACTCAAGATCAAAAACACCCAAACAGTGGGATTAAAAAATGGGCAGAAGACCTGAATAGACGTTTTTCCAAAGAAACATCCAGATGGCCAACAGACACATGAAAAGGTGCTCAACATCACTCATCATCAGGGAAATGTAAATCAAAACCATAATGAGATATTACCTCATACCAGTCAGAATAGCCAGTATCTAAAAGATAGGAAACAACAATTGTTGGTGAAGATATGGAGAAAAGGAAACCCTCAGGCACTGCTGCTGGGAATGTAAATTGGCGCAACCACTGTAGAAAACAATATGGAGGTTCTTCAAAAAATTAAACATAGAAATACCATACAATACAATAATTTCACTACTGGGGATTTTGGTCCCTTGCAAGGGACCAAAGGCCAGCTGCCCACTTTTGAATGCTATTTTATTTAATTAATTTATTTTTTAATTTCACTTTTGAGAGGGAGGGGGCAATGAGAGACAGAGAGAGAATCTTAAGCAGGCTCCACACCCAGCACAGAGCCTGATGTGGGTCTTGATCTCATGAACCTGAGATCATAACCTGAGCCCAAATCAAGAGTCAGACACTTAACCCACTAAGCCACCCAGGTGCCCCATGATTATTTTTAATAAAAGTTACTTAAGAATGAGTCAGTGTGAGGGCACTCAGACCATTTTCTGTCCCCTGAAAGCAGGAAACAAATCTCCCATGTGAAAAATATCCTTCCTGTACTAAGAGTTAAAAAGACAAAAACAGCCTTATTACCAGAGATAAGCAAGTTGAAGCTGAAAAAGCTGCAGACAACAAACCTTGTTACTACTTTTTTACTAATCCACTACCTCAGCAGAAATTCCACTTAGAATTCTTTACTAATTAATAATCTCAAACATCTATTTTCTTTATCCTGTCAATGATTCACAAATTTATTGTCTCTTGGTCTAAAACGTATAAAAAATTGTCTGTCTTGGCCATTTTCTTAAGTTTCAATTTCATTATTGGGCCTCTATGTTTAGGTAATAAAACTTGGGTTTTTTCCTATTAATCTGTCTCATGGCAGATTAATTTTTTCCTATTAATTTCCTAATTTTTTTCCTATTAATCTGTCTCATGGCAATTTATTCTTAGTCCAATTGGAAGACCTTGATGGGTAGAAGAAAATTTCTTTTTCCTTCCCAACAACTCAAAGAAAACAAAAACACTAATTTGAAAAGATATATGCACCCCTAAGTTTATTGCAGCATTACTTCCAATAGCAAGATATGGAAGCAATCCAAGTGTCCATTGATAGATAAATGGCTAAAGAAGATGTGGTACATACACAAATACACACACACATACAAACAGACACACACAGGAATATTATGTAGCCATGAAAAGGATGAGACATTGCCATTTATCACAGCATGGATGGGCCTAGACGGTATTATGATAAGTCAGACAGAGAAAGACACATACCATATGATTTCACTTATATGTGGAATATTAAAAGTAAAACATATGAACAAAACAAAAATACAAACAGATTTTTAAATGCAGAAGTTGTCAGAAGGGAGGTGGGTAGGGGGGTGGGTAAAATAGATGAAGGGAGTTAAGAAGTACAAACTTCCAGTTATAAAACAAGTAAGTCATGAAGATGAAAAGTATAATAATATAGTCAATAATATTGCAATAACATTGTATGGTGAAAGATGGAGACTAGACTTATCATGGTAAGAATTGAGTAGTGAATTGTTGTATCACTATGTTATAAACCCAAAAGTCATATAATAGTATATGCCAGTTATAAATCATTAATACATTTTTAAATGTTTAATATATGCATGTATGTATTTATGTCTGTATGTGTACACACACTATATTTAGAGTACATATAATAGTTCAATACAGGCTAAAGAAATATCCCTAAGCACCTGCTTTTAGAAATAGAGAATGACTCACAATTTTCATATCAGTTAGTTATATATAAAGGAGTACTTATAAAGTGTTTGAAAATACTTATAAAGTGTCTGAAAAATGTTTGAAAATCAAGTATTTTCTGCTTCCTGCCACCTTACTTCAAAAGTCTCAATTTGCTTATCAATCCACAACTAAAACAAAGCAATGGAATGTAGTTTAGCCACTGTACTCATAATCATAAATAGTTTCAAAATTAAGACGTTTTACTATACTGGATTTATTAAATGCTCTAATTTTATTTTGCTCTAAATTAGATCTAAAATTAGATCTAAAATCTAAATTAGATTTGCTCTAAAACTTTAAAAATCATTTTAGTTATTTGGGATTAGTATTCTATCACATCTAAATGGAAGAAAGTACTTTTCTAATTAATCATTTGATACATTTCATAGAAGATTTACCAATTTCAAAGAATTATCTCTTTCTTGTGCTTTATGTATTTCTAAAGCAAGTTGTTTTTGACGTTGCCTTCAGATCGCATGAGATTATCACAGAAGCAGCCATAGCTATGTGAAAGGAGCTTTATATACACTACCTCGTTCAACCTTCACAACAAACCTATACTCAGTGGGATTCTGCCCATTTTATAGAAGCGGAAACAAAGTTCTGAGGTGTTAAGAAACTTGCCTCAATCACATAGCAGTTAAATGACAGAGCTAGAATTGTAATAGTCTTCTAATACTCCAACACCTCTGCTTCCTCCACCATATTCTACTGCCTCTCCAGGTCGTATGTAAGAGTGAATGAGAGTACCAGCAGAGAAAAACAAGATTATAGTAAAATTTCACCCACACAACTTCAACTACACCAAGGAAGAAAAAAGAAAAAAACAGTTTCTAGAGAATGCTATGAAATTATGTAAGCATTTAATCCAATGTATTACACCTCCATTTATGATGCATGGGGTTTCTCCCGGGCCCTGAGAAAATCTTCAGTCGGCTTACCAAATACTAAAGAATGTCCTCTAGATCCAATTTACTGAGGCAGGAAAGTCACTGACTTTAAAAAAAAATTGTAATTAAAAGGGTTAAAGTAAAAAGAAATTGGAAGTGTAATGCTCTGTTAACCAAAAAATTCAACTAATTAATATATTTTATTTCCTGAACATTTATATCAGTAAAAGTTTTACTCTATTTAATTTGCTTTCCTTGGGTTTATGTGGTAAATGTAATAATGCATGGAGAAAGCTTAAAACGGTGCCTGACCCACCAGTTACTCAAATTGTTGTTGTTATTGTTGTTCATTGGTTCAATCAACAGAAATTTATAAAATGCCCACTATGGTCCAGGCACAGTTCTCCGTCCTAAAGGTAGAGTTGTAAATAAAACAAAGTTCCCGCCCTTGTGAAATTTACCTTTTGGGGATGAAAATATGATACAGTAATGTGCCTTCTACTTTTACTGTTAATCTTTCTATCATCACCATCATTGTCACCATTATCATTTCTCAATGGAGCAACAAAAAATAATACAACATATCTAAATTTAATACCATGGTTACCTACACCTACTCACTTCTAGGAGCAGTTATTGTATGACAGGGTTAGCCCTACAGTATTTCAGATCTTAGGGAAATTGTCTCTGAGTCTCTAGAGCACTTGTAGGGATAGTGAACTGGGATTTCTTTGAGTTTACAGAACAGGTTGAATGAACTGTTTTTATATGCTGAATTGCTAATAAATGTTTCAATAATAAATGTGTGTACAGCAACATTTGATTTAAGAGTTGCTTATATTATAATCTGATAGTGAGGTTTTGGAGAATAACCCTCAATCATCAGGAGACCTCATCAGAGGCTACCATTGTTTATGAAAAACAAAAACTAAAACTTCCACATGATCTAATTGGCTCAGGTCAGTCCACTGCAGAAAGCTGTCAGGTTGTGTGAGAATACTTTAAACATTAAGAAAGAAATTAAGCAATTTGCTTATGAGCAAGTACAGTAACCCTAGAGTAAGGTTATTACAAGGGTATGCACCCCTGGCCAGTTCTGGACAAAATAAGGTAATGATGACATAATTTGGGGAGACTACAAATTTAATATAATCCAACAAATTTTAAACACTCCAAACAGTCCAGCCACAATTTTCAGTGGCTGCTCTTAGATTAGTCAGACTATAGATTATTCTTATTTCTAATAACAAAAGGTCTTGCATGAAGATAATCAGAGAAATTCATCTGAATTTTTTAAAGGTTTTATTTATTTATTTGACAGACAGAGATCACACATAGGCAGAGAGGCAGGCAGAGAGAGAGGGGGAAGCAAGCTTCCTGCTGAGCAGAGCGCCGGATGAGGGGCTTGATCCCAGGTCCCTGAGATCATGACCTGAGCCGAAGGCAGAGGCTTAACCCACTGAGCCACCCAGGCACCCCAATTCATCTGAATTTCAAAACTTGCAGGTGCTTCAACCAATCCTAAATTTCAAAATATTTTCATGCACAATCTTATGAACCAAGTCAGTTAAAAAAAATATGGGGCACCTGGCTTGCTCAGTCAGTAGAGCATGTCACTCTTGATCTCAGGGTTGTGAGTTCAAACCCCATGTTGGGCTTAGAGCTTACTTAAAAAGTAAAATAGGACAGCAAAGAAGGTACAGAAGACTGGCGAATTTTTATAGCACCTCAAAATCTCAAAGTCATTTACCTCCTATTTGATTCTCATGATATCCAACTACATGAGGTGGTAGTCCCTTTGGTTATATGAGAAAACTCTTATAGATAGGTTTAGTGATTTGGCTAAAGTCATTGATGTGTCATTGGTGTCACTGGCAGTATGGACTAGAATCTAGAATTGACACTGCATCATGTGGTCTCAATGATTTCACACCTAGAGCCTTAAGCTATAATTCTTCCTTTATTACAGAGTGGAATAACTGAAACTTAACCAATACAGGCTCTTCCTTCAGGAAACAGGCAAGAAAACATAATGCCTGAGAGAGTAGGGAGGAAAATGTTTCTGGCTTCTATCATTGCAAGAAACTTCTTTGCTTTTGAAAGTTATTGCTAACCTTAGCCCTCTCTTATGCACAAGCATCATGAAATTCTCAAGTTTCAAGTTTTTTAAATTAATCTAAATGACACTAGGACATCTGAATTTAAAATATTCCAACCCCATTCTTTTTTCATATGTCAGTCAATGGATTTTTGTCCTAGTGTTCTGTTCCAATTCTACTTTTCAGACACGCATCCCATCATTTTCATTCCAATTCTTCCCTGTGTCAGCCAACTCATTTTTCTTTCTTGACTTGGCTTTTACTTACACTTTTCAGTAAGTTATATATTATTTTCATGTTTTCCTGATGGTTATGTAAATTAAAGTTTTTTATCTTACCCAAAGTCGAACCCACCTCCCATCCCTACAAAGACACACAGACAGACCTTCATTTTTTATTCATTCCATTTGGATTCTCTCCAATCCATCTGATGAGCACAGATATAGATGTGAAAATAACACCTAATTTAGATCCTCTAAGGGTTTTTAAGAGAATAAAAGAGATCTCACTTTTTGCCTACCAATAATCATGAAACCTCAGTGTTAGAAGGGTCCTTGAAAGTCATTGAAAGTAATCACTTGAAAATCTTAGATAATCTTTGTCCATTAAACATCATCATCACAGGGAATGTGAACTTCTCACACTTGTATTGTTTTCCCTCAATACTATGCATTCTCTCAATATAAGTAGATCATTTATATTATATACCTACATAAGTCAATCACATAATCTCTTTGGGATCATAGTCTACTTAATGCAACCCACTAATATAGCAGATGGGGAAACTATGGCCTAGAGAGAAGGAGAAACTTTCTGAGGGTCACATATCCAGTTGGTATATATCCTGAAAGCCACATCTCCTGCCTGACAGGCCAACTCTTGTCTTCTGCTATAACCTACACTTGATAGATTGTCTTGTCAGTACCACTTTCCCTTTTGAAAATATCTGTTGCCTTCCATTCAGTAGAGGCAAAGATCAACCAAAGGCTGAGTTCACTCTTCCTATTTCTAAAACCCTCCACAACATCTAGAACAATATCTGAGATTCAGTAGTTACTTTATAAAATTTCATATATATGCTCTATTTCTTTCTCCTAATTTTCAAATTTTTCAACACATTAAGATAAAACAGATTTCCCAATGACTTACTAAATGCTTTCCTTACTTGTCATTTAACAATATCTTATACTTTTTACATTTAGTTGACTGTCTCACTAACTCCAAGACTGAATTAGCATTACAATTAAGATTCCATGAGACAAGTGATCACTACAGACTGGTGGCTTGTCCTGCCATTTCTGAGTCACAAACAAATCACTATGTCGACAGGATATAGAATGAAAAATTGATTAAAAATAGACATTTCTGCACGGCACTCAAAATCCCCATTTGGTATAATTCCCAAGCTTAAATAAGATGATGTGCCACTTCTCATCCAAGATGACCATGAAAAATTAGAACAGTTACAAAAGTACATATTATGAAAGCTATAAACTCCCCACAGCATTCATTATTACTCATTTAATTTACTGCAAAATATTTCACAAAAAGAGAGCTATTATTTGAAATTTCAAAATGAACCTGAAGATTTTTTTTTCAGTAAATGGTTTTTAAAAGGCGAAAGAGAGGAATTTAGTATAGAATAAAACATTTCAATCAATTTTCCCCTTGCCACTGTACTGTGAAATACATTAATCAAAAAAAAAAAAAAACCGGGGAATTCAGTGCAGCTGGATGTGCTGGTTTTGTCATTCACTCTACAACCCATTTCGTCACAGCCTGGGATACTTAGGGGTAAAGATACAAACTGTATTTAAGCAGTGAGGGAAGTTTACTCAATAAGAGCTTGAGCTAGGCCTTGGGAATGGTTTAGATTCTATTCCATAGGAATGGTGACAAGAATATCTTGGGCTTAAGCCACTTGTATAGTAGAAAATGCACTGCTGAGGGGGATGGACTAGGTATCTCAGATTATTAGGGTACGTTGACGGGATGGTGATGGTCAGTACTATGCAATAGTAATAATAGCTACACACCAAAATCTGTTTTCCCTTTCTTCCTTAGTAACAGAATTCTAGAAATCACATGACCACGCAGCCACTTCCTGGCTCCAGTTTAGCTAGGTGACTTTGCTCACCAGTGGAAACCTTAACCCACTGCAAGTGTTCCCTCCACTCTTTCCCCTTCCTACCTGCCGGAATTAGGAGGTGGTAGGAGCAGTTTCAACCACCCAGATGATAAAAGTGGCCCTAGAGGATGATGGAATAACATGAGGTGAGGAATCTGGGTCCCTGTATGACTGTGTGCAGCCAAGGTGTCTGCTCACCCACCCGGGACTGTTCAGGCTGTTCCATGAAAGTACAGTAACTTTTTCTGTTGGGTTATTTTGTTACAGCAACTAAGCCTTTTACCCTAACAAATGGAACTAATCCTTGTTATATACCAGAAACTAAAGGGCTTATTTTTTAAACATTGTATTTATTATTTATTTATTTATTTCAGAGAGAGAGAGTGCGCCCACACAAGCAGGAGGGAGGAGCAGAAGGAGAGGGAGAAGCAGCCGCCCCCCCAAGCAAGGAGCCTGATGCAGGGCTCGATCCTAGGATCCCCAAATCATGACCTGAGCTGAAGGCAGACATTTAACCAACTGAGCCAACCAGGCGCCTCTCAAGGGTTTATTTTTATGTGCGTCCATTGCATCCATCTACTTGTGCCAAAATGCTCCGTGCACTTTAGGTCATAACTGAAATGCAAGCTCTCCTCCGCAAATCCTTTCCTGATTTACCTCCAAGCTTCCAACAGCTGAACATAACCTTCTTTGTCCCTTTCTCATAGGACTTTTCATTTTCTTTTTTTGTTTGTTTGTTTTTAAATACTTTATTAATTTGACAGACAGAGATCACAAGTAGGCAGAGAAGCAGGCAGAGAGAAAAAAAGAAGCAGGCTCCCTGCTGAGCAGAGAGGCCGATGTGGGGCTCGATCCCAGGACCCTGGGATCATGACCTGAGCCCAAGGTAGAGGCTTTAACCCACTGAGCCACCCAGGCGCTCCAGGACTTTCCATTTTCTAAGTGCATAAAGTAAGTTCTGTTTGTGTGTGGCTTATGTCTTCTACCAGAACAAACTTCATGGTAGTGAGTTCCTATCTTATTCTCCTGTGTAACCTCAAAAGTGTCAGTACTGTGACTTTCTCAAGAAGTGTTTATTGACTGAATGAAGGACTGAAACATTTGAGCTTCATGCTGTTTTTCTATAACCTTCTGTTGTAGCAGAATGAGCCTGGAGCAAGTACACATTTATCATGGGCAACAGAAGCAGAAAAGAATCTATGTCCCAGAATCAGTAACAAGTTGATCCTAAAACAACTTTTACCTATAACCCTGCTACCTAATGTTTTATGCTCCCTTCTTTTTCCAGCATTTCATTGCACCAGTGAAGGAATAGGAAAGTGATGCATGGTAGTTAACCATAAAGAGTTTATATTCACGACTGCTTCCTAAGTGGATTGTGGGAAAATGTGCCTTTGTAACAAATTTTGTCCTTTGCCAAAGGCTTAGTAGAGTCAAGGACTGAATGGACCAAGAACCATGTTGAGCCTAAAACCTACACTGTTACATTATGCTGGTTTTCTTTTACTTGTCTTCACATTTCACTATCATTTTTATAATATGGCAGAGACATACATGTTAGGTTTGGTACTAAGGAGCAATCGCTACTTGTAAAAATGGAAATTTACCTCAAATTTTCAAAGAAATGATTTAGAAACAAATAAATATGCTTGCCAATTTGTGTGGAAATCTTGGGTTGAAATTTATTAACTATTATTTATTATTTTTCCCCTACCATTCTAAATCAATGTAAAATAAGAAGATTTGAGCAAAGGAAACTTTGCTGTAACAATTTTTTTTCTTCTTTGTACTTTGATATGTCATTACTCAATAACATTTCATAATTCCTTGTGCTGGCAAAGGGGAAAATTAAAAGACAAAAGTGTGAAACACGAAAAAGTAGTTTTTAAAAATATCTGGGAGCCCAAAAGGCTAGTATTTGCATATACTATCTTTATAGAGTTTATTTTTCCTCCTTTCCCTGAAAATAATATTTTAAACTTACAAAACTATTACAGGTTTCATACAATCATCACCCAGGGAGAACCATCATAAACAATTTAGTGGACATTTTTCTGGCCGATTTAAAACATATATAATTATGTTTTCTGAGAAATTATTATCATTACATAGACACTGTTTTATAATCAGCTTTTTTCTACTTAACATATCATGAAAAATGTCTCATGTCATTAGTCTTCTAAAGCATTATGGTTAATGCTGCATAATGGTTCTACTCCAGAAAAATACCCTAATTTATTTAACCAGAACTCCATTATAGGACCTCCCTCCTGTCTTTTTGTATCTTCATTCCTTCACATTTATTTCATTTGCACGTAATTGCACAAAATGTAGGGATAAAAAGAGTTATCAATACTTTAATAAGATATTTAGAGGGATTTGCCTTTTAGTCAAAAATTTTCAAGAGAAAATTGATGCTTCTTTAGCTCAGCTGATTGAAGGTAAATGAGGCAAATGTCTTAGACCTGAAGCTCTCTGTACCCATCAGCACCTCTTTTTTGTAGCTGCTATATCCACTGTACACATATTTCTCATGCACTTCACGTAGAGCCACAAAAGACATACAACACAAAGTGTGGTTAATAGCCACCTGATGGAAGAAAGAACCAAACAGGTAGGTATAAGAAATGAAAGGAGTTTGTACAAGTCTGTTTGACTTCAAAGTCCATGCTGGAAACCACTGCCAGGTTGTTTTTATCAGGCCCAGATAAAATAACAGCAATAGTAAAATAAAACAACAGCAGGATGTAATTTTGAAATTTAAAAATACAACCCATTTAATGTGCAATATTAATAATGTGCAGTATTACCTCCTCTTTTATACTTTATGGTCAGAGTTCTGTTCTTTTTTTTTTTTTTTTAAAGATTTTATTTATTTATTTGACAGACAGAGATCACAAGTAGGCAGAGAGGCAGGTAGAGAGAGAGAGAGGTGGAGGCAGGCTCCCTGCGGAGCAGAGAGCCCGACGCGGGGCTCGATCCCAGGACCCTGGGATCATGACCTGAGCTGAAGGCAGAGGCTCAACCCACTGAGCCACCCAGGCGCCCCAGAGTTCTGTTCTTCTTAAGGGCAGTATTTTTTTCCTACTTGAGGCTTTCTATAAGTAAACTAAGCTCACATCCCAACGTCTGTCTTATAAAAAATAAAATGTAATAAAAGGGCAGAGATTTCTTCCCCATGTTACTTGATTTCTACATGTGTTACTTGCACTGAAGTAAAAACTTTGAAACAGGAAGGTGATGAGATACAGAAAAGTAAGGAAAGTATTATTATCATGCAGATGGATTTTGGACTGAATGATATTCCACAAGTGGAAAATGAAGAATTTCTCTTTCATACATGAGTCAACTTTTTAAATTTCCCTTTTTAGGTAGAAAACTGGGCAGAAAATATCAATCCAAAAAGATCCAAACAAACAGGTTTACTATTGCTGTACCTTTTTAAGTTTATGGGGTATAATGGCCATAATTAAAAATTTCAAAAGGGGGAGTACTCCTAACCACTTCCGGTCAAGCACTGCCCCATTCCAACAGATTTCTGCTCAACTAAACTCATCAAATGAGAAAAAGTAATGAATAAAGAAAGGATAGAAGAATCAAGCATTAATTATGCAAGTGTTTTTCCTTTCGTCCTTTTCTAATCCCCAATTAACTATTCTTTGCATTTAACTGATATAAAATATGTGTGCATGAAATAGTTATTATATCACTTCAAATATGCACCAATACTCAACAGGTAATTCTTACTGTAAATAAAACATCTCATCTCCTAAGGAAGTGGTGAAGAATCTGGTCTTCAGGTCTGACAACAAGTTTACACTAGTTTGAAAATTAATCAAAGGCAGAAATGGTAATTAAAACACAAAACCATACAAACACAAAACCTGTATCAACAAAATTAGCAAAGATTATTAAAACTCAGTGCTGGGAAAACAAGTAATAAGACAGGTCCTTTCAAACACTGTTGGTTGCAACATAAATGAGCTAAGGTTTTCTGGAAATGAATTTGAAACCATAATAGAAATCTTAAAAATGTTCATTCTGTTTGACCTATTATTTTATTGCTGGAAGCTCTCCTAGGGAGATACTCTGAAATGCAGGCAAAGATGCAAGCAAAAAAGTAGTCAATGTAGAATTATTTAGAATGCAGAAAAATTAGAGGCACTCTAAACATCCAGCATCAGGGGAATATTTAAGTAAATTATGGAACACGATAGAGCCATTAAAATGATTTCCCAAAAAGTCATTTACTGGTATTATAACTTACACGTGACTAGCGTTAAACAAAAGACAAGATGTAACATAACATAAATAATATGGTTCACATTAAATAAAAAATGAAAAACCTGCAAGAAGATAAGCCAAAATGTTGATAGTTGTTCCTTCTGGTTTGTAGAAGAATAAAGTTTCCCCCTTGCATTTTTATACTTTTCCATAATTTCAAGATTTACTGCTCTGTGGTTTCCAAATTTTCTACGATGACTATCTACTTCCTCAAAAATCAGGAAAAAATTAAATTTAAAAAGTCACTTGACATCAGAAGTTCAGACTCTGAGTTTTCTTGGCGACAACCCTATCTGTGAAGGTCACTTTGTTTGCCCACTGCCACACCCCTTGGTTGTTCCTTACATTAGTGGTGTCTCAAACAAGAACGACGACAAATGTTTCCAACATTAAAAATGTCACTTCTCTCCAAATCACAGATTCTTTCGGAGAGTAAAGCAAAGCAAAAGAAGTGAATTTGCTCAAATTTTCTGGTGGGTTTTTCTGATTTTTATCAAGCCCACCTGGATGACTTGCACTTTGCTAACTGAGTTTGCAGGGACTCAATATTGAAGTGTAAATACCACCCAAGCCGCCCCCTACAACATAGGGGTCTCTCACCCTACACCCGGGATGGAGTAAAAATGCATTTATTTTGCCGTGAAGTGAATCTGATGAGTTCTTGTATGAAAATTTTGCTTGGGAGCCCCAAATAAAACAGATCTTCATCTCAGATCCAAAGTCTGTGACATTCCCAACAGCCAAGGTTTGCATTATTATTTTTTATATGAAGGAAGCCTGGACCATGGGATTTACACCAAAGTCAATAAAACTATCTCCTGCTTCTGAAAGAAGTGTCAATCAGATAAGCAGCATGTGTGCCCTTATTATCCCAAGAACAGCATGGTTGTAATACCAAGTCAGAACTTTGTATTACTGCATTAAAAGAAATTAACATGTAATTTAAAATATTTTGTTCTAACTAGTCACAGATCTTGCTTCTTTTGGAAAAGCCAATATAGTTAACATAGACATAAAGAACAAGGAAAAACAGGTAAATTATTATTCACAACGCAAGCCCCATCCTTTTCCTTACATGTGTGTATTTTAAAAGAAGGTGACCTTTAAAATAGGGCCCCAGTGCTAGTATTGTCAGATAGCATAAAGAGAGCAGGAAATTAAAACTTATGATAAAATATTAGGAGTCATGGCCAATTTAAGAGTAATCAGAGTGGAAGGTAATGCATCTCAGAAATTTGAATAGAAATCAAGTCGCTTTCAAAACAGACTTTGATTAACAACCATTTACACACATTTTTTCCAACAATATTTTGATTTCAAACAATAAATTATCTTACCCTGGGGTTATTTTCTGGAATGCCACCGTCCCTCTGCTCTGGTATTACAAGGGCTAAAAGACACCTTAGAATTATCATCTTTTGGAAACATAACATTTCATAATTCTTGGATCTGGTAGAAGCAAGCATGGAATAGTAGCGTGGCCGGCTGCGTGCTCTACTCCTAGGACACTTGCATTGTTTTAGCTATGACCAAGTAAGACATAAATTTAATTTCTTGTGACTATTTGAAATTTATAAGTCAAGAACTCTCTGAGAAGAGGATTTGATGCACTTTCCACCTGCCCTTTTATCAACATTAAACAAACAGTATGTTTTACTACAACTCACTTCTGACATTTATCAGTTGCTTTTATTTGTTTCTCTGCCAACCTCAGCCTTGTCAGCAGGACTTCCGTGACAGCAGTGGCAGCTCATGCGAATTAGCCCCTTTGCAAACAAACTGTTCTTTTTAGAACTATACACATTTGAATGAATCCCCAAAATGTAAAGAATGATTATCCTGGAGGCCGAGACAAGGTACTAACCCATTCTATATGCGCCCACTCCTCTCCTTTTTGAACCAACACAGACTCCCAACTAAAAATAAAAGTAAGCAAGAAAGCAAAGAAGGAAGGAAGGAAAGAAGGAAGGGGTGAGCCACAAAATGCATCATGAGTGTAAGCTATTTGGTGGTTTGGAACATTCCATGATATTTATATGTTGCTTGGAAACAATACTGATGATCAGAGTATATTTCCTGGGCTTGAATTAATAACAAGTGATAGACCTCCATTTTTTCATGAATTATTATGAAAGTAATCGATGGGAAATTTTTGTCCTGAGAATTCTATCCACACTCCTCCCACAAACATATGTACAAATCCTCTGAAAAAATGGCTTCAAGAAAATCTCCCCTCTCTTTTATTTAACAAGGCACTATGCAGCCCATCCTGGGCTAACGGCCAGAAGATTATGGCAAAAATAATCACCTTTGCAACATTAAGGAAAACATGAAACTGGCACTATGATTCAGGACCTTATTTCTTTCCCTCTAAATATGATACTACATTTTTGTATTTTATTTGTGAAATGGTTTTCTGCAAGATGTATCTGGGAAAAAAAAAGAGTTGTTTTCTTTTCAACAAATAGCTAGAGGTGTTGAGAGATTTCCTGTTAAAACTGTGTAAGGCATTCCACTACTTAAAAGGAAATTTAGTGTTGATGAAAGATGCCAGTTTGACAGCCATGGAAAATGAAGGAAGCATTCTTTATTCCCAGGGCACATCATCGCAAAACGAGGAATCATCTCTTATGGTTAAGAGGGTCACACCTTATTGTTTAATATTCATTGAGAGTACACGCATGCCAGATGATGGAAAGATACACAGGAGACACAGTCTGTGTCCTCTAAGACATTACATTCTTCAAACCAGCATATTCCTAGTCTCAGGGGCACAATACAAAAGACTAGTGGCCTCTACTTTAAAAAGGTCCAAGGCAACAAAAGCTAGTGGGTGAGAGATTCAGAAGAAAGGGAAAAATCGTTTAGTTTGGACATTGTTACTGTTTCCTCTAAGTGTTCTCCCTCTGTAAACTTAAAAGTTGGGCCTGTCTGGCCTTGGGGTTGTATGGTAGCTGTTACATAGTTTATTGTGTTACAGTCCGTGGGCCATATTCATCACAAGTAGCATCTACACTCTACCACACCTCCAAAGAAAAAAAGAAACAAAACCCCCAAACCTCCTCTTAAATACTCATTCTTAGTGTTTCTTCAGATAGCACTTAAAACCTTGGGAAAATCATTTGGCCCCAGTACCTCATAGTAAGCCTCCAAGGTACTAGGAATCCCCAGTTAGGTAATTGGGTGGCCCAGGCTCAGCATAAATGAGAATGAGCTTAGGGCCTACAACACCTCCCAGGGCAGTTTAATGCACTGGTTATTTGGATGGGTCAGGGGAGACCTTTGAGTACAGGCGTCCTGTGGAAATCTGTGGTGAGGGCTATATCTGGGGCCTAGAGATAGAGAACTGATGATGGCCTGGCATAATACGTTTTCTCTGTCTGGCTCCACAAGTCTGTTACTTAATAAGGGTTACGGACATAAATCGAAGGAACTGTGTTCATGAGGGACTGAGCATCTGTCGTGCTTCTTCCGGGGCCAGGTAACAAAAACGAACACAGAAGAGGGGACAGGGGAAGTTTGCTCCTTTCTACACAGAACAGAGTATGGCCTTGGTGACACAGTGAGGTACACTGAAGGGGTGGGCAACACTGGGCGCCCTGAAAGATACACACAGAGAGTGTACCATTAGTTGTGGCAATGGCCATAGGAAGGCCAGAGCAGAAAACTGTGAAAGGACTGGTTCCGAACATGCAAGATACTTGGGGTGGGGGTAGTGAGCCCAGAAATCACTGGAAAGACCCAGTGAGAAGCTGTGATCCTGTAAATTGCAGGGAACACCTGTGAGTGCTTACAGGGATGCCAGGGAGAAGTCTGAATATTGACGGTCATGTGACTTCATCTGTTTCTACACTGCTGAAAGCCTATGGTTCTTGAATAATGAAAGAAAAATTCACGGCACCAGGCTCCTCATGCACACAAGGTTTGTTACAAAGTCAGGATACCGAACTCCAAAGCCTTCTCAAAGGAACCAAAAAGCATCACATATATGTCAAAAGACACTGGAAGTAGATCCTGGTTTTGCCTGTTTGTGTTCCAGGTTTCCGGTGTTTTCTTTTGGAGCTCCTGAGGGTAAAAGGCTGTGATGATTTAGTGCAGGGCCAGCCCATACTTGTCTTTGCCTTAGCGAAGGACAAGTTTTTGAAGATTTGTGTATCCATTGCCTTTTTTCCTTGTTCCCAGCGCAACATTTACACAACTTCATTCTCTGTCCTCTGAGTGCGCTTTCTCTGGAGATCTTGTCTGTGGTTTTCACAATCCACTGTGGCCTACCTCCCCTGCTCCCTTAAATTTCTTCTTAGGGGCCAGGACTGCAACCTTCCCTAGACAGCCTCTCTTTCCCAATCTCCTACCCCAAAGTACTAAACAAAAACCTAGAGCCTCTGGAAGTTTCAGCTGATTTAAGGAGGCGCATTATACCAAGATCCCACAGGCCGAACTGAATACTGAAGCTGATTTGTGTGTGCTGAGAAATGGTACTCAATGACTCTTGCAAACTTGGAAGCTGCTTCTTTTTCATTATCATATTTTATTCATCAGCAACCAGAAGGCTGAGACTTTAATGAACTTTGTGCCAACAAAAATTTGTTATATAAGGAATTCACTGTTTATCCAATGGTCCAGAGAAAAAGCAAGTTTACAGTCTATTAAGGCACGATGAAGAAGAACTTTGGAATTTTCTTTAAAACAGAGTAGTATTTTAAGGATTCTAAACCTTGGAAGTGCTTTAATATAGGATCTACTGCTGGCTTAAAACAAGGAAACCCAAAGTTGCAATCCTGAGAACTAACAACCCAACATGTTATCATCAAGCTTCCAAAGGACTGGTATTTATTGCACTTTTAAAATTGTGTCCTCTGTAAAGTCATCTAAGCATAGCATGGGGGCAACAAAGAAAACATTAAAATAGGTCATGTTATGGCAGCAGTCAATGACTTTCCACCCTTTCCAAAATATATGTTTGTCTCAGAGAAATATTTCACTGACTAGCACTTTGTCACAAGGTTCGCTTCTCATTACCATTTCAAATGTACTTTCTCTGCTCTGAGGTACCTCTCTAGTGCCCCAGGGCTTTGCCAAGACACTAAAAAGTTTAGTTGCCATGCATAATATACAATGCAAGTTACTTGTATGAATTTTTAACAGTGTTTTGCTTTATCACTTCCCAGAATCCCTTGAGAGCCAAGAAGTGTGTGTTGCGGGGGGGGCTCATTTGTTTATTTATTTATTTATCCATCCATCCATCCATCCATCCATCCATTCCCTCTCCCTTGTTTTTTGTGTAACCCTTGCTATTGCCCTGGGCATATATTCATAATCAAGATCTTAAACAAAATGAGAACAAATGCAAACATACGCATCTTAAGGCCATTGTCAAAACAGAAGTAAATGCTTGGATGAAGATTTTGGGAGAAGCAAAATGAGAGAAATAAATACTAGTAAGGGAGTTATAATTAATTATACTTGAAGAGATCAGAGCTAGATCATGTTCAATATAACATCTGTTTCTTAGCCAGCAAAACATAATTATTGGTCAGTAAGATGAAGGGTTAAGAGCCTGGGTTCTGGAGTCAGACTGCCACTACCTGTGTTTGAATATAGGCTCTGCAATTTACTAGCTGTGTGACCTTGGAGAAACTACTTAAGCTCTCTGGCTTTGGTTTCCTCTCCTGTAAAATGGGAACATAAAGATGTCTATCACATATAAGAATTACTGGAGTCCATATGTGTAAAGCACTTAAAAGTGTCTGGCAGATATTAAGTATGCTGTAAACACATTGTTGTTATTCTTTACTATTGTTATTATTATTCATCTTTATCAGATGATAAAACCCCAAAACTTGGTTACATGCAATTTTGGCCATCAAAGCACATCTTCTTTATGGCAAATAGCAAAAAACTAAATAGCTGAAAGTCCAATAGAAATTATATGCCCTGTACTGATAGGTGGAAATTATCAAGAGCCAACAGCTAAAATAGAAGGTACACATTGGTACCTAAATTGGTGGGTTTATAAGGAGAAAGATGAACTTCTAAACATAGGCTAAATCTGCACAAGAGTTTTTTTTTTTTTTACCGACACTTTTTAATGCTAGATCTATGAGTGGTTACCAAATGGCCCCTGTAGGTCTGGAGAAGCATTTTATGGAAAAAATCACCATCATCCTTTCCAAAAAGGCTCTGCCCAGAAGATACTGAATTGGATGAGGCACAGGTAGCTTTTGTGCAGAAATGCTTATGTGCTTAGCTGGTTCTTGAAGTCATAGGTTTGGCAATTGAGCTGGATGGACTCTATAATCTATTTCAGCTTTAGAATTCAATGATTCTAGGACTCACAACATTTCCTCATATTTTTACTACATTACTTGCCTCCTTAAAACCATCCATTAGCTTTCAGTTAAGACCTATGAAGACTAACTTCTTACCTCTAGTTGTTTCATCTGTCTTGCTTAGCTTTTCTTTTTATCTCCAGTTCTCTACCCCACAGCCACCAGCCACTGGTTCTATTTTGATACCACACCCCCAAATAAAAATGTACAAATAATATTCTCTATTATTGAAAAATAGCCATTTATACCACTCTTTAACTTCTCAGGGGCTATGCCTGCCACTGACAATTTTACCTGAAGGGAAAATTTGGGTGCCCTTATAGATTTTGTTCTTGCTCTCAACCCCCACATACAGCTGGTCACCAAGTCCTACAGACCACACCATCCAAATAGTAAAATAATATTACCTGCTTACTGAGCACTCATACCAGGCACTGTACCACATCACTGTAATCTCAAAGAAGTTAGTAACTTTTGAAAGGCCACAGAGATAGTAAATACAATCACAGGAATTAAAAGTATTTTTGACAGACTCCAAGGCCCATGCTCACTTGCTCCATGTTGCTTTTTCGGTCGCTTCGTTTCCTCTTCCACAACTTTAGTCCCAACCATTCTTTCTCATTTAGATCAATGAAATAACCTCTTAACTGGCTTCCTTATGTCCAGATTTAACCATCCCTCTCTCAGTCTCTATTTCAAGCTGCTGCTAGATTTAGCTTTCTGAAATGCAAATGCAGTCATGTTACTTACATGCTCCCCACAGCCCAAATCCCACAGATGACACAGGAGGCTGCTGGTAAATTTCATCTCTCTCACCTCACTTTCCTTCAGGTAACTTTTGCTCTGGGTAAACCACGCTAGCCTTAGTTTCTCCAATAATTCCATGTTCTTGCGGCTCTGGCTTTTTTGCACGTGGGATTTCCACTGTCTGAAAAGGTCAGCCCCGTTTTGTGACCTAGTAAATTCCCGTGTGTCTTTTCAGACTCCACAGCACACAGGAAGTGCTCTGTAAATATCTTCTGACTAAAATAACAATAATAAAGTCTCCTTTCTCAAAATTAAGGGACAGAGACGAACATGGGTAAATACAGTAATCTGATTTGCTAAAATGCTATAAAATGTACATTTGGGGCTTATGCTTCTAAAAATTGTTTTCATAGCCATGACCTCTAATCTGTGAAAGGTTGCCCAGTGAGCAGATCATAATTATGAAATACAATGTTTGGAAATTAGGCAGTAGAATCCTTGCTATGTTCATTAAATATACATTAGTTGATATTTATAAATGTTTTATATATATTACAAAATGTTAAAATACATTTCTGCTCTATGAATGAATTCGTTACAACATTTGACTCAAGTTTTTATTAACCTCTTACCTTAAGTGTTAATATTTCCCATCCTATTGGGAGCAATAGGACACATTCGCCACATTAGCTTCTAAGAGGTCACTGGTTTGTTTTCAGTTGGTCTGGTCACTAAGAGTTGGCACAGAGCTACCTTCATAAATGATTCAAGGTAATGAGAATTATTAAAATTAAAGAAATAACAGCAAAAATGGGGCTCCACAAGTGAGAAATGATCATTCGAATATCACTCCTCAGGGGAATCATCTCACTTACCCACTCGTTAAAAGTTACTTCAAGGACACAGGAGAGAGGCACAGCTGTGGCATGCACAAGGATGTGTCTGCAGGAGCAAAACTGGGTTTAAAATATAGAGGGTGGACTCTGGAAAGGCACGTGATACCTTTGGCAATAAAACAATTTTCCATGGACCACAGGTGGCTTAGCAATATTAGCTTAGGGGCTGAGAAAATGAACCTTCTAAAAGTACAATTCCATGTCATACCATTGAAGGATGTTCAATATAATGTCATACTAAGAACTGTTGTCTAAAATATGTGGTATCACTTCCTGTGTCCACATCAGTAGTTTCTAAAGAAGAGTACATATATGTATGAATTACAGATATATTTGTCATTATGCAGGAAAATAAGCATCCCCCTCCCTTCAAAGTACTATTTATTTTTGGTCTCCAGGTCCTATTCAGCCCTCTTTCATTGCTAGTGTCTGAGCCTCTCTTCCAGCTCCCTTACAACCCTTACCTCCAAAATTTTCTATTTTCTTCTTTTTTCTCCTACCTCTTCCCTCCTGCTCTTCTCTAGATTGCTCTTTACCAGTCTCACCACCACTTTTCTCACTATATAAGCATAAGAAAGTCTTAATCCTTTTTCAGAAGGAAGATATTTTCCTTGTACTTTTCTACCCCTTATATATTCAAGCTCTAGCAAATTTATAAAGATTCAAAATACAGCATGACCTCCCAAATATTCTACACCACTACCTTATTTGCCTGCCTGCTGATATGTCCCTCTTGTAAACGTAGACAGTTGCCTGGTATCCGGATTTAGCATTAGTCCTCTGTGTTTTCTTACATCCTAGAATTGGAATTAAAACATGTTAAAGCTGGAAGAGTCCTTGTCAATAATCAAATCCTCATGTTTAAAGATGATGAAATTGAGGTTCAAAGAAATAAAATGGCTTGCTTAAGAAAGCAGAGTCTGCACACTGTCTCTTAGTTTGCTATTACATTATCCTTGCTTTACTCCTATTGCTTTGGCTTTCTGAGTTTGGTTCTTTGTCACTCTCACAGTATTTGTTTTGGATCCTTGACCTCTATCTCGATTTGTATCCTTCCCCTACCGATGCCAGTTTATTAGTCCCATGACTTGTGATGTTAATCAGGTTATGTTCCTGGGCTGCTCACCTGTCTCAACCTGGTATAATCCAGATTCGCAGTTGAGGCTTAGGTTTTGCCAATCAGCTATGACACACAGATTTTATTCTCTCATGTCTCGATCAGTTTGTTCAGACTTCCATTCAATAGAGTTGAAAAAAAGGACTTCCTCTCCTTGAAGGCAATTATGTCTAAAGAGGTGAACATGGCTCCATCAGCGTAGCAAACAAAGGCAGACATGTTCTCTGCTTGGAAGAAATCAGTGAAGTGTAAAATGGGCTATGTTCAAACCATCTAAACACTGCCTCTAAACATATCATATTACATCCATTGAGGAACCTTAAACAATCACATCTGAGTGAATGTGACATGGCCTCTTCCCCATCTAACACGGCTACTGGATCTATGGCATAACAAAAAGGATTTGCTGAAACTCACAAGAGTGGTGACAATGGAAAAACATTTTAAACACAGCATTATTTTAATTATAGGTTTTAGACAGGAAAACTACAGGTACAAAGAATTTTACAACACTGCAGAGACAGATGTTAACTGCTATCTCTTTAGATGTAAAAAAGCCAAAAATGCATTGCCAAACATTTTTCTTTTACAGATGTGTATTGGAAAAACATGCTCCCTAATCTTACTCACAAACAAAAGATACATTGCTCACACTTAAAGAAAATGAAATCAAACAGGCTAAAACATGAGCAGAGAGACTTCAGACATGTCCTCCAGGCATACCAGCTCATGTAACTTGTGAAGAAGAGCAGTTCTCTAGCTAGCTAGAGAGATTGTTCCTTCAACTGGGCAGATGGGCCTGGTAAATGCATAATCAATTAGCTTTTGTGCTGAAGCAGAAAGACCAAGAAGAAAAGAAATAAATGTGCACCACATCAGTACAATCCAAAATTAATTTTATTTTGCTCTGTGATCATAAAGATGCAGTGATCTTTTTATAGAATTTGTTCTAGATTTTTACTGAGTTTGGAAGTTATATGGAAGAAAGATCAAAAGAATTGTAGTTACAGAGATATTTTTGTCTAATAATAGGATTAATAGGATATGAGTCTAAGTTTTCTATCATTTTTTGTTTTCCATTTGAAAACTGAAATAAAAGAAAAAGGTTGGAAAAGGTTAGAAACCCTAAACAAAGTGAAAAGACAAGCCACAGACCGAGAGGAGAGATTTTCAATGTATATAACTGAAAATGGATCAGTATCCAGAATATATAATAAATTCTTACAGGTCAATTAGAAAAACACTAATTGCTCAAAAGAAAACTAGAAAAAGGACAAAATGAGGCAATTCACAGAGGAAGAAATTAATGGCTGATAACTATGAAAAGATACTTGACTCCACCAATAATGGGATTCTATTTCATACATTAGACTGAAAAAAATTAGTATGCCTAAAAAAAAAAAAAAATTAGTATGCCTAATAATAGTAAGTGTTATCAAGGACAGGAGGAAACAGGAGTACCTACAAATCTCTGTTAGGAGTGAAAGCAGATGAAATTACTTTGGAAGACAACTTAAACTACCTAGTAAATTTGAAGGTGAAAACCCACTTCCACTTCTAGGTATCTACCCTAGAAAATTCTTACAGGTGTATTCTAGGAGAGAAGCATAAGGAAGTTCATTGAAGCCCTAACCATGTTGTTAAAAAAAATAAAAACAATTAATTTCAATGTCCATCAGCAGAAGAAATGGATAGTTTAACTGTGGTTTATTCACAAAATGGAACATTGCACAGCACTTAATTACCCAGATCTATATTTATCAACCTGGACAAAGCCCCCAAATAAAAGCTGTTTGAAAAAAATCCATTTGTGAAACATGTACAATATTTCTGTAATTTTTATAGGCAAAACAGTTTTATAAGTATTAGTGATGGGTAGGCACTTACATATATAGTAAAATTATGAAAACATACATGAAATGATATGAATCAACTTCAATTTCAGGAGAATGGCTAACTATGAGAAGGAAAGGATGGGTTGGAACTTTACATAGGTGTTTAACATTTTGTTTCTTTAACAAAAAAGCACCATGGGACAAATATGGCAAGCTGTAAATATAGGTGTAATATTGGTTGGAAGCACATAATTGTTACATTTTTTTGGTTTTTTTTTTTTTTTTTGGTATGTTGAAAAGGTTAAGGAGAAAAAAAAAGTCAGTGTTTGTGTGTGGAGAAAAGACAAGGGACAGAAAATGGAGTGCCTCAGTGTACAAAAGGGTGAAGTAAAGTTGCTGATTAGACAGAAGCAATGGGGTTGGCTCTGTTCAGCCAATAAGAATGTGTATCAATTAGTCAAAAAAGGGTACCATATTCAGAACAGGGAAACTAATGAAACTTTATAACATCTTTTTAAGTGAAGTACTTCAATGGTCATTTTAGACATGGACAAAAAAAAAAAAAAAAAAAGTCCTTTTAAATCATCTGGCGCATGTCCTTCAGATGCAATCAGCCTCGATCCAGTCTGTCAAGTGATTGGACCTTATCTCTTTGGTACATCACAAGTGGAGGAGGTCCTGCTGTTTTTAGTTCTGCTTATAGTAAATCCTTGACGGCTTCACAGCTGAGTGACAGAAGTGGATAGAGTATGGGATTGGAGCCTTGAGAATTCAATCTTTGGCAATGACTTCTTATAAGTTGGACATGTAGCTTGACCTCTCTGGACCTCTGTTCTTCCATCTTTCAAATGAAGATAATAATATCGACCACCAGCTACTACTTTTTAAAATATGCATCTTTTCTTGGATGCCCATGATTAGATAAAGGCAAGGTGCTAGACAATAACCTTATGATAATGATGTCACTGGAACATATGATATGAGATTCCCTTACAGGCAAAAGCCACCTTTATAGCACTCCCATCAACTAAACTCTCTTGGAAGAGTCTCAAGACTGATCTGGCTCATACTGAATACTTTGAGAGCATAATAAAATTATACAGTATTTACTAAATTTCCAGACTAATCATTACCTAACTCTGGGCCTTAGCTATTCATTTTGCAATGAGACTTAGTAATAAAGATGGTAGAAGCATGGAAAAAATTCAGACATTTATTTAACTCACAGAATGACCACTCAAGTATCTTTATGTGTACACATTATGTTAGGTGATAAGCTTTTGAAACAATTTAAGATTAACCCCTCAAGTGCACATTTGCAGAGAAATGTGCAGAAGAGAAAAGAGGCCGCCTATAGTTTTGAAACCACACAAACCTGCCAACACACACTGAACAACATCTTTGAAATGTCTTATGTTCCAGAAAGCTGCTGATCTATTTTCCTTCGATGAATCAGACTTTGCTTAAAATATATGCTAATCATAATCAGCACCCAGCTGCCTATCTGACCACCTCAAAAGTAAAGCTCTAAATGCTCAATACTAATGGCATTTCCAAAAAGAAGAAAGAAAGAAAGAGAGAAAAAGAGAGGGAAAGAAAGAAAGATAGAAAGAAAGCAAGAAAGAACGAAAGAAACTGAGCCTGAAGACCTCTCTCTCTCTCTCTCTCTCCAGGTATTTACACAAACACATACTTAGGCATTAATATGTTACAAAAAAGTTAGTATACCATTTTCACATTTATATTTCAGTTCAATTTCTCTAACAGAACAGGAATGAACTTAGAATGTGATTCGCTGTGCTTATTTCAAGGTGATTTACTCTTTTTTGTTGACCAAAATAGGGCCATGGTCACCATGGATAAGATATCCCTATGCCTAAAATTACTTCTAGAGAGTTTGCACCTGAGGGCTTAGAAGAGTAAAACCTTTCCGTGTAACTAGATACTTCTGGTAAAATGACAAGCAACAAAAATAGTCAGAAAATAGTTATCTGTCTCTAAACATTACCCTCAGTTGGGTGGCAAAAGTATTTTCCCCATGCCTTTCTACCTCAGTGGAAAGCATACACTTAGATAAACACACCGTCTTCTGTCCTTTCAGTTTAAGAAAAGGAAAACAGGGGAGCAAACAGATAATCAATAGAGTCTAAACTAAAACTAAGCCCAGCTACAACATTTAGGGGGCTTGTATTCTGTAAATGAAAGCATGGACTCCTGCGAAGGCAAAAGGACGTCCTCAGTACACAACATGTGTTCCCCATTAGTAGGAAAGAATGGACAAAACTAGCCCAGAGGAGTACCAATCATGTACAATTGCTTCTGCATCATTCCTGGTAACCTGTGGCTTCTCAAAAGCTCCACATGTAGAGCACAGGTTGTGACCCACCTTGGCTAGCATGTGAGTAATCTGGCTGCCTCTTTCTGAAAATGATGAAAAACAGGGAATGAATTTAGAGAGGATTCAACAGACATGGAATCAACATGCCACCTACTGGTCCTTTTACCTGTGGTCAAGACCTACTATGTCTTTATAACCTTGAATGCTCTCAAACCGTGGTCTACTTACTGAATGGGAAGACAAATGATGCCAGCATCATTTTGATGGAAACAGAGGGCCTGCTGGGGATTATATAAACTCTGGAAAATCTGTAAATAAAGCCTCCAGGACATATCAAGAACATGTTGAATAACTTTGTCTTTTGTGTATGATCATTCTAAGTTGGTTTATTTGTGGTCCGTTTTTCAATAGCAAGTTATATTTGTCACTGAACAGTTGGCCTCCAGAAACTCAATTTGGGTCCCTAGAAATAGTTCAAGATTTGCAGCAGATAAAATCATGGCATAGATGTTTACCTTCCCTCTCCCTCAGTTTTCCATGTTTCTTCTGATATCTCTTCATCACCCCTTGGGATTTCCATGCTTGCAGTCTGCTGCTTAGAGCACCACAGTACTTTGACCCGATGCCTACAGTACCTTCTGATACAGAGTATGTGCTTGATGAATATTTGTGATCAATAAACAAATGAATGAAAAAAAAAAAACCTAGACCAGACAGGATTCCTCAGGGTTCTCCTGAATGACTGTGAAAATGGAATGATCTCATGGGTTTGAAATAATTAAGGCTGATATACAAACATCACCCATTCTTTGCTCACAAGCTGCATATTCCTTTGCTGATGGTTCCCTGAGAAAGAAACCAAGTTGGAAGTTGAATGACAACCACACTGCGCCTTAGTCATCTCAGGCTAAATCCTATAACAAAATACCATAGTGTGTGGTTTAACAATAGGAATTTATTTCTCACAGTTCTGGAAATTGGAAGTCTGACATAAGAGTGCTGAGTTCTGGTGAAGACTGGCTTCTTGGCTTGCAGATAGCCACCTTCTTGCTGGGTCCTCACTAGAGAGGGAGAGCAAATTCTCTGTGTCTCTTCTTAAAAGGGCACTAATCCCATCATGAGGGCCCCACCCTTATGACCTTATCTAAACCTAATTACCTCCCAAAGGGTCCCATCTCCAAATACCATGACATTGGGGGTTAGGGCTTCAACATAGGAATTTTGAGGGACACAATTCAGTCCATAGGACACTTACTTTATGTTCAGGTTAACTACCAAGGGTTCCTAGTCTGAAGATCAGAATATAAGCGGATTATGTTCCTGAAAAAAATAAACCAAATAGTTTTTTTCTTCCTGGAGTCCATTAAACTGCACAGAATTCTTCAACACCACTACTGCCAGTCATTCTATTCAGGTTGCCTTAGATGAAACAATGCCATTTCCTGTACACTCAACCTTAGGTCTTTACATGAAGCATGAACATACTTGGGGGTGCCTGGGTGGCTCAGTCAGTTGAGTGTTTTAGTCTCAGCTCAGGTCAGGATCTCAGGGTCATGGGATAGAATCCCATGTCCTTAGGCTCTGCACTCAGCAGGGAATCTGCTTCTCTCCCTCTTCTTCTGCCCCTCCCCCCGTTAGAGCTTTTCTTTCTCTCTAAAATAAGTAAGTCTTAAAATATTTAAAAAAACATGAACATACTCATAGTAGTGGAAGCCTCAAATCCTGTCATGAAGGGTGTCTAAGCTCAAATGCGAGGAGTAGCAAGAAGCGATCATATACTATGTCTTACTATTGGCATACGAGCTCTAGTAGGATCACATAACCAACAGTGTTTCTATTATCTACAATAAACAGATAAAAGTTGTTTTCATTAAGCATTCTTTCTCTTTCAAAATGAGATAGTGTTTTTATCCAAGTTGCATTATCTTCTACTTTTCTAGACCTCTGTCAATTTCATGAACTTCCTGAGCAGTTTTGGCCGATATTCTATTCATCTGGAACCCCTTATTCTTTTTTTTTTTTTGGAACCCCTTATTCTTACTGCTATTTGCAACACCTTCAGTACCTGGGAGTCTAGTGAATGTGCTGTTAGCACTTGATCCAGAGTCTAGGAGCAAATTAACTACAGCCAGTTCCTGTTGCCTCTCCACTTATCTTACCCTCATCACAACCTCCCCCTTTTCAGAGATCTGCTCCTCACCTCACAACCCTCCCTTAAGGGTTCTTCAGCTAATTTGAACAATGCATGAACCTGAGTAGAAACTAACCAGTTTATTTTTCACATGGTTCGTAAAATACTGCAGCAGCCCTTTGGGAGGCAATCCGGATAACCCTTGCATTTTTCTTTCAGCCAAAATTACTTTTGTTTTAAAGGAAGTGTTCATACATGATTCTATTTCTTCATTATAAATCCATGTAAGTCATGACGCAGATCTCAGCTGGGCTTCCCTACCTCCAAGCAGCACCACTAGAGGCTTGTACCACCATTCACTGAGATACCTAGTTTCTATAGTGTGTTTTCTTCATTATGTGTTCTTGTTTGACTTCCTTGGGGTTTTATGTTTTACTTTCCTCTCCTCCTGGGATGCCACAGGAATGCAAAGAACAGATGCATACAATGATTCATCACCATTAGCAGCCAGAGAGGAATCAAGAACTTTGATCAACTTTCCAGCTTCCTTGTTCTATTCCCAGGAGAGCCACATTACACACAAGTGGCTTTCCTTATGCTGATCTCTAGATGCACGGTTTGTGGAAAGGGTTATCTTTCTCTAGGTCAGGGCTCTAATGAATTTTTACTTAGACATAGGCAAACCCTCTCCTTTACTGCTGCACCTAGAGTGTACGGCACTGGATCTTCCAATCAAGTCGAAAGCAATTTTCAAGGGCTTACAAATATAGAAATACTTTACTATTTATAGCACACAAACCTACTGTAAAGGTGTACTCCAGGTTATCATGTCTAATGTATCCACTTACTCAATTCTAGAATCTGTTGCCAGGCAAATAGACACATCATGACCCACATTATTCCCCAGTTCTTATAAATTCATGGGCTACAGTCTATAATCTACATTGGATCATTAAGAGAAAGTTCTCCTTCTGCAACATTGCCTTTGGTGCTCTGAGTTGTGATGAACTATGTGGTTGAATGGGGTGGTGATGATGGAGAAAGAGGGGTGATCATTTTGTACTGTGTTTTGAGTGCTTCCAGTAAAAGACTATATGCGCTCTGATAGCTAATGATAGCTAAGGCTTTTAACCACAGGCTCCGCCACAGAAGTAATATTTCATGTTGAAAAATTATATGTCACTGACTGTGGAACTTTGGCAAACATGAATAAAAGTTGTGCTGGAGGTAAAATATGTTCTTCACTTGGTCCCTTGAAAATAAACTGTCTGCCATTTGGTGCTGTATTTTTAGGGAAGGCTACAATTGGCTAGATGCAGATGGTGTTTATTTTAATAAGTATATATTGCACTCTCTCTCTCTCTATCACTTCTGACCTCCCAGTGTTTTTCAAAATGATGTCCATGACCACTTGCATTGGACCCACCTATGCAGCTTGTTTAAACTGCAGATCCATGGGCCCATCACAGGCCATGTGATAAAGAATCTCTGGGGCTGAGTCTAGAAATCGACATGTATAATAAGCACTACAGGTGACTAGCAGGCCCATTACAGCTGGAGAACCACTGAATCCACGGAGGGGGACTAAAAATAAAAGAAACACACTGAATTAGTCTAAAAATTCAAAAATTTCATTTTGTCTTATTCTTAACCCCCTGGGACTTACACTCTTGTTTTTATTTGACAAGGAGGAGAAATTATAAATGTGATTAGGTGTCTACAGGAGGGGGTAGGGAAGTGTTCTAGAGAAAGTGGCACCTAAGTTTAAAATATAAAGGATGCACACGTGTCTGGTAGGCAGGGCAGAAGATGGGTGAGTGGACGTGCAGAGGAGAGAGGGGAAGAGAATGTTGCAGGCACAGGGAACAGGTTACACAGATGCTTCGAAGTGGTAAAAGTTTGGCACAAAGAAGTCACTTAGTCAAAATGGAGCCTTTGCAGAAAACACATAATTTACTCAAATCCAAATGAGAGGATAATATGGAATTCTCAGACTCATGATAATTATATAAATACTTGTTTCTTCTTGTGGGGAGTGAGGTAGTTGGAGGAAGTTAGGAAGAAATACACCCAAATCATACTATGGGTAAGCCTTGACCACAATATAGTGCAGGGAAAAAAGTAACCTTTATTACTTTCATCCTGCTAGGAAATTGCTGACCTGCTTCTTTTGATTGGGAAGAAAAACGACATCGGTGGGTGTCAAGCGGCAGGTGGTGACCACTGTTTCTTTAAAGACAACATATGAAACACTGAAAATTTATCTCCCAATAAACTGGAGTCTCTAAGATGAACCACCGCACACACAAAAAAGTGCCATATAATAAAAGCATAAGGAACAAGGATATTTCCAATTGCCATTAAATATAATCCAAGTGAAGTGATTCACCGTGGCTCAGGTGCAGGTTCCCTGTCAATACAATTTATAAGGGTTCACCTTTCAAAGCCACACTTCCATTTGACAGTAATTTCCTTTTTTATTTTGTTTTGTTTTAAGTTGACTACAATTTTCAATCACAGTTATCAGTTCATCGCTTGGATGAAGGTGACCCAGCACTCCTTCTTTATCTAATTCCTGAGGTGCCCTTAGATTATCTTTCACAAGCAAAGTCTACAATGATAACAGGAAAAATAAATTAATTCAAAGATGAGGGCTTATCGCATACCATCTTCTGAGGGCTGCATTTTTTACTAAACATGAATCAAATAATGTTTTGAAATGAGGGGTGTGGTTATCCAAAAATCATCTTCCTCCCCATTGCATGGATAATTCAACAATCTTAATTAATAAGCATGTTATGATGAGTTTTATAAACAAAAGCTGCCATCAATGCCAGCTAAATATATTACCTTAATATTTTAAGATATATTTGAATTTTTAAAGGGAATTAAAATTTTCATCAAATGAATCAAAAGGACTAGAAAATAGCATGCTAATTGTTGAAATAGTTTATAGCTAAATTATGCTAATACTAGTAATATCTCTTAAATCAGTGTTTCCTAATGAATGGGAATATTAGTGAGTGCTGTATGAGAAGAAAATTCTCAATACAGATAAACTTTGGAAACTTTGTGTTAAGCATATATCTACAGGTTTCTCTTTTATAGGATTTCTCAGTCTTTAATATGTTGACATCTATCATCAATTACCAAGAGCTGGATATAGTAAGCAGCATTTTCCTAAACACATTGACTGTTTCTCTTTTTCAGTACATAGTACAAAACTAGGGTTTTATCATAATATATTTTTGGAAGTTAAGATATATTTGAAATAATCATTTATTTCTAAACTTAAGAAATGGTAGAAACCTTTTAAATTATTTCCTTAAAAATTGCTTGCATACAAAATGTCTTCAAATCTTTCTAAACACTATTTGCTGATGCTACCCTGTAATCAGTACCTTTCAGCACTGGTAGTGTAGTATAACTTCTGTATTAGACATGTAATTTAGGGTGATTAAACCAATTGGATTAAACTAAGATTACCACTTTACATGATCGAGTCGCAAACTGTAGACATTATTTTTTTTTAATATTGTATTTATTTATTTGACAGAGAGACACAGCGAGAGAGGGAACACAAGCAGGGGGAGTGAGAGAGGGAGAAGCAGGCTTCCCACCAAGCCGGGAGCCCGATGCGGGGCTCGATCCCAGAATCCTGGGATCATGACCTGAGCCGAAGGCAGACGCTTAACGACTGAGCCACCCAGGTGCCCCAACTGTAGACATTATTAACCCAAAGTGTACACACGCAAAACAGAAAGCACCGACAAAGGTTTATTTGCTTGTTGTGTTCCTCCTATATATATACTCATTCAACACAAAAAAACTAAATGGGAGTAGTTATCAGAATGTAGTGGTCAGAAGTTGGATAAAATTGAGTCTTTCTGCAGCATTCATAATTACTTTCAGAAGACTGAATAAGAAATGCAGGTCTCAACAAACCACAGTGGTTTGGAATGAGCCTTGAGATTCTGAGTAGGCTTTGTAATCAGCAAATTGAAAAATCTCCATGTAGCCCCAGCAATATTATCCTACAATGTATCTTCCTGCATTATTATATATTATCAAGGCAATTGTACTTCTTTTTTGGGGGGTACACACTGTGACACTTTTACATGATAGCTCTCAGCAGGCTTTTTAGTACTCTGATAGATAACCTAGTTTACAGAACTATTTTACTTATTTTAAGAGGTCTCTAATTATGTAATCATAGGTGATTTGGAAACAGCTTTGAAGAAGGACTCTTAGAGCTGTTGAGTTAATAACATGCATTACCAACATTCCATGACATTTTTTATACTCCCCAAATGTTCACTCACTAAATGAGCCAGTCTCACTCTTTACCCCTCCCCTTTCCTTTCCATAAATGGTAGGTATGTGGACATAATGTGGGCTGGATTAGAATGAGTACTCTAATTTTATAGGCCATGAGAGACAGCATGTTTTGATTTAATACAGCCTTAGAAGTCATTTTCAAAACCATTAGTGTACCTAACTTTTCTGTGGCTGGCCAAAGGGGTGCTGTCCTTGCTCACGGCTTCTATTGTTTTCTCAATTCCTACTCATCCCCATGCTCACCAACTTCTATTGCTCCTCATATAAAGTTGCTAAAAGTCACACACTGCTAATTTTGGAAAAGACCGTTCAGTGAAAAAGAATAGGCACTCTCACATACTGTTGTAGGACTGTAAACATACATAGTCTTTTCGGAGGACATTTTAGTGGTATATAAATGTTAGATTCTCTCATTTATTTTCAAATATTAAATGTGTATATCCTTTGCCTCATCAATTCCACTTCCAGGGAATCTGTTCCTACAAGACAATTCTACAGGTGCACAAATATACATGTACATGGAACTCACTGTGGTGTTGCTCATGAAAGTAAAAACTTGGAAATGACCGAATTGTCCATGAATATAAAGGAATATCAAGTTGCAGAGGCAGATCTATATATACTGACATAGAAAACAGGAAAAGCAAGCCATAGAACATATACAGCATGATCCCATGTAGGGCTTTCTTTCATCATTTTTTTTTTTTTTACGATTTATTTATTTGAGAGAGAGAGGGAACACAAACAGGGTAGGGACAGAGGGAGAAGGAGTGAGAGAATCCCAGACACCCTGCTGAGCATAGAGCCTGGCATGGGCTCCATCTCACTACTGCGAGAACATGACCTGAGCCAAAACCAAGACTCAGACACTCAACTGACTGAGCCACTGAGGCACCCTGATATGATGTAGGTTTTAAAAAATTACAGAAGGATACCTACCAAACTATTATTATTGAGTATTTCTGGATACAGGAATGGGTTGGGACAGGTAGGGGTGAAGAATAAGGGACTTTCCAGTTTTATACTTTCATGTGGTTTAATTCATTTTACAATAAGCATATAATTATGTGTTATTTGTGTAACTGATACATTTTTAAGGAAAATGCTACTGCAATAATCTCTAAAACATTAGTTTCAAAAGTCATAAACTCAGGAAAAAGAAATGAAAACCATTTGATATTATTTCTCACCAAGCAGATGAAAGTATTCAGGGACACACCCATTATTTCTCTTTGGTTTTAGGCCAGTGAATTATCTATTATTTCTTTGTGTACCATGGCCCATAGATCCCAGAGTGCCCCCATGTTCATGGCCTGTGACTTGCTTCTAACCAATAGAATATAGAAAAGGCGATGAACTACCACTCCCCTAATTATAGTATTGCTTATACATATAAGACTCATTTTACTAGCAACGAGTAAAGAGCATTTCTCCCTCCCTCTCTCTCTCTGTCTATCTGCCAGATGCTGCCTCCAAAGAAGCTGCCATGCTGTGAGGAGATCTATGGAAGGAAGGGGCCATGTGGCAAGGACTACAGAGTAGCCTCTAGTAGCTGACAGTGACCCCTGGCTGATAGCCAGCAAGAAAATGGGAAATTTGGTCCTAAACCACAGGAATTAAATTCTGCCAACAACTACGTGAGCTCAGAAGAGGATCCTCAGATGAGATCTTGGTCCCAGCCAACATTGTGATTTCATCCTGGCGAGACCCTGAACAGACGATCCAGTGGGTGTGCCCAGATTCCTGACTCATAACGACTATTAGACAATGACTGTTGCTTTAAGTCCTTAGATTTGTGTTCACTTATTACACATCAACAGAAAACTAATACAATTACTTTGTTCTACAATATGTCTGATGCCAAACTAACCAGCAGAAGACAAGAGAATCTGTTCGACCAACTATTTTGTCTACCAACTCCCTCCTGCTGAACCACTGACAACTGTATACACTTGAGCTTTATAAATCACTTTCTGTTTGTTAGGCACTATCCTATACATTTACATCTCTGATCTTTTTTTAAATTTAATTTAATTTATTTTTTTTCAACATAACAGTATTCCTTGTTTTTGCACCACACCCATTGCTCCATGCAATCCATGCCCTCTCTAATACCCACCACCTGGATCCCCCAACCTCCCACCCCCGGCGCCTTCAAACCCCTCAGATTGTTTTTCAGAGTCCATAGTCTCTCATGGTTCACCTCCCCTTCCAATTACATCTCTTATCTTACGAAATCCTCACATTACTCCTGTGAAGTGGACATAGATAAGGATATTGTGGATTTAAGAGGTTATAAAAGTGTCCCAAGGTATAGGTATCTAGTAGGTAGCTAAGTCAAGATTCATACCCCACACCTGTGTTTAACAGGACATTAAAAAAGAAAAATCCACAAATGATCCAATATTTAAAAACACACTTTACTTTCACTTTAAAAACTAGTGATTAAAAGAAGTTGGTAGTCTAGCTATCTCCGTCAAAGATAATAGGTCTAATCCTACTTCTTTTCCCTCAAATCTGATACGTTTTCCTGCACTCGTTTGCAGTGGTTTACAATAAAAACTGAGGAGTTATTACAAGAGAACCTGGCTACAAATGTGGCTCATTATCACACTGCTTTATATATTCTGCCAGTCACATAATTTCTTCTTTGAGTTACCCCTAATATAGTAGTGGCTCAACCCAGTAGTGGCTGATAACCCAAGCATAGTTCTGTTCCTTAGTATCAGGAGATCAGTGACTTTGTAAGTTCACATAGGCATCCTTTTAAAGGAGGCAAACCCTACAAAACTAAAAAGCCAGAAGCACAGAGCTGCATACTAGAATACAACACAATCAATGTAATCATCAATAGGCAAGTTGAGATAAACATCATACTGACAGGATATGTAGCTGAAGAGGGCCAGAGGAAGAATGACTCAATTTTATTTTTCCCATGGGTAAAGGCAGAAGAGTGTCATCATGAACAAATTAAAGTCCCACCACAAAGCATTTCTACAATGTGCCACACCAGAAAGCAAAGGGCAAGCCACTAATCTCAACAGATAATAATTAGAAATAAAAACAGTAGAGGGAAAAAAAGCAGGAATACCAGGATGGAAGGATGTTAGGAAATATCACTATCAGTTGTGATGACTCTTCTAGAATGTGCATTTTGACTGATTTTATAGGTTGTGATTTCCTCACCGCAGGCATTTAGAATTGGCATTCAAACACTAGGAGAGCCAAGTTTAATTAACTTAGACTTCTGAATAAAGTGACAACCAGAGAGTAAGAGGGACATCCAATGCTATGGCTACAATTTGCTGTTCAAAATGCAGACCCATATGCACTGCTGCTTTTACTACCTTTTCACCTTATCAGCTGAAAATTGTTGCCACATCAAGCAAACATTCTCCGTGATCCACATTTTATCCCATTTAGGACCTTCTCCTTTCTTCTTTCCTTCCCTAATCAGTACAATGTATAATTTAGCCCCTGAGATCAGAGACTGATCAAAATGAACAGAGTAGACTCCAGGAGGACAGCTTTAAATAAATAGGATAATGCAAGAGGATAATCAGATTCTCTGAGGACTTCAGAAAACTTTTGGTTCAGACCCAGAGTGAGAATGGGAAGAAAAACAACCAACAACAGATAAATGTATATCTTGTATCTAAGTGGCATGTATGTGCCTATGAACATACATACACAATGCAGCGATAAATTCATGACATTCAGGCAACCCACAATTAGGTTCAAATCTCCCTGTCCCAGTATGTATCCAATTACTCTTCTTCTTGACATTTTTGTTCTAGTTCTAGCTTCTCATATTGGCTCAGAGTATAATCCTCAAGTGAAATTGTGGGTCTTTGCCTCTTGATTTGTCCAAAATCCATTCATCCTTCAAAATCCACTTCCTCCATGTAGGCCTCCCAAACCAATCCTGATTGCTTCCATTTTTCTACCCTTAGCCTGTTTCCCTCATAGAATAATCATCATATCATAACTTATACTATTTAATCTTTTAAGTCTAAATTTTATCTCCTCAGCTAGACTATCTTAATTACTTGGGAGCTAGAGGTTCACGATCCAGTGATAGACCAAAAGCTAAACAAATTTCTAAAGTACAATGTAGACATGTTTTTAACAGAGATGTAGGATACAGAATGCTAGAAGATCAGAGAGCAAGGTAACTTTCTTTGTGAGATCTGGACAAGGTTTACAGAGGAACTGGAAGCTGATCTGGCTTTTTAAAAAAAATTATTTGAGAAAGAGTGAGTGAGAGAGAGAGCGAGGGAGAGAGAGAGATTCTGAAGCAGACTCTGCACTGAGCACAGAGCCAGACACAGGGCTCGATGCCACAGCCACAAGATCATGACCTGAGCCGAAATCAAGAGTCGGACACTTAACTGACTGAATCACCCCGGCACCCCCTGACCTGGCTTTTAAATAGTGCTTAACAGTTGGCTAGATTTAGGGGAAAGAAACTAACATTGTAAGTAAAAGGAACTATATTTGAAGAACTGTGAAAGTGCTTGGTGCACTTGAAAGAAAAGTGAATTAAAAAATATGCCTGTAGAATTTCAGAGGCTGGAGAGGTAGGTTGAAGCTGGACTTTATGGAATATAAGTGCTTCTCTCACAATGTAATAGATAGTCACTGAATGTTTCAAGAGGAGACTAGCATGGGAAAATATGTACTGACAAAGGAATTTCTGGTGATAGTGTAAAAGCTGAATTGGATAAAGGCAGGCCTGAAGATTAAAAATAATCAGACAATTTGTTACATCCCATGTGAAAAATTATAAGGCTTGGAACTAAGTCAGACATGTTGGACATGGGATAAAGGGGATAGGTCAGAAGTGGAATTAAGTACAGATGTTAGAACATGAAGCAGAATTAGAAGTAGGGGAGAAGAAGGAACCTAGAATAAATTCAGAATGTATATACTTTGGGAGATTGGACAGATGTTGACAGCATTTTGAAAATGAGGCATTCCAGAAGAAGGGAAGACGATGAATTGATGTTGGTTGTATTGAGTTCTAAGACCATGTGGACCATCCTATAGATGCCTGACGGGAGTCAGAAATAGTTTTGGAGCAAAGTGGGGACTACAGATATAGACTGGGAAGCCAATGATGGTGTTTAAAGATATGGATATGAAAGGTATTTCTCAGAAGAAAGAGCATAAAATAGAAAAGGTCCAAGGACAGAGCTTTGGGGAACACTGAGAATTTTAAAGGGTGTAATGATAAAGAGGTATCTGTGAAGGAGTCTAAAAACTTTGGAGAACCTGGAGAAATCATTTTTCCCAAGGGAACAAGTGGACACCAGTACTAACTTCTACTGAAAGTTCAAGTTGGATGAAAACTAAAATGAAGATCTGGCCAAAATGTCAGTGATGATCTTCATGATTATAGAGTAGTGGAAAGAGAAGTCAAATTTGTTTGTTTATTCATTTTATTCAATAATTACATATCCCATTTCTATTATGTGCCAAACATTATTATAGGCAATAAGAATTCAAGCAAAAATCCCTACCCTGTGGAGTTTATATTCTAGTGGGGAAAGCAGAGAAACAAGATAACTTAAAGTATGTTAGATGGTGTCAAGAGCTAAAGGGAAAACTAAAACAGAGAAGGGGATAGGGAGCATATTTGTGGGTAAGGTCTCTGAAGTTGTAATTTTAGATAATGTAGAAAGGACTCTCAGAGTGGGTCATATTTAAGTAAAGACCTGAAAAAATTAAGGTCCAATCCAGGAAGACTAAGGACTGAATGGTAAAGGAGGAAGTATTTACAAGACAATGGAGAAATTAATAATGCAATGATAGAGAACTAACAGTTTCAGCTCCAGAGGAAGTGAGGAGTGTATGGGATTGAAAACACACAATGAGAGTTGGCACTGAAAAAAGGGTGGATGGCTATTTCTGACCATGAAACTTCTTGCAAGACTAAGTATAAATACAGGTATGTTGAAGGTAGGGTGGTAGGAAGTTGGAGGGAACATGACTGATGACCTCTATTTTCTCTCTGAGGTAGGAAGCAACATTTTCTGTTGCCTGACAGGGTGTGGGAAAAGTAGTGCAGAGAAACTGGCATCAGAACAGTAAGAATGGCATTCTTAGAAAGGGATCTGACTTTGGCACAAAAATAAAGACAGGGTAGTCTTCGGGACTTGGCTAAGCCGGGATACTATGAATTTGCAGTGGCAAATCAGGTGTGATTGTCTTTGGCAATGAGAAGCATAATGGGAAGAAGAAAGAAAACATCATGTAAAAATGATCCAAGGTTGAGGACTGGTGACATGGTGAGACACAAGGATGTCAATGAGTTTGTGATTAAAAAGTGTTGGGATTAGTAAAACAGAAAGCATGAAAAAATCTGAAGAGCAGATAGGAAGCTAGGGAGGATTGAGGGACCTAGAGCTCTTGATGATGCATCAGAGGTGCGTTAGTGGGAGTGAAGAGGTATAAGTGACTTGCTGAAGCAGAGTGGAGGCAATGAACACTGGCTGGAAGAAGGTCAGGAACTATGAAGTTAGGTTTTCAGATGGGTTGTCCATCAAAAAATAGAGGCAGATTATTTCAAGTGAATATATTTTTTCTTTTTTTAAACATCCCTTCATGAAAAATTTTTTAATTAAAATTCTGGTAATTACCATACAGTGCAATATTGGGTTCAGGAGTAGAAGTTAGTGATTCATCACTTACATACAACACCCAGCACTCATCCCAACAAGTGCCCTCCTTAACGCCCATCAACCATCTAGCCCATCGCCCACTCACCTCCCTCCATCACCCCTCAGTTTGTTCTGTATTGTTAAGAAGATATTTTTTTCTGTCAAAATAGTAAATTTTTCTGTCCAAACCAAAAATAAGGAGGAGTATAAATCTAATACATGTATCATTCTCATGGTCCAAAACATATTAAAATACCAATTATTTAAAAAAAAAAACTCTCACAATAGAACAACAGAAAATATGTTTTATAAATACTATTTAGGGAAAGAATCTCAAAATCTAAAGCCATACTTCAATGAAATAGATTCTCTAAACTGTTGTTAGGCAAAATAGTGGAAAACACATTTGAGTTTAAATGATGACTTCCAAAGTAGAAAAATGTATTAACTCTGGACAAGTAGGATAAACTTATTCAATAAAAGATAACACAAGTCCAACTATACTGCATTGAACTTTGCCTGGTAGGATAATAGAAAAATGTAAAATTGAATTGGATTAAAAATGATCTTTTTTGCAAATGGACATGTAAAGAATATTTTATACTTAAAGACTGAATAATAACCAACATCTCTAAGGTAAAATGAAACAATTTATTCAAGTCAATTTTATAGTCTTCTAACCTGTGTAATTTTCATTATTGTTATTTTGAGATGTTCTGACTTAATTGAAGTCATTATTGCCCACAAATAAATGAAAACATATTTGCTACTTCATATGTCTGTGAGACTTTAATATATTTTACATTTGATAACTGATATCCAGACCTTCTTGTATTTACCTTTATGAGTCATAGTTCTTAGCTGAAGTCAGGATAAGCCTTCATTATAGAAGCATTCACTTAACTTTCACCTGACTTCTCTGTTTTTTCTTACCTGATTAGGACATTATCTGCCATTTGGAAAGTACGTATACAAACCCGTCTTTCCTAGCCATTAGTGGGCATGACTTAAATGTGCTGCTTGGTGCTCAATTCTCCACCCAAGGAAATAACTCCATACAAAAAAGGACGAAAATTGAATGCCTGATGGAGCTGTTATGCTGAACCATGATGTTATGCTATGATGAACCATTCTGGAAATATAGATTTAAAAAAGGATAGAGTTTGAATAAGGAAAATGAGGAACATGTACCAAGCAGGAGGGGTTGAATATCTTTACTCTCTTCCTTTTTGGGATTCCTGGAGCTCCTCACTGTGTGTGGTTACCTCTTGACTTTAATTTTGCAATCAAAAATTAAGTTCTCTGAAGGATCACGGAGACAACTGAATAGGAAAAAATAAAGAAGTTGAAGTTTCTGCCCCTCTCTCTAATTCAGATTGTATTTCCTGTCAATTTTAAATTTTGGGGTCTTTTGGAAATGGCAGTCACAAATACAAGGTGGAAGAGGTTCTGGGAGCATGAAAAATAAAGACAAGGGGAAAGGAAGATTTGTGTATAGGAGGTAGGAGGTACTTTGGAGTTTTCCCAGCTTGTATGTGGGGGGAGGAATATGTGGGGAGGGGAGTAAAGTCAGCAATAAAGCCATCATAGGAAGAGAGTAAGACTGTCCCTTCATTTGGGAAGCATGAGGGACATAATGTAAGGTGGGGAGGATTTGTAGTTTTTTAAAAAATAGGTCGCTATTATATATTATCATATTGTGTCCTAAAGACACATTTCACTCACTGCCATTTCAATTCTGACTGGCAATTACCCTTCCTTCTAGAAGCTAAACTGTTAAAGCCAAATTTAGTAAAGCGGGTCATATGAGAAATGAGCCTGAACAGTCTTTCAGGTTATTCTAGTTTCCACAGGGAACATTTTGCTTCTGCTTCCTTTGGACTTGTCACTCCAAAGACACTTTGTAACCTTAAGGCATCCTTTAAAGTACAGACAGGAAGGCCCATAAAGAGTTTGACATCATAAAGCATTTAAATGGTAAATATTAGATTCTTGGTACAAAAAAAATTATGGATCATACAGGGTAGTTAATTCCTAAAAGAAGGGGATAATATACATAGCATAGTTACTCTAGCTGTTCCCAGCATAATAAATTATGCTAATAATTACTTTTGCTTCTCAAGGTCAGTAGGTTGAGAACAGAGATGTCAACATAGGGGCTTTCTATGATCCATCAACATATGGTGGGTATCAGGAAATAAAAGATCATTCTTCAACCATCACCTCAGGAAGATGAGAAAGGATCTTTCTGGCTAGTGTTTTTGAAACTTCAGGTAGCAAACCATTAGTGGGTTGTGAAAGTAATGTATGGGGTCATGAAAGGTACATTGAAAACAAGAGAAAAGAATATGGTAGGATAGGGCAAGGTAGGGTAGGATAGACTAGAACAGAATAGAATAAGATATCATAGTGCACTGTATGTAGTGTTTTGTAACCTGTGTTGTGAAACTTTTATTTAATTATATACATGTATTATGTGTTTACTGGGTTGCAATGAAAAAGAATTTCTTATTTGAATCTATGCCAAAAAAGTTTGAAAGTTACTGTTTTAGGAGCTACCTCTGCATCTCACAGAGAGTAAAGCTCTCATGACCACAGATATGAACAGAAGATATTATCATCTGAGGGAAAACCACATTTATCTGATTCTCAGGAGAACAAATAATTTTCAACTGGGAAAAATGATATATAGATGCTTATAAATCTCTATAATGACTTTAAAAATCAGCAAGATGAACAATAGAAACATAAAAGGAAAAAAAAAAGAAAACTCTCTATGAAAACAGAAGGGCAAAAGTGAAAACAACCAAATGTCCATCAACTGGTGAATGGATAAACAAAATTTGTCATATCCCTACAATGAACCATTATTTGGCAATTAAAAGGAATGAAATCCTGATGTATGTTATGCTGTGGATGAACTTTGAAAATACACGAAGTGAAAGAAGCCAGACACAAAATGCCAAATAATGCATGATTCTTTTTGTGTGAAATGTCAGTAACAGGCAAATCTAAAGAGACAGCAAGAAGATTAGTGGTTTCTTAGAGCAGGGAGATGTGGAGGTGGTAGGGTGATTGCTAAAGGGTAAAGGGGGCTTCTTTTTGAGGTGATGAAATTGTTCTAAAATTGACTGTGGTTATATTTGCACATAGCTGTTAATGTACAGAAGAGCACTAAATTGCATGGCATGTGAACTATACCTCAATAAAGCTATTTAAAAAAAGCAGAACAGTACTTTTTTCCAAAAACAAGAGGTTCAGAAGCAATCTGAGTAGTAAATACAGGTCAGAAAAAGAAACCACTAGTCCAGACTATGGTGGTGAGCTATTGTTTTCAAACTTTAAAAAAAAAATAATATTGTACTTTAAGTTTGTTTGTTTTTTTTAATAAACTACCTGTCTCTCCAGCTCTCATGTTTTGAGGAGTGAGGCTGACCCCATTCTCAGCTCCACAGGTAGGTCTTCAATGGGCCTAAAAAATCAGCCAGTGTCATTCCTTGGGCCAAGGTGACTTCTTCAATGCTGGGCAAATGACTAAACCAAAGGTAATAAGAACCATTTAGACATTTCCTAAGATTTCTGGGGAGAAGGAAGTTTTTCTTCCCCCATTAGAAGAGATTTTGCCACCATTACATAGCCTGACAGTGTAGCTAACAACTAGAGAGTAGAACCTGAACGAACAGGTAGAGGTAAATTGGGTTTGGTGACATAAATTGAGCTCTGATCAAGCCATACCTGAAGACAAATATACACTTGTAGCAAACATTCACCTTGTCCTTAGGCCAGACTGAATTGGGTCATGTCACTCTCAAAGTGTTCTAAATTATATACATACTCAGGCATGTGTGTGCATGCACAGTCTTTGAAAACACTATAAAGAAAAACACAATGGGGCGCCTGGGTGGCTCAGTGGGTGAAAGCCTCTGACTTCGGCTCAGGTCATGATCCCAGGGTCCTGGGATCGAGCCCTGCATCGGGCTCTCTGCTCAGTGGGGAGCCTGCTCTCCACACCCCCACCCCCACCCCTGCCTCCTCTCTGCCTATTTTTGATCTCTCTGTCAATAAGTAAAAAAAAACTTAAAAAAAAAAAAGAAAAACACAAGGTACATAGGTTGTGAGGAGAATGAGTCTTGCTAAAACAAAACAAAACAAAACCATAAGAACAAGCATAGTTTACTTGGAAAGTATATCCATCCTGTGACAGTATGCTTCAATACCTGCCTATCACTTTATCATTTCAGTTCAAGGGTAAAACCACCACCATCTAATAATCACAGCATATAGAATGATTGCAGAAATGTACTAAAATTAACACAGCAAAATTGGAGGTCCCACTCAATTCCCAATCAAATCAATATGGAAGCAAGTGGGGAATAGGGAAAAAAACCAAAGCGGGGACCCAAGAGTATGACTTATATAATATATTAGGTTCATAAAGTTTCACTAAAGATATATATTTACAGAACAGGCAGATAAGGCAGTTATTGTCTGATTCAAAGAGGCAACAATATAGGTCCTTTTGACCAACAAATACATTACCAACTAGCTTCACTGCCTGAAACCAATGCATAACTATTTAGACTGCATGTTCACATTAGACAAAGCACTGTGCTAAGTACCATGGACTGAAAAAGAAGGCATTCTCTTGTTCTCAAGAAGCTTATAGACTAGATAGGAAGATAGGAAAACAAATGTATACACGCACATATAAAGAACAAAGTATAGAGATCAAAGAGTTAAAACAATTAGAGATAGTGTAACATATGAGTATTGCAGAAGTTAAGAAAAGGATGTCAATATGGACTGGAATACATAGTAAGAGATTCCTGATGACCCCATATATGAGATACACTTTGAAGAAGGGATAAGATACAGCCAAGTAGAGAAAGATTCCATCCTATTCTCAGCAGAACAAACTAATTGAAGTCTAGAGATGACAGGCAAGACTATAATAGGATTTTCACTTTTTGGAGAGATCAAGGTGGAGAGATTATGAGAAGTCAAATTATGAATTACTTTAAATGCCAGAAAGGGAAACTTAAATGTCTTGTAAGAAAATTTGGGAAGTCAAAGTTTTTAGAATAAAGAAATGTGATAAAAAGCATAGTTAAACAGCATGACTTTAATATGGGATAGGTCATGGGATGGGAAAGGGAGAGAATATGTGTTGGGGAAGTTCACTATGATGTTGTTAGAGTCACTCAGTCGCAAAGTGATAAAGGCCTGGACTAGGTTGGTGGTCATGTTAAAAAGACTGCTAAGGGATTTGGCTGCAATTTCAAAGCTACAATGCATAAAGCCTTGTAGATATAAGGAGTAAAGCTTTAGGGTTCAGAGTCTGCAGGGAAAAAAAGGAGACAACTAGAAAAGGCAAGATGGCTTTATGGTGGAAGGTCTGCAAAATGGAGACAATAGCAGGAAACTGCAGGACTGAAACCAAGGTGTAGGCATTCTCTCCTGGAGCTCAGGGGCCTCATTCAGGCTCATTAGTGTTGGCAGAATTCAATTCCATGTGGGTTTAGGATTGAGGTCTCCCATTTTTACTGTTCTCTGCCACCAGGTACTACTCTCAGCTCCCAGAGACCAGTCTCAGGTCTTTGTCCCATGGCTGCCTCCATGACAGCAACAGAGAACTTAATTCACATCAAATCCCTCTCACTCTGTAAATCTCTCTGACTTTCCTTTCTGCCACCAGCTGCTCTATCCTTTTAAAGGACTCATGCACTTAGGTTAGACTCACCCAAGCAACCTCCCAATTTTAAGGTCAATTGATTACTAACCTTAATTACATGCACAAAGTTGCTTTTGTCATGTAACCAACCTAATCACAGGAGTAACATCAGAGTGTAGATCATAGTGGCCATCTTAGAATTCAGCCTACCATATATATGGTATGCTTTGTGATGCATTCTGAGATTTCCTTCTTGTAGCACATTAGTAGATTAATTAGGATTAAGTTCAGCTCTAAGGAAAAGAAAGCTCTTCCTTAAGATAGAAGTTTATTTCTCTCTCATGAAAACATATGGATTGGTGGTTTAGGGTTGATATGGTAGCATCATAATCATTAAATCATTACTAAATTTCCTTCCATTTTATTGTGCTGCCATCCTCAACACATAGTTTCCCTCTGTAGCTCCTAATGACTGTGATACCACCATTCATAACATATTTATTTCAGCCAATGGAAGGGAAAAAAGAGGAGAAACCATTATCCTTAAAATATTTCCTAGAGGTTGTACATATCCTTTCTTCTGATATCCCACTGGCTAGAACTTAGTCATATGACCAAATCTAGGTGTAAGAGCCTCTGGAAGATTAAACTTTGTCTACTCTGGTGGCCAGAAACCCAGCTGACATTTGTGGATTCATTAAGTAAGAAGCGTAAAACAGGTATTGAGGAAAAACTGTCTCTGCCCATTAAAAATTATTAATGTGGTTGTTTTTGTGCTTTGCTATGTTATATTTTATTTTTCTATATATTTTATTGCTTCTTTTCCTTTAATTGACATACTGTATATTTTCTCTGTTGTATATATTATGTATGCACATTTCTTCTGATAATGTGGAAGTTTTGTATTCTGTTTTTAGTTTTACTGCTCCTCCTAATGGTTATCTTTGTAGTTATAAATTTATAAAATATTCATTTTCTCTCTCTCTCTCTCTCTCTCTCTCTCTATATATATATATATATATATATATATATATTTCTAAAATATCCTATTTTTTTTAGCCAGTATTCAGAGCTGGTATAGGGAGAGGCAAGTGAGGCTCCTAGGGCACAGAATTTAAAAAGGCATTCACTCTTTTGTGTAAGTGTAGTGTTGGCATCTGAGATTGAGTGCTACCTTAAATTTTGTGCCCTAGGCACCTTGCTTGCCTCACACTTAATGAGATCTATCTTTTACCCTGAGGACTTTGTAGGCACTAATTTATGGTCTCTTAGTGCTGAAGGTTTTTGTTAAATAGTCTCAGGGCAGCCTTATATATACTTAATTGTTCTGCCTGGATATCCATAAGATCCTTGAAGTCCAGTTATTTCACCTGGGTGTGTCTCAATGTTGATCAATCTTTCAACACTTTTCTTGGGATATGTTATGGTTTTCAACCTATAAATTCCAGTCTTATTTAATTTCTAGTATGTTTCTTGAATTATATCTTTGCATAATTTTTTGTTTCTTCTGTTTGGTTCTCCTTCTTGGAATAACATTTGCACTTAGATTCTTCAATTGGATCTCCTGTGCCCATCTTGTATGGATTTCATTTTCTATTTCTTTAAAGCTATTTGTTTATTCCATTAATTTTCTTTGCTTTTCTTTGTTCTGTTATTCATGTGTCTTATGGTATCCTGGGCCTTATCTGTTCTTTGTGCTCCCTTCAATGTTTGCTTCATTTTCATGATTAATTTTTTCTCCTTTTTCTCATATCTGTTTCGTATTTTATTCTTTTATGTTATTTCATTATAACTTTATCACTTTCTTTTGAGCTCTCTGATTTATATACTATGTCTTTTGATGGCAATATGTCCTACTTTTTTCTGCTTGGGGGAAACACTTCTCTGGTGAGTACTTATAGGCCATTTGTTTTTCCTACTTATTTATTTTTCTTATAGTTCCTTTGAATAGAGTATGTTCTCGTTCCAGTTTGATTACCACCCATCTTTGAATGAGGTTAGTTCTTCTTAGACCAGCTATTAGTAGTCGGTTCATGTAGGAGACAGTCAAATGCATTGTTCCTGACTAACAGGAATTCTCTCTGGTTTAGAATGAAGCTCTTCTGGACATGGGGTGTGTGTGTGTGTGTGTGTGTGTGTGTGTGTGTGTGTGTGTGAGAGAGAGAGAGAGAGACATAGAAAGAGACCTTAAAGACACAGACAGACAGAGCTGTTTTTGCTTTTATTTATTTCCAGCCAGTGAATATTGGAAGCTGTAGAGTGACTCAAAATTCAGCCTCTCTCCTCTATCATTCTTCAAAATGATTACTACAAAGATGATTTATGTATGTGTTTCATGGTTAATACTTGAACTCCCTTTGGCCCATGGAAACTTCCACCAACAGTCTCTTAGATCCTATTCTTCTTTTTCCAAATAAAGGATTGTTGGTTTATTTCACGATGTGAGCTGATTACTTTGGGGAAGCATGCTCTGCTTTGTCTGAAAACTAGTCATCCCTGGGCATCTTCCTATACTCCTTGATCACTATTGCACTCGGCAGCATTCATTCATTCATGTAGTTCGGACATAAAGTTATTCGTTTCTTACATTCTCTTTGTTGTATTTAAGTAATTTCAGAGAAGAGAAAGAATAGGGTAATTTCACTCTGCCATTCAAAGAACATAAGTTACCTCTAGATTTTCCTTACCCCAAAACGTCTTTCTTCTCTGCCCAGGTGACAAATTTCTACTTATCCTTTAAGTCTTAACTCAATTGTCAACATACTCTATGAAGCTTTATCTGACTTCCTCAGGATAACTCAGGCACTCTTTCCTCTATGTTCTCATTGTATTTGGGGCATCGTTATAATACAGGACATATTATATCGAATTTTCATTGTTTGCATATCTGTTTTTCTACAAGTCTGAGTTTTCTAGGCAGAGGCTGTGATTTATTGGTCTTTTTATCTCCACCACTCGCTGAACAAATAGTAAGTGTTCAATAAATTGTTGAATTAGTGAATGAATTCCAATCCTTATTCTGTAATTACATAAGAGTTGTCTTTCTAAACTACAAATCTTATCACATTGACAATTAAATTGGTGGCTCCACATTTTCAGGAGAAAAATATCTAAACTCTTCAGCATAGCTTATGAGGCTCTTGCAAACTGGCCCCAAATTATTTTCATGTATCATGTATTATCTGTCTCTGTTAGCATGCTATCACATAGCCAGATTCAATTTCTTGCCATTTCTAGAATATGCCATGCCCTTTAATGCCTTTGTGTTCATACACATTCTGTTTGCTCTGCCTGAAATGTCCTTCCTTTTCTTTTCTTCTTTGGAGATTTGTATTCATACCTCAAATATCACCTTCTATGTGAAGGATTCCCAGATTCCCCCAGTTTGTTATTTTATTCTTTATGCTTTCATTGCATGCATCTTGCATACATCTTTCTTATAAAACTTACTATATCACACCATAATTATTTATCTATTTTGTTTACTCCCCAACCCTGTCCAATGAGGGTGACCTTCTCAAGATCAGGGAAATGTCTAATTGTTCCTTTCTGGGTTCCCAGTCTTTTGCACCTGGTAGGTGCTTGACAAATGCTTACTGAATAAATAAATTCTAGCGTTAAACAGACTTTAATAAATGTTAACAGATCTTTTCACTTTAAATTTTAAAAAGCATTTTTCCTCAACTTCTATCTTCCAGACCCTTCAAATGACTTTATTCACAGAATCAATTCTGAACATAAATAATGACTTGCAGAAATCATTTGATGAGCTTGCTTTTATAGAACTGCTCCACTACTTGGCAGTTACCCACAAACCTGCATTTGAATTTTTCCAAGTGTGGTTTATTTCGGTAATCTTAACTAATGAATTAGATCGACCATGCTGTGATCCAATCAAACCCATGGTGATTGGCTGTCTTGACAATTGGAAAAAAATATTGATTTTATTTTTGTCAATTGGCCTAGTAGTATAAAGATAGGCTAATAATGCCATCAGAATTACTTTTATCAACACCATTAGGTCTTAGGAAGTACGCTGCTAAATAGAAGTCTGGTGACCACATTTATTTTTAATCATCTCTCCCCCTACACACCCCAAATCTCTCCTATAATGGGTGTCATGCTCCCAAAGGGAATTTTTAAATGTTTAATAACTTAAAAGGTCTTACAAAATGGTAATAATGTTTCAGACAATATCTGAAATAAAGCAAATTCAAACATGGTGGTTAATTATGTTTAAGGCATCAAATTGATCCTCTTCCCTTTTTAATTCACTGGCATATTCAGCATGCTGCTAATTATATAAGGTATATCTTGTCACAATGTCTTGGTCTATGGTAGATTAAGATTGCAACATTTATATTTGATAGTCCAATCATATATCCATAATACATTTAGAAAATATTTTCCAGAAGAAATCTGTTTCCCTTCTGAACCAACAAAACTAAATTTAACTGAGTTTCTTATTAAAATTCCCCCTTTTGTAAATAAGTTCACCATTCCTAACTTAATTACTTAATTATTTTGGCTAGAGGCACCTGGGAATTTAAATATTTCTGGAGTCTAGATGAGTAATTAAACATATGAAGGCTTTAATTTGGTATGGGGTACATTATGTGGGAAAACATTTACTACTATTTAAATGTATATACAATCCCCAAAATGTGTAAAAAGTTTGAAGTTCATTTCTTTATTACTCTCATAATAACCACTGAGGTGTAATGTTAATATAATAAGACTTTAAGTTGTGGAAAATATGTGGGATAAATATAACCAGTAACTTAAATATTGTTCATAATGCAGTATTCTGAGAAATGATTCTGCCTCAAGAAAGTACTTGGTTTTCTTATGTCCATATCCCTCTTGGGTTAATTAAAAATGTTATTTTATCATATCTATGTTGGAAAATGTGACATTTAACACGACAAATTTATTTAACAGAAAAACATAAACAAATTGCTGACCTAATTTTTCTGCCACACATTTTGCATATTTGTACTTCACACCTATCACATAGAATAAGAATTATATGACAAAACAATTAAACATTGTAAGAAATTAGAAACACTATTTCTTTCCTTCAAAAACCACAAAGTTCCTCTTTCTTGTAAATGGGTAGTACATTTTAACTGCACTAAAAATAGGGACCACCTTAAATAAATGCAAGAAACAAAAATAATCAGTCATGAAAATCATAAATTTGGGGAAATGGTAATTATTTACATGATAATATGACCAGATTCTCTAAGATTACTTTATCTCATGCAGCAGGTAAAACTAGGAGATGATTTGCATACAATGCTTTAGAAACGGGCTTCATGAATATAATAAGAGAAACCTGAGTCTCCAACAGAGCAGTAAAAAATCTACATCCTTAAACAAGCTAGCAAGCACTCAGATGTACCATGATAAGGCAGCAGCACTATGTATTCAAGTTACAAGACCTGTAAACATATTATTGGAGAATGATTTTCTGGAGCAAAACAAAAATTGAACTGGCATGGTGAGGGAAAGAGCTAGAACAGTGAAGAACAAGCAGCAGTCTTTTCTCATCCATATCAGGACTGTGTAATAAATTACTCTCTTCTCTCTCATACTGTCAGGAGAAAACGATGTTTAGATTAAACCTCGCTAAGGCCTAAAAGGATAATTTGTCAGTATTTTCCAGTTTACTACCAATGCAGTATTGATTGGCTAGGGCTCTTCTTTCTATTTTATTTACACTAATTCAATCTGGAACAACTGAAACCTAACTTCTTAGAAAGCAAGATATTTCTTTATTTTAAGTCTCACAGGCCCAAGGTATAAGGTACAAGAAAAAAATGTCCAAATTATTCTTTCTAGTTCTTGTGAGTAAAGACCAGCATCTAAATTGGAGGGAAACTATTATCAGAGAAAACCACTTTTCTGCTGAGACTTACCTTGCGTTAATTTCTTTTTATAAAATTGTGGCTCTTAGGAGAACGTGATAAAAAAACAAAAAAAAAAATTCCAAAGGACTCCAGTTCTAGGCAACTGCTTAGAAACCAGAAATAAAACAGAAACATCTTGATAAACTTTGTGGATGAAGCTGAGAAAAATGTCAGTATCAGTTTGATGCACATATGACAGAGCTTAGGGACAAAACTATACCTGAGGAAAAAGATAAAATTCCTTTCCAAATCTTTATTGTTTGCCACACAAGTTATACAAATCAACAAAAGGTATCCTATAGGTCCAGGACTAAAATGAAAGCAGCCAAAGGTTAAAATAATTTCTGCCCATATGTTGAGGGCAAATCAAAAAATATATCAAGTACTTAATCCATGGAGTTACTATTGTCTGTTTCTTTTCTTTCCTTTTTCGTGTTTGTTCAGTTTTAGTCTGCCTTGTTTCACCTTCCTGAAGTCCCCTAGTGTCAGCTGTGGCATTGTTTTGACACCAGTATGAACAGAAGATTGGTGAAAATGTCATGAGTTGACGGTATTATGACTCATTCAAAGCTAAAATGTTTGAACTTCCAGTTCCCACTCTTTTTTTCAGACATTTCCTCAAAACACTGACAGAACATGGGATTAGTAACATCTTACTTTAACATCTTATACTTTCTTATCCTAGTTTTACTTTAGACTTGACCGTCCTAGAGACTCACATTTCTTGACAATTTTGACTGGATCGATTGATCAATTCTAATCAGAGTGCTTTTTAAAAAGTCAATTGATGCATTATTTGCTAAAATATATTGAACCTAAATAAAAGGTTCAATAGTTTCCACTGGAATGACCAGGCAATTCAGTCAGACAACGTATCAATTTAGGCAATGTCTTAAATGAATCAACTTATTTGAAAATTTTGACTGACTTGCTTATTTTCATAAATCACTCAAAAAGATACATGTATGTATTTTATTTATGGACACACAGTCCATTGGTATTTGTTATTTCTTAGCCTTAAAACCAACTATGCTGACTATAAAGTTCTCCTACAATTCTCATTTGTCTTATAGTCTAATTGAGATTGAATATGGTTATGTCTACATGCATTGATTTGGCATATCAGTTGCTGCTGTTTTTCCATGCACAGATTCATTTGAATATTCTACCTATACAAGCGAGTACAGTCATCACAAACTGAAACTAAATGAATCTAGGAAACCAGAAAATAGGTGACAGATTCAACTATTAATTAAGGAGTTTCAAAACTACTGACTTCATTGAGCTGATGGACCAACTCATTCGGAAGCCAAATTGGTTTACACATAAAGACAAAGCCCTAAAAAATCCATTGTGCAAAAAAAAAAAAAAATAGTTCAAATAAATTAAAAACGGTTATTCAGTTCTGTGTAAAGGAACAGCCAAAATGTATATACCAAGAATTACATATCTTTACTTAATCATTCAAAAACATTTGCTGAATACCTACTTACTGTTGAGAACTATTCTATGAGCTATAAAGAGTTCAGTGAACAAAACAGACAAGGATCCCAGCCCCTGTGGAACTTACGATTCTGTTGTGGGAAACAGAGAATAAGCAATAATCACACTACCTAGGTAAATTATATAGAAGATGATATATGCTATGAAAAAGAAAAGAAAAGGTAGAGCCAGGTAAAATATACTGGGACTTTTGGGGTTGGGAGTGAATGTTGCAGTATTCTGTAGCTATGGCTCAGATTAGGCCCCTCTGAGGAGGAGACAGCTGAACAAATGTTTGAGGATGTATGAGAGTTAAATATGTGATACCTAGAGGAAGAGTTCCCAGCACAGGAATCGGCTAGACCAAAGTCCTTAAGGCAGATGTGTGCTCGAAGGGTTTTGTTTTGGTCTGGTTTTTTGGAGGCCGACAAAGATGCCAGTGTGGCTAGAACACAGCTAACAAGGGGAAATGCAGAAGGAAGTGAGATAAGAGAGAAAGCTAGATCATGGAGGGCAAGTTAGACCACTGTAAATATTTTACTCTGAAATGAGAAGCTTTGCAATAGTTTTAGCAGAGTTGACTTCCATTTTAAAAGGATCACTCTGGGAAACAGAGAACTGTTAGAGGCTGCTGAATTAACACAGGTGACAGATGATGGTGGCTTGGATGAAGGTGGTAGCACTGGAGTTGGTGGTAAAGGAACAGTGTTTGCTGAGAGTGGATTTAAGTTACAAGAGCAAGAGAGTTTTCAGGATGACTCCAAGATATTTGGTCCAAGCAAGTGGCATCAACTGGGATAGGCAAGTCTGCAAGTGAAGCAAGTCTGGGGTAGAGGGAAGATTAGTAGTTCGGTTTTGGACAAGTAAAAATTAAGATGAGTATTAGATAGTGAAGTGGAATTATCAAGTAGGTAGTTTAAGTTGGATGTTGGAAGTCTTGGCTGAGATATGAATTTGGAACTCATCAGTGTATTAGATAGTGTCTTAAGCCTCAAGAATGGTCTGAGATCACCAAATGAGTGAGTGTTAATGAAGATTCTAGGACAAAGAATGAACACTGGGTCCTCGAAAACATTAAAAGGTCAGAGAGAAGAGGAAGACTCAGCAAGTAAGATAGAGAAGTGACCACTGAAATAAGAGTAAAATGAAGAGCATGGTAGCCCAGAAGCCATGTGAAGAAAGCAGAGAGAACTCACAAATTTGGCAGGGAGTGGGATAATCCCCAATTTTATACTTTTTTTGTTTTGGTCCTTGTTTAGCAGTGGTAACCCAGGTTATGAAGCACAGGTAGAAGATAAAGGTTTGGATAATTTCACAAGACTGCCATTTTTTTACAGTAAAAGTTATTAAACCTTTGCAGAGAAAACTTGTATAGGCCACACAATCAATCTGGCTGCAGAACTATTTCAGCAAATATAAACTTGCCAAGGAACAATGAAAATAAAGGATCAATTGTCTTAAACTAGTTTTGCACTTACAGACATCAAAATGAAAAATTTTTAAGTGCTATTTTCAGATGATGGTGGCCAGAAGAGAGGGAGGCAAATCATAAGAAACTCTTAACTCTAGGGAACAAACTGAGGGTTGCTGGAGGGAAGGTGGATGGGGAAAATGATAACTGGGTGATGGGCATGAAGGAGGGCACTTGATGGAATCAATACTGGATGATATAGGCAAATGATGAATCACTAAATTCTACCTCTGAAACTAATAAAAAAATAAAATTGAAAACAAAATGTCAAAAATATGGACTTTGGTGAATAAGGAAATTTTATTTAAAATCAACCACTTAGCATAATAGCCATTTGCTCATGGAAACACAATTGGGTGTACACTTTTGAAATTGTTAAATGGTAAATACATGTTTTTTATTTCAAAGGAAAACAGCATGTATATATTACATGAAAGGTTTGGAATTTGCAGCTGCCTTTTTGTTTTAGAACTGCTAATTTTGTCTGAGAAATTTGAAACAAAACTGCTGGTCCACTGGATAACAATGTTTCCATGTCTTGTTTCCTGTGTAAGGTAGAAACTTGATCTCCAAACACAGCTTTTTCAAGAAAAGTAGAGTACCCTCTTCCACCTATAGAGCTCTAATTTCATGTTGACAGTCAGAATGAGCAAGTGACTTAATAGTAATGTAAAGACCAAAATGTTACCCTCAGTCTAATAGATTTCTCACTTTGTTTTTAGAAAGAATACACACCAAAAAAAGCTGTGTTAAAGAAATAAATCAAGAGCTAAATCTGGGAATTGCCACAAAAGGAATAATTTATAATCCTATGTTTATAGGGAAGGAGGGTTTTTTTTTTTTCATTTCTTTGAAACATTGGAAAGAGCTCTAACTGGCAATTATTGGTTATTTTAAAATGTAGTTTGGAAAGTAAGTGAGTTGCATTTATTCCTCTCTGATATCATTTTCTTTTTATTTAGTTTTTAATTATGTTAAATAAAAAATTTTAAAAACATAGTACAAAGTTCTAAAGGTACAAAAGAGTGCATAGAAAAACAAATCTCTCTCCAACCTCTGCCCCACAGTCACCTAGTTCCCCTCCATAAATGTAATCAGAATTATCCATTTATTGTGAATACTCCCAGAGAAATTCTATGTATATAGAAGCATATATATATGTATCTCCATTAAAAACTACACACCAAGTGTAGTGTGTGCTAGACATCAGTTTTTTTTTGTTTTCTTTTTTTTTTTTTAAATCATTTTTAAAAAATTTATTTTCAGCATAACAGTATTCATTGTTTTTGCACCGCACCCAGTGCTCCATGCAATCCGTGCCCTCTCTAATACCCACCACCTGGTTCCCCCAACCTCCCACCCCCCCACCTCTTCAACCCCTTCAGATTATTTTTCAGAGTCCATAGTCTCTCATTGTTCGCCTCCCCTTCCAATTTCCCCCAACTCCCTTCTCCTAACTCCCCATGTCCTCCATGCTATTTGTTATGCTCCATAAATAAGTGAAACCATATGATAATTGACTCTCTCTGCTTGACTTATTTCACTCAGCATAATCTCTTCCAGTCCCGTCCATGTTGCTACAAAAGTTGGGTATTCATCCTTTCTGATGGAGGCATAATACTCCATAGTGTATATGGACCACATCTTCCTTATCCATTTGTCCGTTGAAGGGCATCTTGGTTCTTTCCACAGTTTGGCGACCGTGGCCATTGCTGCTATAAACATTGGGGTACAGATGGCCCTTCTTTTCACTACATCTGTATCTTTGGGGTAAATACCCAGTAGTGCAATTGCAGGGTCATAGGGAAGTTCTATTTTTAATTTCTTGAGGAATCTCCACACTGTTCTCCAAAGAGGCTGCACCAACTTGCATTCCCACCAACAGCGGAAGAGGGTTCCCCTTTCTCCACATCCCCTCCAACACATGTTTCTTGTCTTGCTAATTTTGGCCATTCTAACTGGTGTAAGGTGATATCTCAATGTGGTTTTAATTTGAATCTCCCTGATGGCTAGTGATGATGAACATTTTTTCATGTGTCTGATAGCCATTTGTATGTCTTCATTGGAGAAGTGTCTGTTCATATCTTCTGCCCATTTTTTGATATGATTGTCTGTTTTGTGTGTGTTGAGTTTGAGGAGTTCTTTATAGATCCTGGATATCAATCTTTTGTCTGTACTGTCATTTGCAAATATCTTCTCCCATTCCGTGGGTTGCCTCTTTGTTTTCTTGACTATTTCCTTTGCTGTGCAGAAGCTTTTGATTTTGATGAAGTCCCAAAAGTTTATTTTTGCTTTTGTTTCCTTTGCCTTTGGAGACATATCTTGAAAGACGTTGCTGTGGCTGATATCAAAGAGATTACTGCCTATGTTCTCCTCTAGGATTCTGATGGATTCCTGTCTCACGTTGAGGTCTTTTATCCATTTTGAGTTTATCTTTGTGTACGGTGTAAGAGAATGGTCGAGTTTCATTCTTCTACATATAGCTGCCCAGTTTTCCCAGCACCATTTATTGAAGAGACTGTCTTTTTTCCACTGTATATTTTTTCCTGTTTTGTCGAAGATTAACTGACCATAGAGTTGAGGGTCCATATCTGGGCTCTCTACTCTGTTCCACTGGTCTATGTGTCTGTCACTTTAAAATTGTTATTTATTTATTTGACAAAGACACAGTGAAAGAGGGAACACAAGCAGGGGGAGTGGAAGAGGGAGAAGCAGGCTTCCTGATGAGCAGGGAGCCTGATGCGGGGCTCGATCCTAGGACCCTGGGATCATGACCTTAGCTAAAGGCAGACGCTAAATGACTGAGAAACCCAGACACCCTGACATGTAATTTTAAATACACAGTTTCATTTTTTTCCCTTTCATTGAAAAATTGGCAAGAAATATTTTAAAGTAAATCACCTAGTATAAGTGAGTGAACAATGAAACTGCTATTTTCATGCTTTGCTAATGCGGAGCTATGAATTCAGAAATAATTTCATAATATGTATCTTGGGTCTTAATGTAAACATTATTGAAACCAGTTATTTTTGTTGTATAAGTCTATCATAAGGAAGCAGAACAAAGCAAAGCTTTGATCACAAAGATGTCTATTGTAACATTTTCATAGTAATGAAATACTGGAATTGTCAATATCCAAAAATAAGGTAGAGTTCCCACAGGCATTGGCTTCGGCTTAAAGTCACCAGCTGAATTCAGATGTAATAAGAGTCTATCTAGGTAATAAGAGCCTATCGTTTGAAACTTTGAAGGCAGGCACTGACTTCTCCTCTCTAGCTACGAAAGTCCTAGCTGGCATCATCTTTCAACAGAAGATTGGTTTGTCTTCATTGAAAATCCATTGTTTAGTGTAGCCACCTTCATGGATGATCTGAGATCATCTTGCTGCAGCTTCTCCATCAGCGCTGGCTGATTCCCCTTTGCTCTTATGCAGTGGAGATGGCTTCTTTCCTTACCTCATGAACCTACTTCTGCTAGCTCCAAACTTTTATTCTTCAGTCTCCTCACCTCTCTTAGCCTTCACAGAATTGAAGAGAGTTAGGGCCTTGCTCTGCATGAGACTTTGGCTCAAGGGAATGTTGTGGCTGGTTTGGTCTTCCATTCAGACCATTAAAACTTCCTCCCTATCCGCTATAAGGCTGTTCTGCTTTCTTACCATTCATGCATTCACTGGAGTAGCACTTTTAATTTCTTTCAAGAACAACTTTTCCTTTATATTCACAACTTGGCTAACTGTTCGGTGCAAGAGACCTAGCTTTCAGCCTATCTTGGTTTTCAACATGCCTTCTTCACTAAGTTTAGTCATTTTTGGCTTTTGATTTAAATGAGAAACGTGATACTCTTTCTATCACTTGAACACTTAGAGGCTGTTGTAGTTATTAATTGTGCTAAATTCAGTACTGTTGTGTCTTGGGAATAGGGTAGCTGGAAGACAGGGAGAGAGATGGGGGACTGTCCAGTTGGTGGAACAGTCAGAAGACACAACATTTATTAAGTTCACCATCTTATATGGGCATGGTTTGTGGTGCCGCAAAACAATTACAATAGTAACATCAAAGGTCACTGATTATAGGTCACCATCACCAATATAATAATAATAAAAAAGTTTGAAATTTTGAACCAAAATGTGACATGCCGTAGAAAAAACGGTGCCAACAGACTTGCTTAAAGTAGGGTTGCCATAAACCTTCAATTTGTACCACACACAGTATCTGTGAAGCACCAAGATATGCCTGCACTGTCATTTATTCCTAGTGAGTATATGCTCAACCATATTTTTTCTTACATTTTCTAACCTCTTAATCTACTGGGGCACCTGGGTGGCTCAGTCCATCAAGTGCTCAACTCTTGATCTAAGCTCAGATCTTGATCTTAGAGCCCTGAGTTCAAGATCTGCATTGAATTTGAATTAAAAAATTCATAAATTTTTTAAAAAATCTATTGATAAGCTAATTCTGTGAGCATATTAACTCATTTTGGCTTCTTTCATGTTATTTAATGTACTAAAGAAGTAAGTGGTTAAACAATATATCAAGATCAGTTACAAAGACTAATAAACAATTCTAATTTACTTTAATATCAACATTATTCATACTATATTTAACTTCTTTTACATTCAAGTTTGAGTTCATGTAAATATATCCATGATGCATACCACATGTATACATATCAGATATTTAGATTATTTGTGTTTAGATACTTATATTCTAATTCAAAGTTAAAATAAATTTTCAAGCAATTTGTTTTTAGAATTGGGGACATTATAATGTTGATAACTACTTCTATATCTGCCTATCACCTATCCCTCCTTCTACATGGACTGTCATAAGTCATAGAGTACAGATGATTGAATTTGACCACTTAAAAAAATAAAGTTCTACATCTACACACACACACACACACACACACACACACACATCTTATGAACCTATTTCAAAAGGTAAATGACAAACTAAGAAACAAGCATAATATATGACAGCAAGTATTTTTAACCTTAATATATGAAGTGTTCTGGAAAAATAGTAAGAAATATAAAAATTCAAATAGAAAAATGGGTGAAGAATGTCAAAAGACAATTCAGAACCAAGGAAATGCAAATGGTTCATTAACATATAAAAAGGTACAAAGGGTCCTTCATCAATAAAATGCAAAATAATAGCACAAGAAGATACCATATTTCATCTAGCAGATTACGTATTAGAAATCTTTTATATCACTGTCAGTGTTGATAAGGACATGGGAAAACAGGCACATTGGTAGGAAGATAAATTGGTTGTTTAAGGGGGAAATTTAGTAATATCTATAAAAAAATACTCAACATACATATCCTTGACCCATCATTTCCACTTCTACAAAATTATCCAATAGGTGTGCAAAAAGATGTGTATAAAGATGTTAAGTGCAGCACTGTTTTTAATAACAAGACATCAGAAATCTACATGTCCATGAATAAGGGAACTGACTAAATAAATGATACAGAAACAGAATATTACACAAGCATTAAAAAGAGTGAGACAGATCTATATATTACAAATATGGGAGAACGTCCAAAATAGAATATTAATTAGAAGAAGTTATTAGGCTTTTTATAGTATGTTTACCCATTTGTACATGTACAGAACATTTGGGGAATGATACATAATACACTGTTAACACTGGCCACCCCTCAAGAGTGGCACCTGAAATGTAAGAGGGAGAAGGATTTTTCGCTTTAAGCCTGTGCTTACTGTTTCAATTTTTAAACCATCTGCTGATAGTACTTCAACACTACAAAAAATACTAGTTAAAATAACCTACAAAAAGAAAATATGAGCTCATTATATCTAACTTTATAATGGCTTGAATTTCAATAATATCAAAATTGTTTTCGATTGTAAGATTATCACAGTCACCACAGAAGTGTCTCACCCACACATAAAGTAATCTCAATGACTTACACACTTCCTGTGATCGTGTAACATCTCCAAAGGAGCCATTACAAAGTCAACTGTGCTGTCTTATACATGCCTAATGGGTCCAGCAGAGCCATTAGGATGTCAGTTATATGGCAAGCCTCCTGCCAAAGCTATTACCAAGTCATTGCATTGTTTCACACACTTCCTTTGACATTCAGATGGTTCCTGAGGAACTGTTATCATTGCTAGGGAAGTGTCCTGTAAAACTTACATTACCAGGGGAAAACAAAAAACCAAAGGAAAGAAATGTAGAACAAACAAACACATTCCCTCCATTAAATGCACATGAATGGCCCCACATGGTCAAATATCAGAAGGAATGACTCCTCATTTGGGTATAACTATTGCATGTCATTCAAGAAACCCAGGTGTTAGGCTGGCTATTTTTTCCTATTTTTTCACAACTCCTGCCGTTCTGATGAAGCAGTTTAGGGTCTGAGAACACCATATGCATGGCTATGATGGCATGGTGTTTATTGGTAGCACATGGTATATTACCAGGTTTCTGTGATATGCAGTACAGAAACAACAGGGAGCAGTATTAATGGATTTTTTTTTGGCTATTATGGGATTATATCAGATAATCCCTTACCTGTAAAGTTCCTGAGCAGCATATAGGGAGCTCAGCTGCCCAACAATCATGGAAATCAACAGGGCTTCTGGGTAGTTGAAATCCCAGTTCTACCTTAAGGGGCTACTACAACGACAACAGGAAAACAATGGTACAAGTGATCCTTCAGCCACGTCTGAAGTACTTCATTGAATTTCTTCTCACAGTCTTCTATACTTGGCAGAGCAAGATTGTTGGCTACTGAAATGATGTATTATTGAAGGTAAAACAAGTGCATGGCATTTTACCCAGATGGAAATGAGCAGAAAGTAGGCCAGACCCTCCTAGGCTAGAGTTTCCTGGGACACTAGATACTTCAGAAGTCACTTGGCAGGTCTGGTTAATCCTTGCCAAGAAAGCCTTCACCTGGAGGCACCTACCCCAGATTATGCACATAATAAATTCTTGCTGAGTGATAGAAAACCACCACTAACACTGACTGCGTGTTTAACATATGTCAGATACATTGTGAAGAGCAGTATATTCATTTTCTCACTTAATCCTCACAAAAAAACCTGCAAAGGTAATGTCTCCACTTGACAAAGAAACTGAGGCTTGGAGAGCTTTAGGTATCTGTTCAAGGACACACAGCAGGTAAATGGCTGAACCAGAGTACAAACCTAGGTCTACCTTATACTATAGACCATGTTCTTTTTTTTTTAAAGATTTTATTCTTTTATCTGACAGACAGAGATCACAAGGAGGCAGAGAGGCAGACAGAGGGAGAGGAAGCCGGCTCCCTGCTGAGCAGAGAGCCCGATGCGGGGCTCGATCCCAGAACCCTGGGATCATGACCTGAGCCGAAGGCACAGGCTTTAACCCACTGAGCCACCCAGGCGCCCCTATAGACCATGTTCTTAACCACATACTCTATAGAGAGCAAAATTTATTTAGATTGCATTAATATAACCATTTTTACTATGATAAATGGTTTGAGATCACTTGCATTCTCACAGCAAACTGCACCTATCTTTATCACAGTATTGATTGGATTATATTAAAATTAGCTCCTTCTCCTCTCTAATAGACCCATTTGGGTATATGTGCCCACTTGACTCTGACTGTCCTGCATTGAGAATTGCTCTAAGAACCCAATGGGTGGGTTCCCACAAAGCAACATTTGTATTACTGACCTCACTCCCTGGGTATAGCTGATGGGTCCTGTGGCAGATATCTGACTCAAGCTGGGAAAATTATCCTGCTTCCTTGGAATTTAGAAATGGCACTGAAGGGCACCTGGGTGGCTCAGTGGGTTAAGCCTCTGCCCTCAGCTCAGGTCATGATCTCAGGGCTCTGGGATCAAGCCCTGCATCAGGCTTTCTGCTCAGCAAGGAGCCTGCTTCCCCCTCTCTCTCTATCTCTCTTTCTTCCTGCCTCTCTGCCTACTTCTGATCTTTCTCTCTTTGTCAAATAAATAAATAAAATCTTTTTTTAAAAATTTTTTTAAAAAAGAAATGCCACTGAAAATTATCAGGTTAATTTCAACTTCTCTCCTGAACAGAAGATACATAAACTGAGGGATTGTGTGCAGTTTTAGGTGTGTCTTGAAAATGGAGATTTAGAGGAAATCAACCTGCAGAGGCAGGAAGGAAGGAACTGGATTCAGAAGCAAGAGGCAAAGTCCAGGCAAGTCTTCTGATCTAATTCCTTTCTGCTGTCTAGTCACTCTTGCCCTGGTGCCATGAAGCATTCTCATGCTCTTTTAGATAAATGTGGTTTTTTCTTCAAGCTATGTCAAGTTGGTTTCTGTTCCCTGCATTAACAGTAATAAATGATAATGAATAATCCTAACTAACAGGGCCTCAATCCCTCACACTAGACTGTATGTTCTTTGAGATTGGGGATTCTATACTATTCACCTTTTACCATATCCCCAGTCTCCAGTACAGAGCTTAGCAGTGAGTAGGTGCTCAATAAATATGGCTTGCATAGGAATATCATTATAAACAAGAATATAGCTATAAATTTCTTCATGATTTACAAATCATCTTTGACTTACATGGGGTTATGGCCTGATAAACCCATCATAAGTTGAAAATATTGTAAATCGAAAATGCACATAATACAGCTAACTTACTGAGCACCATAGCTTAGCCTACCTTAAACTTGCTCAGAACACTCACATCAGCCTACCGTTGGGCAGAATCATCTCAAAGAAAGCCTATTTTATAATACAGTGTTGAATAACTCACATAATTTGTTGACTACTGTACTGAAAGTAAAACAAAACAAAACAACAACAACAAAACCCAGAACGGGTGTACCAGTGCAGAATGTGTGTAAGTGTATTGGTTGTTTACCTTTGTGATCAAGTGGCTGACTGGGGGCTGTGATTGCCACTGCCTAGCATCACGAGAGGATTGTACCTCATATCACTACTCCAGGCAAAGATCAAAATTCAAATTCAAAGTAAAATTAATACTGAATGAGTATTACTTTCTCACACCATAAAGTCAAAAGCATGTAAGTCGAACCATTGTAAATTGGGGACCATCTGTATACTTTATTAGTTACAGGTTTAAAATGCTTTTTCTTTGTTTCTCTCCATTTAGCTTCTTGATACGCAATTTCATTTTCACTTTTTATAATCCAACTGTTTCATTTAGGCCATATGTGAAAAACACATTCTTGGAAATTGATTACCCAAATTTAGCTGCCCATATCGTTTATTCCTCCAGTCTGAGGTATTGTCAAATGTAATTATGAGAGGTACCCTAGTTGCTGAGGTTGATGCTCAAGTAGGACTGCAGAATCCTTCTAAGAAATGCCCACTGGATCACCTGTCAGAGGCAGAGCTGTGTTTTAGAGGACCAGAGGTTTGACCCACCAGCATTTCTATCCTTGTAAGATCAAAGAAGAGCTACAAAAATATATTGCCTCTCAGTTTTATTTTTTTCCTCAGGGCAATGTTGGTAGTACGGTAAAATGGGAATGGTGAAGGGGTAAAAATGAATAAAGAAGTATGGTTGATAGCAAAGTGTCCTGCTCACAGGCCTCAGGATGAAGCTAACTTGAGTAAATCTGCATTTTTCCTAAACAGACCATTAAGCATTAATAGACAATTGACTATCAGAGGGAATGGAAACAAACTCCATTAGTGTTCCTATCACCCTATGAAAGCTGAGAAATTTGGATTCCCTTCTGCTACCCTATGTTCTCCTTCCCCTCCCCTTTGCTTCAGGCAGCTCAGTCCAAGAGTATCAGTGTTAAAATGGATGGCTATTTATTTTAATCCCTCAAAGGTTATAGTATGTCGGAGACTTAAATTCAATTAAGGGTAACCAAATAGAGTTTGCGAAAATGAGAAAAAATAAACATTTTGAAAGGCTTAACCAATTAATGAAATGAAAGAAACAAGTCCTTATAGACGTGATTTTGAAATATGAGTAGGATATCCAAGTCATAATCTAGGATGGACAGAATTGAAAGCATCCTTGAAATCGTGTCTCAGAATCTGTGTCAGTTGAATAACTCACCCAAATTAACAATTTCACCCAATCTTCACTTTTCTCCCACATTTATAGGAGTGAGGCTTAAGTTGTCCTAAGCTGGTCTATGATATTTTGGCCACTGCTTCATCAATAATCCCCAAATCAGAATGTATAGGAGGACAGAAGTGAAAGAAAGAGTCACTGACACTAACTGAGGCACACGGATGGGGTGGCATGGAGTCTGAGACAGTAAAATACATAAAACTTAAAAATTTATGCCATTTTACTCTTTTCAAATATAGTATATACAAAGTCAGATTAATGAAAAAGATGCCCTGCTAGGCCTCCTTCCATGAATGGATGAGATCAATGGGAAATGAATAGCAACATTTGCACACAAACATCAAGTTCCATTCATTGAAAATAACTATTTCTTCAAATTAATATGCTTTTAGAAAAAACATTCATATTTTCATCTTAACTCAAACCTCCTCTGTGAGAACCTAGGGAAATGTTGAAGACCACTCACACCTGGTTATAACCGATTGAAAGTTTATAGAATCAAATTGGTGAAATCATACTATAGATCATAAATTAAGATTCTAAATTGTATACTCTTTATTGAAAATTAGTAGTAGGAGTCAGAGTAAGACGTATAGAACTCTCACCAAGAAGGAAAAAGTCGTTTAAGTTCACATTATATGTGAGTCAAGGAAGGAAAGAAATGGCTATTTGGAAAATAATCAGTTGCAATTCAGAAACCAGCTAGTTAAGTGCAACTGATTATTTTCTAAATAGCCATTTCTTTGCTTCCTTGACTCACATATAATATAACAAGAGAATCTATTTTGCAGAGTGATCAGAAGATCATATGAGATAAAGATACAAAGTGTTGTTTGGAAATTGTGTTGTTTTGATCAATAATAATAGTGAACATTCAAATTGTACTTACATGTTACAAATATTATTCTAAATCTTTATATACATTAGTTTATTCAATCATCACAAAACCCTCATGGTAGACATTAATATTATCCTTATTTTACAGGTGATGAAATTCGGGCACAGAAACTTTATAGAACTTTCCCAGCGTTACACAGCTGGGATTCAAACCTAGGTCCCCTGGCTCCACAGTCCAAACTTATAATTACTATGCTCTACTACCTCTCAAAAGTTGAAATCATTCTTGGAGGTACCTATTGGGCCAATAGAGTCTTGCAGTGAAGATGAGTTTTTAGCAGACTCAGTCATTGGTTTTCCTTAGCAGACCATCCCAATTTTGTGATATCCTATCCAGTTCCTAAAATAAACCATAAGGAAAATAAACCTACAAGGAAAATAAAGGATGCATGTCCTTTACTCCTGTGTCTTCCAGCTCTGTCTCAGTAAATAGTATTACACGGCCAAGGTAGACAGATGGTTGATTAGACTGAGGGTCAAATGAAACTGAATAGTTTCATTCTTGAAAGTCTCTAATACATCCAATGAATAAGACACAGTGATACAGTATAGAGGCTCACTCCAGTCATCAGTTCTCATGGTGGGGGGGAGGGGAGGAGAATGTGCATTTTAATAAAGCTCATTCTGATATATCTTTCTTTGATCCCTTTCCCCCTGCCACCTTCCAATTTTGAGTCATTGCCTTGTGGTCAGATATGAGGATTCCCCCTCCCCCTCAAAAGTTTGATTTGCATCAAAATCATTTATAAATATTGCTTTCTTTCATGCCTCGGGAAAATAGGCAAAACCTAATGAGCGCAATGAAGACAAAAGTAAAAAGGACACCAATACTCCTCACTGAAAAAATGATACAATATAAACAGAGGTTTACAGGGAAGAATGAACAACATTTTTTTCATTGAAGGTGTTATTTATAATTGATGACCCGGATATAGCAGGATTCTAAACCCAAGCCAGAGCATCTGAAGAAAAGACCAAAGCCATTTGCTAGGTGTTGTAAAGCTACGACAATATCTGAATTAAATTAATGACTACAGCCATGCAAAAAATCATAGATAACGTAGGAAATCATAAGGCCAAATGCAATTCATCTTGATTTAAGATCTACACCTCCATGCTAAATCAATGTTTCCTCAGCTTAGATCTTATCTTGTCCTTGTCCAGAGCTCTTGCCTCACCTCTTCTTCACTACCAACACACACACATGAAGTTTTCCAGAGAAATGCAAACCGATAAACAGCCAATGAACTAATCTTTGACAGGTTAAATAACCAGCCCTGTGTGTTGTTTGTCGGGGGGCAGAGTTCCACTTTGTGGGGTGGGTGTCAGGAATGGGGTGAGGTAAAAATAATCAGTGGAAATATTTGGATACACTTACCTTGAGTAGACCCAGCTTGAGCCTCCATGTCGCAACAAACAGGAGAGAATTTAAAACCTGTAATAGTAAACATTTTAAGAATTAATCCTTATCCAATGTATCTGGGATTCCTCAATCTTTAATCCCTACCCTTCATCTGGTAGTATTTTTTAAATAACAGATTCGATGAAATATGATTCACATATCATAATGTTCACCTTCTTAAAATGTATAATTCAGTAGTATTTAGTATTTTCACAGAGTTCTGCAACCATCACCAATATATTGGTGAATTACTCCATTACCTCAAAAGAAACCCCATACACCTAGAGTCTTATGGAAGTGGAAGAATGGTGGAAATCCATGGAGAAACTTCTTTCATTTTAATGTTTTAATGCAGTGAACTGCTATATAACTTCGTATGTCAAGATCAACATGAGGTACAACAAGAAGTCTCAGTGATGTAGATCATCTAACACCCTTTTTACATAAATTTGGTCATTTTTTTCCTTTTTCACAGCTGAAGCCCAGAAAACTTTAGAGACCAATCTAAGGTCTCATTACTTCCATCTTAATGCTCTTTCACTTATATGACTATGCATACATAGATCACCTATGTTCCCTTCTCATTTCCATAATTCACCTCCTACACTCTTGGCCAAAGCCAGCAATACATACATACACACGTACATGAAAATAAACTAAAAAAAAATGAAGACTCCAAGCATACTTGGTGATATTCCAAAATGTTATGGTCTATCATGAAAGAAATTATATTCTAACTAGTGGGATTATATCATTGTGGCCAGGGTCCCCTATGGGCTGAACAAGGCAGAGGAGGACAGAATAGAAAAAGCTGTAGGTATAGGGTGGCTGGCTACCTCTCTGTCACCTGAGAAAACACTAATTAGCCACTGCTAACAGAGGAGACCTGTGGTCACAGTAATGGGACCTATGAAGTTTATACAAACAGAATGAAGAGCCCAGACTAATGTGTTTAATAAGCATTAATGTGCTTTTTATGAAAGGATTTTGTTCTTCAGTAGGGACAGAAGTAAAATAAATTAACCTCTTCCCACCAATTCAAAAAGACAAAATTTTTCTGTTTCTAAAAGTTCTAAAAAAAGAATATATAATAGTAATTTAATGATATTGGTATTATTACTTAGTGTCTGGCAAATGGCTGCAGTTAATTTACCTTTTGGGTTTTTTTTTAATTGTTTCAGTCTAACCTGGTTAATTTGAAACTGTCTGTACATTTGACAGGTTAATCTGAATTAAAACAGAAAGCACATACAGAACAAGCTTGGTATACAGTCATTCATCTCATTGTTTATATGTTGATATAAAGCCAAAATACATGAAATGAATACTTTCTGTAATAAATACCACTAGTAATGCACCGGAAAATAAAGATGAAAATAAAAGGTGAGTAATAAATACGACATGCATAGTATCAATGATGACATGAGATTATTTCCTTTGGGGGATCACCAGAAATAAAAAGCATTTTATCTATTGTTACAAATAAGTGTGTCTATTTTCCAGATTCTTGGGTACATAACTTGTCCATGGGAACCCACTAACCTGCATTTCTATGCTGTACATTACATGAAAGATAAGCAGACAGAGGGAAGAAAAACAAATCAAAGGCTAAAAACTGCATTTTCTCTGGGTTTTACTTAAACAGTATAGATAGTTCTATTACCATTCTCCCCATCCGACTTCCTTTCATGGTCTGTATCAGTCAAGGACAGTGCAGAGTTGGCCCGGCTGGACAAACAGGAACTATGCTCTGATTTCATCCCCCGTATCCACATTCTCAGAGCATGATCAGGTGAGGCCGCACCTTCGGTCTCCGTGTCCACATCAGAGCCCATCTCTAGCTGGTACCCATGCCGAGGAACACTATGCATGTCTGTCTGGTATCCAGAACACAGAGTGTGAGGAGTTTCACAGAATTCCATCTCTGAGAAGAAACGAAGTTCACAGGAAAAGTTTAGAAATAGGAAGAAAGATCCGATAAAATTCTACTTTTTATCCTTACGCCCTGCTCCCGCCCCCCCCCCCCGCTAGTAATTACGTGTTTTTGCAAACTTAGAATTCTGGCCTTTTTATTTATGGTAGCTAGGATTCTGTGCTTATTTTGCACTTCTGTAGCTTAAAATTATGCTCCTGTTGATTCTTACAAGGCTCTGGAAAAAGCATGCCCAAAATAGCTTTATAGCTACAATTTTAGGTTGCACAAAATGTAATGAAATAAGTGAATGCAGACGAGTATAAAGTGTAGAAAGCTGTCCTTTAAACGATATTTCTCTTCTAGGAAGAATATATATGATCTGTAGAGCACACCTATGCTTAAAATAATAAAATTATTGGCTTTCCTAAGTATTTCATACACATTAGGGTTAAGAATAAATAATTCAATGTGAAAAATCTGGGGAAAAATGTTACATATTTAAACATACTTCTCTAAAGTATGTTTCCCAAAACACATTAGCTTAACCACCTGAAACTATGAGTGTTTAATATCATTATTCTCCATAGTCTCCAAAGGAGTTTGAGGCCTACCTGAGGCTAATGATTCTGTTTCATTCATTCATTTCATTCATTTATTTTAACAAATACATAAAAAATATTCAATTGTATATTACACCTTAGCAGAGCTTCACAGTTTGGATTCCCCCCACCCTTTCCCTCCAAGTCTTAGATCCATATAATGCTTAGGATATTACAGATGATGTAATGAATCCCCTCTTTTTACCATTGAGGAAAATAAGGTCCAAAGTATAGGTATCATTTGTCTATTGCCCATGGCAGGTAGCAACAGATCCCTTTTTCCTAAAATACCCATCTGGGCACGGTGTCCGCTAGACACTGGTGAAACCCCATCCACTTACTGCATGTATATCAGGCATTCAGTCTTACAGTCAATTTTGCATTCAATTATGGCAAGGTGTCAGAAAGGGGGAAAAATGCTTTAACAGCCCCTAATAAGTTAATGAAAAATGACCACATGCCAAGATATATCATCTGAAATGTCCATGTAATACTTAGATAAGGTAATCCGGGGATGTTGTACACTATATAGGATTTTCTCAGACTGACATCAGAGACAGGGTATGTCATTTGGCTGGGAAGAAGCTTAACTGAGTGCATCTAATCCTTAGCACATATCAATAAAATGCAAACCCTAAAATGAATTCAATCCTTTGACTACAGAAAGTGTTAGAATTTATATAGACAGACCATACACTAGATAGAAGAGTGCAGAATATGAATATGTTTTAAAAATAGCTGTTTATGTGACATATAATTGCCAAAAAAGGATTTAACAAATCAAATCTTAATGCTTATTTAATAGCCATTAGGTGTTCAGCACTGTGCTCTATGAAACAGATATTGTGGGCAGAGAAGGCTACTATAAAGTATTAGGATAATTCAATTATAAATTAATTTTCTCAGGGTTATAAGTCACTGTTAAGCTCATTACTTAGGATTTCTGTGCTGCATGTTTCTAAGAGTAATTCTGTTTTTCCACAGAAATTTGTCTAAATTCCAAAGCAGTAATTAAAAATAGACGTGTTTTCTACCTGTCAAACATATAACCTCAGGAAACTGTGCTTCTCCATGACATAGGGCTAAAAGCAAAAATCCATTTTGCCCAATATAAATCTTAGTGATCTAGAATATTGTGATCAGTTAATATTCACGCCTCTTAATTTCACAATGTTTCATTATCCAATCCTACTGTGCAATTGTTGCTACAGCAACCTAACCATGAACCTGTCAGCTTAAAGCTGCAGGAAAGGAATTTTATACAGGCCTGCATTCACTCCCCTAGACCAATGCTTCCCAAACTTCAGCATGTTTCAGAATCACCTGGAAGGCTTCTTAAAATACAGATTACTGTGCCTGCCCTCCAGTTTCAGTTTCTGATTCAGAAGGTCTGGAGGAAGACTGGGGAATCTGCATTTCTAACAAGTTCCCAGGTAAGGCCTATGCTCCTGGTCCAGGGACCACACCTTGAAAACTCCATCCCTGGATATTTCCTGAAGTCAGTGGGAGCCAGGAAAAGGGACAAAGTGAGAGAACAACCTTACTGGGGCATTACCAAAGATTCTGCAGCAACCAGCTGTAATTCTATTTGGAGACACAAGAAAGAAAGCGCTTGAATTGAATTGCTATGAAGTGTCCCCATTTATTTCCCCTGGATTCAGGGCACTAATTAGGAAATTTACTTTCAAAAGCACAGCCTTGCATTTATTTTCACTCATACAATGACACTGAGATGTTATTTTCCAAAGATTACAATATGAGCATCTGAGTCATGGTAAAGACATTCACTGGAAAAGGATGAGCAAATAAAAATACACAGCCAATTTGACATTTTATATAATAAAATACTAGATATGGTTAAAAAATAAAGATCACTGGCAAATGTAAGAAGAATGCCTCTTTGTCTTAAAGAGATTTATTTCCCATTCAAAAAGAAATCTGAACATGGATTTGTTCCCTTTTAAGGAAATGTGGTGTAATATGATAAAAAAAAATCACGTAAGATTTCCATTGGAACAATAGTCTGATCTGAACACAAAGATTAAACTACAAATTCTGTAATTAAATACAAACTGATAAAAATACACTTCCCTTGTTGATACATAATTAGAAAAAGTAACAATCCAAGTAAGCTTATCAGTTGTTTTTTTAATGTTCAAACAAAAATAAAAGGAGAGAAAGAAAAGAAAAAGTTTCCCTTACTTCCAGTAAAGGATTTGAACACTTCCCTTTTTTAAAATCAACGTTACCACTGTGAATTATTTCCTTAAATACACAAAAGTCTCGGTGGTGTTCAAAATTCCCATAGGATGCATTTTCTATAAAGCACTTACAATGCACCTTAAGTGGTTGTTTTTAGCCTTGCACATATAACCTTGTTACCTAAAATACTGTATATTCCCTAGAGAAGATGAAGTTCAATTGGATTTATTATAGGTGTACTCTTACCAAACCTAACCATAAGAGAAATGACAGTACACTCTTAGGATATCTAAGATTTAAAAAGATAGACTGGTATCATAAGAAATTATAATTCAAGAATAAACAGATACAGATGTTGCCAAGTGAATGAAGTACTTGGGGCTTCACAAATATGTATTTAAATTTTATTATAATGAAAACTTATTTTGCAGTCTTGTAAGAGGCAAAATATGAGCAAATCAATACAGTTGAAATCCAATTTTTAAAGGGGTAAAAGATTTGAAAAAATGCCTCACAAAAAAGGTATGCAAACAACCAAATAAGCAACTGAAAAGATGCTCCACATCATTAGTCATCTAAAACTGCAGTGAGATATCATTACAGTCCTAACCATAATGGCTAAAAAAACTTCTGACCACACCAAGTGTTGACAAGGATGTGGAGCAACCATATACACTGCTAGTGAGAAAGTAAAATGGTACAACCACTTTGGAAAACAATTTGCCCATTTCCTAAAAAGGTAAAGCAATCCTTAACAGGAGATCAACGTATTCCTGGATACCTATCCTAAAGAAATGAAAACTTTTGTCCAAACAAAATTATATACAAGGTTGTTCATAAGGTTTATTCATAGTAACTTTTTAAAAAAGACACAACCCAAGTATCCACGAAGAGCTGAAAGGATAAACTACCTGTGGTAGAGCTATACACACAGGATGCATGGAATACTACTCAGTCCTAACAATGAATGAACTACTGATACATGGCAAGATACATGGACCTCAAAATAATTATGTTATGGGAAAGAAGATCAACAGCATGTCTACATGTATGCTTCCATTTAAACAAAATTCTAGAAAATGCAAACCCATCTATAATGACAAAGAATAGATCAGCAGTTTCCTGGGGGAGAGAGTGAGGGATAAGTATAGGACAAAGGTGCACAAGGAAATATGTCTGCTGTCTTGATTGTGACAATAGTTTCACATGTGTATACATGCCAAAGTTTATCAGTTGTACACTTTAAGTGTGTGTAGTTTATTGTACTTGAATTATACCTCTATAAAATTCTTTTAGTGGATTTTATACTACCAGGAAATTGGACAGTGAGGAGACCAGAGACTCAGTCAATTTTCATAGGTGGAGCCACAGGTCTTGACTTAGAAGCAGGCCCTACTCTTTTCCTCCTTGTGGAAGAAAGTACATGTAACATGAATAAAATGGTAGTCAAAATGCTGTCTTGCTTTCTATCTAAGTCAACAAGCAATCAGGGCTAACTGATGCATGACTTCTCTGTGATTCTCTAGGGAGCACTTTTTTCCCTAGGAACATAAACAGCTGAAAGCTAATTGTAGGAGGGAAACAAAGAATGACCCTGATTATTAGTGAACTTTCAGCATCTAAGGGAACATTCTGTAGCTGGGGATTATGAGACTAAGTTGAGTAGATCTGGCACAAAGGATCACTTTAGGCCACTATTAATGCTAATAAATTAATATATTTTTTAAATGCTATAAAGTGCCCAGTAAAATGAACTATGGAATTTTCTCTCTGAATCTAGGGATTGATCTTCAGATGTTCAGCCTGGAGAAGCCATTTATCAAAACTTGAAAGGGAAAGTCATAGTTATCTATATCAGCATTTTTCTAGAAATGCCATTTTGAGTTCAATAAGCTCAAGATTTTATTTTCCTTAAAATTCCACCCATCCAAAATTCCTCTGAAAAGGGAGCTTTATGGCATCACACTCCAAATAGATAATTGGAGGCCAAAAAGCATGATTGATCTTACACATGACATGAATAATTTGTGATATAACTTCTGAAGAGTGTAGTCCATTTCCAAAGTAAGGAAGAGGGAGGGGAATAAAATTATTAGCTTTAATTACTGTGACTCATAAGAAGCCTTATGGACTACATGCAAAAGCAGGTGTTTCTAATTAGCCATGCTGTTTTTGGATAAGTCACTCAATATCTTGGGGCCTCAGTTTCCCCACTTGTAAAATATTCAGGTCTACCTGGACATTGATCTCTAGGTAACTCCCTTGTTCTAAAATTCTGTAATTACAGCTTGCCCTGTTATTGCAAAATGTGGAATGGTTAATATTTACAAATGGGGAAAGAATTAGTGGTTTTGTAAATCAAGGTGCTATTCACAGTTCTATTGTGAAGGATAATCACACATGATAGCTATATAAGATCTTGTGTCATGATTATAAGACTTGCAATATTAAAGTATTGATACAGCTTAGGTATTCATTGTGAATTGCAAGAGTAGTGATAGAGTATGTAAAGTAAATAATATAATAAAATCAACTGAATAAATAATTATTCATCAAACATAAAATTGTCAGTTTATAAACATGGCTATCAAACTGTACTCTATAGCATGATGAATAAAAAGTCACACAATTAAAAAGTATCACTGACCCACTAATAATTCATTACCAGCTCTAGGGAAAAATATAATGAGTTATTACAATCTTAAGCAAGAGAGGAAGAAGGGAAGGAAGGAAAGGAAGGAAGGAAGGAAGGAAGAAAGGAAAGGGGGGAAGGAGGGAAAGAAGTGAGCAACACCAGAAAGAACACAAATAATTTTCACTGTTGGGTACCATTTTGTATTTCTCAGTGTAGTGGGTTGAATATAAAATGCTATCAAATTGTCAAACAAACAAGTTCATGTGAGTTTACTTAAACACAGCTCCACTGAACACCCACTCAATTTCAAGTCAAGGAAACAAAACAAAATAGACTTCTCTGATTCCTCTTAGTCTTAGAAAATTAGCCCAATTTAATTTCCTCTTCTCTTACTTCAAGAAAAAGCTGTATCGAATGCACAGTACTGTACGAGGCACTGAGCAGAGTGAGTTAACAGGACCACGTCATGTCCTTTGGCAAGTTCCACAGAGAGCTTTGTTAAAGGTCCAAATAACAACAAAGTAATAAAGGCACACCACCCAGACATGACCTTTATTTTTCTGCTGAGGGCTTATCAGTCTTTTCTGGGGCACAGCAGTGAGAGACAGAGTGCTCCCACATGTACATCTGGGGCCTGTGGTTATCAGAGGACTTAAAGAAAACAACAAAGCTTCCTAAGCCTAATCTCCCCACTCATGGTTTCAAATGTACCCATTATCTGGGTACTCAGGATCTACCAATTATGCCCTATTTAATTTTCAAGATTTCTCCATCTGTCAGTATAGTGACAAGCACAGAAAAAAAAAAAATCTGGGCAGAGTTAAAAGCCTGAAGTAGAAATGTTCATGCTTTGTGGCCAATATTGGCTAACTGGAGTCAACCCAGAAAATAGTTAACAGACCATGTTAATGCCAAAAAGGACGCTCTTGGGAGTACACTGAGTTGCAAATCTGTCAAAATGGCTCAAACCAAAGAAGGATACAGAATTGTAACAGAAAGTCAAAAGGAAGGGAGTTGAGGTAGGAACCTGGAAGGAATCAAATGGGACTTCAATCATAGAGAGCTAGGAGAACAACCTTCAGCAAGCTAAGAAGGAAGGACATTTACTATGGAAAGAAGCAACTTCTATTTCCTTGAACTAGTATTCACGTCGGTGCAGGACGCAGTTAAGAGTGTGCTCACAGAAGATGGGCGAACTCGCTCTGACACTAACACACAGCAGTTCCCACCACAGTGAAAAATGTGAGGCTTGCTCTATAGCCTTCATAACAAGAGTCTGGAAAAATAATCAGGGACTAGAAAAGATGGTGGGAGGTCCTGCACTTCAACAGAAATTTAGATCAATGAGAGCCTGTGCATGTTCCCTTTATTTCAACATTTCGAATGAGACAGAAACTTCCTGGCCTAAATGAGAAATTTTCAGGGCTACTGAACACTGAAAATGCATGGTGCTCAATGGCCCTAAAAATTTCTCATTTCTTACCTTTGTTGGTCCAATTTTCTGACTGTTCATAACACTTCGAGTCCTGAATTCTTATTGACCACTGTGGTCTTCCAGGTATACTTTTGCATTTTCATTATGTCGAAGCATGTGAAGCTGTTTGTTTAATGTGTGTGTGCATGTGAATTTTAAATGGCATTAATCTGTGGCACAAGTCCACTTACAGAAGCGAGACGGGTGAGCTAAAGTGTTAAGTGACCACAAAAAACACTTGTGAATGCTTCAAACCATACTTAGAAAAGCAAACAGTGTGACTTCTGTAACATTCTACACTAATCTGTAAGCATTTATTTTGTGATGAATGAGTAAAGATACCAAGATAGAATTGTGCACTGGAGTCACTGTTTATTAAAAACAACAACAAAACAACAACAACAAAAACTACTGAATAAACTACATTCTGCTCTTTTAGGGGGTTCTTCTTACCATCTTTCAAAGATGCCCCATTCTCCTTTGCCTGTGTATCTCTGGACATACTGTGCCGGCTTCCTGCAATACCTCCCCACTCTCTGGTTTTTCACTATTCTTATTCCTAATATCCAGCCTGTGTTGGTACCTTCACAAAGAATTCTCCAACTTTCTCCTCCCTTCTTTCAATAATCCTCCCCTCATCCACAGCATTTCTAATCTTTACTATATATTTTTATACCTGACTGTATATTTCTTTTTTGTCTATGTGTGTATCATCTGTATTACCTACTAAATCAGACCTCCAGACTTCCTACAGTGTTTTCTAAACTTATTGGTATCTCTCAAAATCAAATGAGATAATTTCCACAAAGCGTTGTATGATTTATTAAAGACTACATAAATATAATGTAGTTTTGTCATCCCCTCAGGCCCTAGAATAATTCTAGTCAAGGACTGATCATTAAATACCAAAGTTTTAAAGTCAGTAGTTAATAGCGAAGCACTCTTGAAAGGATTAAATTTGTGAATATAATTCCAATGCATATGAGATAGTTTTGCTTACCATAAAACAATGCCTACTATTGCAAATTGAAAAATTGCTATTTTGGTTAATCAGCTATGCATTTCAAATGATAGATGTTCCACAGATTTGCCAAGAAGAGAGAGACAGCAGCCCACTGGCTGTGGAATCAGGAAAAACAATTTATAGCAGTATCAGAGTAATGGAGAACACGTTCTCTCTATTGTCTTCTGACTGAAATAGTATCACAAAGGAAGCTGCCCTCACTATAGTGTTTGGTTTAATGAATTGGGAAATGACTCCCTATTAAAATTCTTCGAAATATACCCCAGGGTATAGAATTGGGAAGCTTCTTAGAACCAGTGTAAAAGCCTGGGTAAAGACAATCTTTCAGCTAGCTTGACTGGAAACATCTTTCATCCTTCTCATCCATCAGTTTCATCCCATTTACCAGATAGAAATTACTATTTTAACAAATCTGGAGAGTGTCCTAGAGTATGAGTAGGTGGCTCCTCGGAAAGACCGTTTTCATGAAATGTTTTTTTCAGGAATATAAAAGAAACTCTCCAAATGAGCAAAGGTTGTGGAAAGAACTCTTAGGACACACATCAGGGACTTCTGAATGTGAATTCTATTTATGGGAAAACACTAAATTCTAGACAATTTAAAACATTAAAATATTAAATTCTTGATTTCCAGTCAAGATAGAATGACAGGGACCAAATTTATTCTCCTACCTGAAACAATAACAACAAAACCCAGATAAAATATAAGAAACGAACGTGTTTTAGTCATTGGGCAACAAAGGACAGTGATTCGTGAGATAGAGGAAATGCATGAGATGAGCCCTATGATTGCCTCAGTTTACTGTCTGCGAAGATTTTCCAGGGCTCAGCACAGGGAGGAAGAACATAGGTGGATCCCAGCAGCCTCTCTAAGTTAAGGAGATGGACCTGGTTGTCTGAGAAAGCCAAGACAGCTAGAATTTGCAGTACAGAAGTGCCAAACCAGAGAGAGCTACATAGAAAGAGAACTCCAGAGACCTGCAGAGCTCCCCCACTCCAAACCTCCATTAGTCACTGGAGTCCTGACTGGCACAAGCATGGAAGAAAATCACCTGAGATTGAACAACAAACCACCTAAAAGGATTAAAGGAAACAACTTTGAGTCTAAAACAGGGCTGGAAATAGTTCCTGTTCCCAACAGCTGGAGTGAAAAAGTATCTAACGATTCATGGGCATTGAGCACATTCTGATAAACCCACTGTGAGTTGAAAATACTGGAAGTAAAAAATGCATGTAATATACCTAACTGAGTGACCATCATAGCTTACTTAGCCTAGCGCACCTTCAGTGTTCTTAGAACACTTACAGGAGCCTACAGTTGGGCGAAATCATCTAAAACAAAGTCTATTTTATAATAAAGTGTTGAATATCTCATGTAATTTTTTAAGTACTGTACTAAAAGTGAAAAGCAGAATGGTTGTATGGGTTGTCAGTGTACTAGTTGTTGACCTTGGTAATTGCACGACTGCCTGGGAGCTCTGGCTCAGCATCATGAGAGAGTTTCTTAGCCTGTATCAGTAGCCTAGGAAAAGATCAAAATTCAAAATTCCAAGTACCATTTCTACTAAATGCATATTGCATTCACACCATCATAAATGGAAAAATTGTAACTTGAGCCATGGTACGTCAGCCATTTATGTAAAATGCAAACTAATCTTAATGACAGAAAGCAGATCAATGGGTGCCTGGGAGTGGGGTGGATAGGTAGTGGCAAAGAGAAAAGCATTATAAAGGGGCAAGAGGAAACTTTTCGGAGGCGATAAATATGTTCACTATAATGACTGTCTTGATATTTTCATAGGTCTATATATTTATCAAAATTTGCCAAATTGCCCACTACAAATAGGCAATTTATTGTATATTATACCTTGATAAGCAAGTTTTCAGAAAATGGGAGTAGGAAATAAGAATATTTTCTGCTTAATTTAAATGTCCCAGTTGAACACTGGAAACAATGGAACAAAGTAACATGATTGATAACACTAAAAAATCAATCTGTGCTCAGAAACTGCCACGAATGAGGGAAGTGATAGATGAGTTTCTCTTGACTTGTCTGCCATTTTGTCTTCACTCCAGTGGAATCACAAGGGCTTCAATTCTAGACAATGAAATTCCAAAATGCTCATTATAAACTGATATACACATGATCAACAAATTAGGTTTGATCCTAACGTGGCATGAAGGATTTCTGGGCCAATCTGGGCTGAGCAATAAAGTACCATGATAAAGCAGGTAGTCTACATACCTGTGACACACATTTGCCATTCCCATCTAGCAAGCTACCTGCTTTTGTTTTATTCTATAGCTACAGATTTCTCTCATGATCCTGGCTAATCATTCTGACCAAATGCATGTCATCTGTTTCAAAGACTAAGATGAGAGGATCTGGTTAATTTAGTGCAAATGCAGCCCTACTCTTTAAACAACTCTCAAAATCTACTTCTCAACAATGAGAGGTTAGTGATATTCCCATTGTTTACCACTAATTTCTGCAAAAGCTCTTTAGTAGCATGTATATACATATATTATATAGTCAATGGCTGCATGGGTTATTATATAGAGACAGCGGCATTGTAGTCAAACACTCTAGTAATCTGGGCCATTGTTGACCTTATTCTGAAGTATAGTTGATCTGAAATGATAGAATTATTTTTGAGAGTGTGATTACATTATAGTCCTGCCAGTACAAACTTATATTTAGAAAGTAAGGTCATTCTCTATTTACTGTGGAAATTAGGAAATTAATCTACCTTGGTTACCTGGAAATTCACTCATAACCTGACAAAGTACAAGGTTTTAAACTAAGCCACTTGGACTACTAGTTCTAATTTCAAAGCACACATTGTCCAGTGCTAGAGCACAAGTTAATGGAGGTCAAGCTACCAAGGAATATGCAGTTTTACACATTAAAAAAGAAAGAAAGAAAGTACATCCAAACACGAATTTAGCATCTTCTATTGACCAGACCCCAAAACATACATTATTTGATTTAATCCTCACAGTATGCCTTGTGAGAAAGGCTATTATTTTTTGAAGATTTTTTTAAAAAATTTATTTATTTGAGAGAAAGAGAGAGAGAGAGCAAGGGGGATGGGGGCAGGCAAAGGTAGAGGGAGAGAGAGATTCTAAGCAGGCTCCATGCTGAGTGTGGAGCCCAACGTAAGGCTCAATCACATGTCTCTGAGCCAAATCTAAGAGTCGGTCACTTAACTGACTGTGCCACCGAGGTGCCCCCAAGAAAGGTTATTATTATCTCTCTCTCTCTCTCTCTCTCTCTCTCTATATATATATATATATATATATATATATTTAATTTTTTATTTCTTTTCAGCGTAACAGTATTCATTGTTTTTGCACCACACCCAGTGCTCCATGCTCTATTTATATATATTTTTTTAAAAAAGCTACTAAGCCTCCAAGAAAGATTAAGTAAACTGTCCAAAGGCCACACAGATACCAATTGGCAAAGTGAACTCAGAACAATTTTAACAGAATCCTAATCACCTTAGACAGCATTATGAAGTAATAAGTAGCACATTCAAATTAACAGCCTAGTTCTCATTTGTGCAATGTGTGTGTGGCTGGTGAAAGAACTTCCTGCTTCTTGCCTCCCAGGTCTCATTCAGCTTGCTGCTGTTTCCATCTGGATTTTCACAGCCAGCCGCCAAAATACTTTGAGGGATATGGCAGCTGGGAGACAATGGGCATTTCCTTTGTCACTGACAGTATAAAAAAAGAGACCCTTAAGCTGTACATCTATTAGCTCATTAGTTCTTGTATGACTTAATGTATTTTTATACCTCCTTTTGAAGTATTATCCACTTGGTACTAATTCTTATGGATTCACTTCACCAGCATCATGTCACTTTGATTAACTGAAAATAACAGTGATATTTTAGAGCATATTCTGTGTTTCTAGACAACACAAACAACATCTGTGTCTACAGGCAGACAAATAAAAGAAAACGTTGGCCTCTCCTGTGTTTAGCTCCCTAGCTCACAGCAGCTGCCTTAAGGAGAGTTTTGAAATTATTTAACAACATTAACAAAGATGAGATGAGTATTATTCATTGGGACTTGTGTGTTGGAATATTACTTCAGCACATTATCACCCCGCCATCGGAGACAATCAGATCAAAATTGGGGGCATTTCCTGTTTGCAAGGTAGTGTTATCATCTCAGGCTAAATAGACTAAGCCTAAATCTGTGATATACACAAAGAATTTTACATGTATCACAGCGTTCAGAGAAAGCCTTCGAGTTGAAAATATCCTACAGTTTCTGATTAAATGTTGAGGAGGAGTTATCTTTATTTTAAATTTATCAAGGAGGTATGAAATTAGATAAAAGCATGCTTCTCTTTAGCTATCATTTAGTGCTAATACTGCAGGCAAGTTCCACAAAATGCGTTTTTCAAAACCTCTTAAAGCTAGAAAACAAATATAAACAGCAACAATAACATTAATGCTTTTGAATTGGAAACTTATATGGCCCAATTCCTTATTCATGTTGCTCAGAACATTTAACCCGAATAAGTAAATGAACATTTCAGGCACTTAAGAAACAATGGACAATTTATAAACATGAATGCAATCATGCTCATTTTATAGCTTTTAGAAAGATTTGCAGGTCAAATAATCTATGAGGATTGTTCAAGGACATTACTAACATACAATTCAAGTCTACACAATGACTGAACAGTTGTCTCCACTCAATCCCCAAATCATCATCTCAGGGGACAAAGCACTCCAAAAAAACAGCCAAGCAGAGATGTGATGTTACATTGACAAAACGTCTGTTTGGCCGGACATTCACTTTGGACACAGTTGCTGGCTTTCACTAGTTCCAAGGTTTGTCCTAGACAGGATTCTTTTTTTTTTTTTCCACCACGTGTTTATTTACAGAATGTACTTCAGAAGGCAGGTGAATGAAAGCTGCCACCTGATTCCTGCTCCGGAACAATGGCTTCACCCGGGCACCCAGCAACGTTCCCAAGTGTTCCTTCACAGCAGGTCTAGGGGAAGTTCACGCAACCAAATCCAAAGAGGGTTCAACTTTATGGCTCCTTAATTTTTCAGGGGGGACACAGCAAGATTTGTTAAGTTTCAAGAGGCTTATGAAGACCTCAGGGAGCCATTTATAATACATAACCCGTTTAAATTTTACAGGATAAATTTAACTTTTTTCATTCAGTCATTAAGCAAATGAGTGACAGCTCACACACTCATACACTCTTGAAAAAACATCTAGACAGGATCCTAAGGTAACTCAGTTCCTTCTGTCCGTTTACTTGTCCTTTAACCTCTCCCACTCCATATCCAGCATCCAGTATTTTAATCTCCATACTTTCACTTCCTTATCTAGAACCCTCCCACCATTTTTTAATTCCCCTTTTTTGTTCAAATGTTCCTTTTTTCAGCCAATTGCCTCAAAGGGCAGCACTGTGCTAGCAAATCTGATAAATCTAAGCTGGGTTTAGTATACTTACTCTTTCTAAACCCACACAAAATTACATAGTAGTATCATTTTTTTAAGATTTTATTTATTTGAGAGAGAAAGAGTAAGAGATAGCATGAAAGCAGCGTGAGGGGAGGGGCAGAGGGAGAAGCAGACTCCCCGCTGAGCAGGGAGACCAAGGCAGGACTTAATCCTGGGACCCTGGGATCATGACACCAGCCAAAGGCAGATGCTCAACCGATTGAGCCACCCAGGCACTGTACAGTATCATTTTAAACAGAACACTTACACCCTTACTTTTCACACACGCAGTTTAGAAGTGACTCAGTTAGCACTTGTTAAGCACCTCCTGTGCAGTAGGCACTATGGTAGGATCCAGGCAGATGAGAAAAAGGGGGAAAAAAAGACTTTTCTCTGCCTTGGAAGGACTGACAATCTACTGCACACATTGAAATGACGACAAAACCAGGAGGTAAGTGCCAGGACAAATTTGTACACAGAGGACTACGGATTCTAAGGGAAGTGAGGACTCATCCAGCCTGAAAGATGAGAATGGCTTCAGAGAACAGATGATACTTTGCACTACATCTTAAAGAATGAATATGCCTCTGGTGGTAAACATGCCTTTCACCATCTTAAAAAGGTGGTAAAAGCATTTCTGGCAGAGAGAATCTCTGTGTTAAAAGACAAAGATACATGCAAGGAAATGGTGAATTCAAAGAATAGCAAATAATTCCCTGTGCCTATACTACAGGTATGTGGGTAGAGGAGCCAGTTTACAAAGGGCCTTACATGCCATGCTAAGGAACTGGAACTTACTTGTTTCAAATTATATCCCATGCGGCTTACTGTTTCTATACGTAAGGACTCCAGAATCATTCATCTATACACAACCAAGTTTTAAGAATTTTTCAGAAATCTACAAAGCAGCCTGAAAATTCCAGAGCTCTGAGTTTTAATCCAGAATATAAAGAAATTAATTGTTGGGCAAATATTTATGAGCCATATAATGTGGCAGGCAGTGTTCCAAATACCAGAGAAAACACAATGAACCAAACAAAGACCCTCGCCATCAATGAAGCTCATATTCTAGCTGGAATAAATCTGTAATAACGGAGGTCAGATTAAACTTGGCATCAGAATCACACAGATTTTTATCTGCATATTAATTTGTGCATTATTATCTATGTATTTTATTTGGGTATTAATTCAGGGTCCTGCCAGAGCCTCTGTTAAACCTTGAGTATATGAAAGCAGTAACACCCAGGAATTTAGTTTCTTGTAACAAGTGCAATTTACTATGTGAAAATGATGTCCCCTGTGCATCCTCTACTAGGGAAGTTGAGGACCCTGGGAAGCTATGCTCAAATATGCTGCATTTAGCCCTTATATATGCATTCACTTTGCTTCCCAGAAGATTTCTGGCTAAATACTTGGGAGCTGAAAATAATCTTGAGGGTAGGGGAGAAAGGAGGAAGGCAGTCTTCAATGATTTGGTCTTGCTAGGAGGGAGGAAAAGAAAAATTGAATTACTCCACAATTTAATCTATAAAATTATAAGCATATCACTGTTCCACTTCATGATATATAATCAATAAATAAAAGCCCATTCTGAATAGGGTATCCTATATAAATGCCAAATAATATTTGCCATAAGAATTTCAAGTCTGGGCAGGGTTATTTAAAACAGTCCATTTGTGAACAATTTAATTTTAGCATTAGGCTAAAATTATAGAAAGATAACTTTCATTCATCTAGGAAATCAGTTTTATTTCTTAACCTACATAAAATTCAAATTGGCCTTAGGAGAGGTATGAAAAGAAAACTAACTGGAAAGGCCATTTTGAATTCTAATTATTCACATATGAAACTGAAATACATATTGTCTACCAGTAGATTAAAAATACCACTAGATTCCAAAGCCACATTTCAATAAAAAAAGCCCTTAACAATAAGAATTAGTAGAATAATTTAAGTATAAAATCGGACTCATAGGCAAAGTATGCGAGGATTAAAGTTGGAAGAACATTTATTGTAAATTTTTTTCTTACTGCTACCAGTCATTTAAAAGATATTCTGGATTTTTATAAGTGGAAGTAGCAACTTACATCTACCATATACTTCCCAATGTGATTCCACAAATAAATATTTCTTTAATACAAATAAAGAAAAAAGTCCACACTCTCTCCCAAGGCTATTCATGTTAAAAAAGAAATAACCTAGTTCTCTTAGCAAGGTGACAGAAAGCTACTTAGTGTTCAGATACATTCGTGTAGGGTGACAAGGGCACAATTAAAGCAACCAGGCGAAGTAATTTGCTAAAAGTACCCCTTACTAGTTTTAAGAGTTAATATGCTTCTCTCCTTGCAAATGAATGATTTCTTCTTACTTGTCAGCAACACAGTGACCAATACATGGCACACATCATCAGAAATGGATCTTCTTAATAAAAATGATTAAACAGGTACTTATGTATGTAATATATCCACATGTGCACACAACGCCTACATTGTGATTTTCAGCCACACCTTAATTTATGCTTCGTAAAACATAAGAAACAAACTGACTCCACTAGAATGTCTCTAAAACTAGGGGCCAAAGTTCAGCCAGAGATAAAGGAGACAAATTGATGTCTGATCTGCGAACTAGAGAATGACAAGAAATCCTATTTTAGAAAAAAGCATGGAAGAGCAGGCATGTGCTTTTGTTTTCACTAATTTGTCATCTTTCCCTAGCCACTGGATGTCAGTAAATTTTGGTAGCTTCTGAGACCTATAATAACAACAACAACAACAACAACAATAATGATAACAATAACAACAACAACTATTAGTACATATCTAGTGCTTACTATGTGCCATAAACTATGCTATATACTTCTCATACATTATGCATTTAATCCTAACAATTATGCATTTAATCCTAACAATTTTGCATTTAATCCTCACAATAATTCTTGGAGGCAGGGATTAATATTCTAAATCAACTACTAAGGAAATTGTGACCCTGAAGCAGTTAAGCCACTTGACTATGGCCACCATTTCTAGTGAAGTCAAAATTCAAATCCCGGTCATCTGTATTTAACACCTTTTGTTTCTATCTACTGCTTAGTAGCAGAAAGGATATGCATTCACTCTGTTCCAAGTAAAATGAACTCTAACTCTATGTATAACTGGTGATGTTAGTGAGGGATAGCCTAATCTAACATGGTCTCAAATTTCAAAAAGCTAGATTTCTGGGGTGCCTGGGTGGCTCAGTTGGTTAAGTGTCCTACTCTTGATCTCAGCTCAGGTCTTGATCTCAGGGTCATGAGTTCAAGCCCTGCATTGGGTTCCACACTGGATGTGGAGCCTACTTAAAAAATTTTTTTTCTGATTATGGAAACAAGACAGATTTACATACACATGGCACAGTATATAACTGGAGCCTAAGGAGTAGTCTAGGCAACAAGCACTAGGAAGGGAAGCTCAGAATGGGAAAACTAACTCAGTGACATCTCATGGCAGTAGTAGATTAAGCTAGGATTTAATAGGTAGTGTTTGAATGAGCAGAGGGAAGAGTTTAGACTCTTATACTGTGATTCAGATTTTAATACCCAACTGTTCATCTGCCATCTAACTTGGATGTTTGAAAGGCACCTCAAATACAATGAAAAGGTCCAACACTAAGATGATTATCACTGTCTCCAAATCTGATCCTCCTCTTGGCATGACCTTTCAGTGAATGCAACAACCATCCACTAGTTTGCACAAAGCCAAAAACCTAGGATTCACCTGCCCATATCCAACACACTAAATCCTGCCATTTTTAACTCAAAATTACACTTTGAATCTATCTCATTCTTTCCTTTTCCACTTGCAATAATATCTAGCCTAGATGACTGCAATAACCAAAGTGGTCTCTTTATTTCTAATCCCATCCCCCTCTAATTCAGTCTCTGCATAGCCATCAAAGGTGTGATAAAACTAATCACATCACACCCTTTTAATATTTCCCAGCTACATTTAGGAAAAATACCAAAATCCTTAATATGCCAAACAAAGCCATAGATGATCTGGTTCCTTATCTCCTCTTACTCTGGCCTCTTATTCTCTTGCTCCAGCAATGCTGTACTTCTTCTAGTATTTCAAATATCTTATCCTCCTTTTCACCTCATGACATTTGTACACATGGTTCCCTCCCTTTCCTTACTGCCCCCTCCCATATCTTTACTTGGCTAATTCCTTCTTATCTTTCTGATTTTAGCTCAATCCTTGGCCCTAGAGATGACATTAGGTCTTTTTTTTTTCCTCCATAGCACTTATAATTTTAATTTTAAGATTATTTATATAGTTATGTAATGATTGTCCAACACTATCAGAATGTAAATTCCTTAAAGGCAGGGACCATGTCTCTCTTGATCATACTAGCCAGTATCGGGAACACCTTTTTAAAACATAGAAGCATCACTATATATTTGGTGAATAAAGGAGTGTATTGGGAAAGCATTCTCAGGGCACCTGGGTGGCTCAATCATTAAGCATCTGCCTTTGGCTCAGGTCATGATCCCAGGGTCCTGGGACTGAGCCCCACATCAGGCTCCCTGCTTGGCGGGAAGCCTGCTTCTCCCTCTCCCACTCCCCCTGCTTGTGTTCCCTCTCTTATTGTGTCTCTCTCTCTGTCAAATAAATAAAATCTTGAAAAAGAAAGCATTCTCAGTAATGACAGCAGCATAAGTACACAGAGAGAAATTGACTGAGGGTAACTTCAGCATAGGGTTCTTTGCTCAGTAGACCCACTACTCTGGCCGGATCAGAGAATTAATTCACATACAGGGTGAAAAGGAAGATAATACTGGAAAGGCAGATTGTGAAGGATCTCAACTAAAAAGATAAGTATTTTCGAATGTATTCTATAGGCAACAGAGAATAACTAAGTCTTTCAGCTGGTTCAGAACTGCCTCTCTGTACCTGTTACTATCACAATTGTTCTTGTATTTTCCATTTCAGCCTAATGTTTCCAAGTACCTATCCCTACCTGAATATCTTTAGACCATACGTGTTCTTGCCCAGCAGAACTGACACATGCCTGAATGACTGGCTCACAGTGATTCTCTCAGTGGCCATGTCCATACTGCTATCTTACTGATTTGAAGAGATCATTCTTTCTATTCCCAATCTAGACTTTTGATCTCAAAATAAGCTCCTACCTTTGGACTGCAGTATTAGCCACAGTGATTTTCAAAGGATGGACATCTGATCAGTGTAGGTCAATACCTCACACCCTCCCTGTCCACAGAGACTGGTCCAGACATTGGTATAGGAACAAGGCCAAGCCAATTCAGATCTATCCTCGGGTTTTCCTTATGTTTTGAACATTTACTGCAAGTAGACAGAGGAGGATCGTTTCCCTTTTACTCAGTTAGGCAAACTGTAAGGTTGATAGCCCAGAGTAGTCAGCATCAGCCAGATTTCCATCTTGTACATAATGAAGCTGACATGCAGAGAACACTAGGCTTAAGTAGGAGTCTTAAAAGTATTCAAGTCCATGGTTCCAACCTGTGTTCCAGCTTTCCTAAGACCACATCCATCTTGTTGATTGGTTATATGAGCTGAAAAAATTGTATTCCTCTTAAGCTACTTGAAGTTGGGTTTCTATTGTTGTAATCAGTCCTGACTACTAAACAAATCAGAGGAAATAGCCTAGAGATGGATTTGAAAAATATCTTTATGGTCAAGTCTCTGCTAATGGATGTTTGTACCTCATTCCTTAATCCCACACAGACTTCTTGGTTCTTGACTTGGATTTTGAACTCCCCTATGGCAGATCACCTGTATATCGCCAGGACCAAGAGAAAAGCCCCTGGTCCATAATCAGTGCTTCATAACTAATTGAATTGTGATATATTCCTCTTACAGATTTTTAATCTTCAACTCAAATATGCCCTGTTTATGTGCTTGTGCCTGCTTACAGGTCTGTCTCTTTTGCTGATACGATTCAACTCTGGACACCCCTGTTTAACTCATGCACACTCTGCTTCTTCCTAGTATATTCACTGGCTCGTCTGGCTTTCTCACCCTCATCAAATAAAATAAAGTCCCTTGGACATGACTTGCTCAATGATCTTCCATGTTAGCCAGATAATATATAGGCTCAGAGGTCTCTACACTCTGACATCAGCTCTGCCTCTAGATATAGAAAGGGAACACCTATGTACAGATATAGATATAGAATGGGAACACCTAACTCATTAGATTTGGACTCAATTTCAAAAACCTATTCTTGATGCTGGTTTTTCAGCTCAGTTTAACCAAACAGAAACCTTGTGTATATTCTTCCCTCTTTCTATTCAGACTCCTTAGCCTGAGTTTCATATCCTAGTTTGGGCTGTCTCTGAAAGTATGGGAATTGATATTTGCGTATACAAGTTAGAAAGAGAACAATTCAATGAAAATGCTAACAAGTTGAGTCAGAGAGCAGCTGATTTTCCACTGGAAGCAAAGTGTCGTGATGGGGCTCTGAGACTGAAGAGAAATTCCAAGAAAAATTTACTCTCCGTTGTTTATCCATTCAATTCCTTAAGAAACAAAAGTGTAAGAACCCTTACTCAAGTCAGTGTCAAGGAAGAGAAGGGAAATGACATGCAGTAAGCACTAACTTTGTGCCAGATACTGTATATCTTATTTCCAATTTAGAGATACAATCATTACAATGACTCAGAGAGGTAGGAATTATTAATTTTATTTTACAGATGAGAGAACAGGGTCAAGTCACCTGTCAAGTTAAGTAACCCTGCCAATTAAAAAAATGGAGCTGGAATTGGATCACAGATCTGTGTGATTCTAAATTATGTTCCTGCCTAACCTGGGTAAGCCACCTTCAAAAACCTACACTCCAGGCACACACATGCTATTCATTATTTGAATATTGTCCTTCATTCCCACTTTTATGCTTAAGTAATTCTTTTGCATAGAAATTTCAACTTCTCTATATCTACCTGTTGAAAGTTCTATTTTTTCAAGACTCCGTTTAAATCCTATCTTTTCAAAAATTTGCTCTAGTCAGTTAATCTGGCCCTCCCCAATACTTCCACAGTCTTCTATTTACACTTTTATTTTAATACTTATTATTTAAATGCCTTATAGCAGTTCTTCAGTTTGTTTGTTTCTTCCATTACTAAACTGAGCAGACAGATAACAGGGGCTATGCCTGCAGGTACTCAGTAGTTTATGGCATCCATGATACTGTAGTTTATTTAAGACTGTTCCATGAAATTCTTCAATGAAAGATTATATGACAAAGAAATTGCGGTAGAGTCATACAAACAAAGAATATAACCTTGAAAATAAATGAAGTAGATCTATATACATTAACATAGACAAGTGTCACTAATGTAATACTGAGTACAAAAAAAGCAAGTCCCAGAAAAATACGTATCACTACATTTATAAAGGTTTGATAAATAATATATTGTTTAGGGATGTATACATACACGGTCAAACTCTAAAGAAAAGCAAGGAGAAGGGGTGAGAATTGAGATCTGGAAGGATCACACAGAGGAGCCAAAAAGGTAGTGGTGATAATCTATTTCTTATACTGGGTAGGTGGCGGGGCGGGGGATAAATACATACAACATTAACTGAATGAACTCAACAGACCAAAAATTTTTTTTAAAGATTTTATTTATTTATTTGACAGAAAAAGATCACAAGCAGGCAGAGAGAGAGGAGGAGGCAGGCTTCCCACTGAGCAGAGAGCGTGATATGGGGCTTGATCCCAGGACCCTGGGATCACGACCTGAGCCGAAGGCAGAGGCTTTAACCCACTGAGCCACCCAGGCGCCCCCAGACCAAAATTTTTAACCAAATGACATTTCCCAGGTTACCTTCTACTATGAGGAGGAAGAAGTAAATGAAAATGAACAATTTCGTTTTAGGGATTTAAACAATAAGGGAGGCTACCAGGGGTTTTTCTGTAGTGAAAAAATCTGGTGCCAGACAGACCTAGGTTTGAACTGTAACTCTACAAATGTAATTATGGTTACCTCTGAATCAACCAAAAATATGGATTAACTTGAATTCCTCATTCTCTAAGCATTATATAGACTGAAATTGTATTTTTATTGTTTTATGTATTATTTGAAAAATGTTGAAAACACACATGTATGAAGTGGATTTTTAATATTTTTTTTGTTTTTACAAGAGAGTTATGTGTTACATATAATACATGTGCTATGTGTTGTTCTGCGACTTGTCTCTCTCACTTCTCAATACTATACCATGGACATTTTTCTATGGCAGAACATATATATCAACTTAATTCTTTTAATACTGTAAGGAATTCTACTGTCTGAGGATATCATAATTTATTTAACTAGGCCCACACATTTAGCTTGTTTCCAAGTATTTGGAATTTAACATCCATCCTTACACAGACATCTTTTTGCACTCCTGCTATTCTTTTGTAAGACAAATTCCTGAAAGTCTGATTGTTAGGTCACAGTGTATGTGCCTTTTAAGATTTGTTAGATTCTGCCAAATTATGCTGCAAAAGATCGTTCTAATTCACATTCCCACCAATAGTGTACCCAAGTGCCAGCTTCCTTATGTCCTTGCCAACAGTGGATGCCATCAAACATCTTTCTGTTCCTTTCATCAGATTAGAAGTGAAAATGTGATCTTATTTTCATTTGTATTTTATTTATATGTATTTATATTTCCTTTGACTGGAATGTGTTTTCATACATTTATCGATATTGTGCAATTCTTTCACTTGTACATAGAAGATGCTATCTCATTGCATTTTATATCTCCTAAGTATTCTCACTCAGCCTATTGCTTCTCAATATTGTTTATGGGTGTTCAATTTTTATGTTGTCAAATCTGTCAGGTTTTTTTCCTTTATGGGTTCTGGGTTTCATGCTTGACTTAGAGAAAATCGGGCATGTTCAGGGTGGTATGGCCATAGATTTATGCTGGACTTAAGAATGGACTTCTGTATAACAGAATTATTTTAAAAGGTACCTCACTTCTATTGTTCATTAATCCCACACTCCTTTTGTTAATGACTTAATAATTCTCTCAAATCAGGCTTTGTCTGACTCCATTGAAGTCCTGTCCACTCACCAAGAGCTATTGTTGTTTATTTCTCTTTCTTTCTCACCCTTGTTCATACTATATAAGATGTTTTAAAAATTGTCCCCCAAATCCCTCATTATAACACTTCAAACAATACTGATGTTCATAAGATAATTATGAATTAATAACTCCTTCCATGGCTCCTCCAGTCCTATCAAGGCAACTGATATTCATTGTAGAGTGAGAATCTTTCCTTACTTTTCTCTCAATATACATAAAAATACATACAAATATATAGACACATATAAAGAGACTTTCCTCTTATTTTTATGAAAATGGGATATCTTATGCATTATGCTACACTTGTTTATTATACTTCAAGACATAAAATGGATGCTCCTTGAGGATAGGCTATGCCTCTAACTTGTTTCATTATCCAGGAATATTTGATGTTATGAATGTGTCATTAATTATTTAATAAATGTCCTGTTGTTATACATCCAAGTTCTTATTGTTAACCCTACAAACAATATTGCATTCAACATCCTTCTCTCCTATCTTCCTGACCTCATGAGATGTTCTCCATTTCTTCTCACCCCAAGTCCAGTGTTTCTGCTGAGATGGCTTAGTATTTTGAGTTATGGGTTTCCATTGTCCAACATGGTAGCCACCGGCCACATGTGACTACTGAGCACTTCAAGTGTGACTAGTCCCAATTGGGACACACTACAAGTATAAAATATATGTGAGATTTCTAAGACTTAACATGAAAAAAAGTAAAACATCTCGTTAATAATTTTTTTTATTTTTTTATTTTTTTAATTTTATTTTTTTAAACATATAATATCTTTTTATCCCCAGGGGTACAGGTCTGTGAATCGCCAGGTTTACACACTTCACAGCACTCACCATAGCACATACCCTCCCCAATGTCGTTAATAATTTTTATATTGATTACACATTGAAATAATATTTTAGTTATACTGAGTTAAAGAAATATATTATTAAATTAATTTAATCTATTTTTTAATTTTTAAAATGCTGGCTACTTGACAATTTAAAATTATCTCCACATATTTACATATATTGCATTATAATTCTTTTGGACACTCTGTTTTGGAGTATTATTACATTTCCCTTATAAAATATCCTTTCTGTTTAAAAAAATTCCAGTTTGCAACTTTGTACTAAGCATCTGCATTTTCATTTAAATTTAATTATTTTTCCAGAGACACAGGTTCATTGATCATCATTATTTCCCCTTTTACTTATCTTCTGTCATCTTGAGGTCTTAGTTCTGATTCATTTATTGTTTGGTTTGAGTTTTTTCTCAAACTTTTTTCAGTAGCATATGAGAGTTATATAATTTCTGAATTTTTGCTTGTCCTCAAACATCTTTCTTTGACTCAGGCAGGTGAACAATTTTCTGATTGGGTGGTAAGATGCTTGGATTGTAGTCCTTCTCTCTTGGAAATTTCTAGATACTCTTCCACTGTCTTCTAGTTTCCATGATATGGATGAGAAAACCAATAGCACTCGTATTATTTTTTTCTTTGTAGATAATATCGTCTTTCTGCCAGGAATCCTGCAAGATTTTCTTTATCCTTGGAGTTCAGGAAATTTGTTAGTGTACGTTTAAGTGTAGAACCAAGAACCTCCTCTTCTATGAATCTTTTTGTGGGACCAGCTTTTGGCTTTAAGTCCACATTTAAATTCTGTAATTAATTTTGACTAACATCTTTATTAGTTTTGTCCACCTACTTTCATGTGATGACATGTGTATTTTTTCTTTTTCTGTTTCCCTGAGTTGGATTAATTTTTTCAATATTTCTTTAAACTCCTTTAATGCCATAAATCTTCCTTCATGTTGTTCTTAGCCACATCTCTAGGTTTTTTATGAAGTCATCTCATTTTTTAATTTTAAAATAATTTTTTAAAAGATTTTATTTATTTATTTGACAGACAGAGATCACAAGTAGGCAGAGAGGCAGGCAGAGAAAGAGAGAGTGGGGAGCAGGCTCCCCGCTGAGCAGAGAGGCTGATGTGGGGCTTGATCCCAAGACCCTGGGATCATGACCGGAGCCAAAGGCAGAGGCTTTAACCCACTGAGCCACCCAGGCGCCCCTATTTTAAAATAATTTTAAATTTGTTAGCTTTCTTCTTTGACCCAAAAAATTACTTATCAGAAGTATTTTACAGAGGCACCTGGGTGGCTCAGTCAGTTGAACGTCTGACTCCTGGTTTTGGCTCAGGTCATGATTTCAGGGTTGTGAGAGCAAGCCCCACTTCTGGCACTGTGCTCAGCGCCAAGTCTGCTTGAGATTCTCTCCCTCTCCCTCTGTCCCTCCCTCCATGCTCGCTCTCGCTCTCTCTCTCAAATAAATAAATAAATAGAATCTTTTTTTAAAGGTAAGATTTTTTTCTAATTTCATTATTTGAGAGAAGATTTTTTTCTAATTTCATTATATGAGAGAGAAAAAGAGAGAGAGAGAGAGAGAGAGAGAGAGAGAGAGGAGGAGCAGAGGGAGAGAATCTCAAGCAGAATCCCTGCTGGGTGCAAAGGCCCACACAAGGCTTGATTTCTAAGACCCATGAGATCAATACCTGAGCTGAGTTGGATAGATATTCAACCAACTGAGCCATGGTTCCAAGATTTTTTTTCTGTTTACTTTTTGCCATATATTTATTGTTGATCTCTAGCTTTATAACATTCTCATTAAATAATGTGAACTATCAGTTCTCCACTTGGGAATTTATTAACGAGTGTGTGGTTGGGGGCAAAATACAGGATCAATTTTTGTAAATGGTCCAGAGCACAAGATATGAATGTGTATTATTTTGCATTAGAGTGTGTAATTCTGTGTATTTGTCAAAATATTAAGTCAAGCTTCTTAACTATATTATTCAAATCTATTGTTTTGGCACCGGGTGTTGTATGGAAGTGATGAATCACTAAATTCTACACCTGAAACTAATATTGCACTCTATTTTAACTAGCTGGAATTTAAATAAGAACCTGGGGGGAAAAATCTATTGTCTTGTTACTTTTTTGCCTACTTATTTGTCAAATTCTGAGAGTTCTATTCTACAGCTGTCATTGTAGTTTTATTAAATGCTTCATGTATTATTCCAAATAGCTACACACAATAAGTTTTATTTGTTGAATGAATGAATACACGTAGGTTCTACTTTAATGCTTTGGTCTTAAGTCTCACTTTATCCAATACTGACATTCTCACTCTATTTTCTATTTATTGAGAATTTCTTGCACATCTTTGTCCATTCCTTTGTTTTGAAACATTTTTCGTCATTTTTGTTTAATATTTCTCTTTAAGGTGTACTTACCTAAAACTTGTAAATCTGTAAATTTTTGTTTGGGAATAAAGTCAAGCCATTTATATTATTGTGACAAATACAATGTCTTAATCATAGTGTAATAATTTATGTTTATTATATTTGTGGTAGGCAGAATATGTGATGGCCTCCCAAAGATGTCCATGTCTTAATCCCCAGAAACTGTGAATATGTTAGGTTCCATGGCAAAGGGGAATTAAGATTTCAAATGGAAATGAGGTTACTAATCAATTGACCTATCTGGGGTTATCTGAGTGCATCTAATATAATCACACGGGGCATTAAAGGTAGAAGAATGAACAAAAGAGGAAATAAGAGAGAGATATGATGTTGGAATAAAGGTCAAAGATATATAACATTATTGGCTTTGAAGATGGAGGGAGGTGCCATAAACCAATGAATGTGGATAGCCTCTAGAAGCCAGGAAAGCCAAGAAAACAGATCCTCCCTGAAAAGCATCAGACAGTAACATGACATTGCAGACAACTTGATTTTAGCCTATTGAGACTCATTGCAAACTTCTAACTTCCAGAACTTTGTAAGATAACAAATTTGTGTTGTTTTAAGCCACTAAGTTTGTGGTAATTTATTACAGCAATGGAAAACTAATACAATATTGTAAAATGTAGATAACAGTATGTTTCCAAATTACTGGGAGTGGAGGGGTAGACAGATAATGTGAAAAAGTCAATTAAAAAATTAAATAAGGACATTAATATTCTTCTTTGTTATTTATTCTTCTTTCCATTTTCTTATTTAATTTTTAAATTGGTTTTTTCTCTCTTATCTGCCCTTCACAGCAATTTGCAACTTCCTTGGTATCTTTATTTTACAGTATATTTTAATCTAAATTAACAAAAGCTTTCAGTTATAGTACCCCATTCCTCAAGCACTCATAATAATTAAACGTTTACTATCTTTTTAATTTATAACCGACGGATATCATGAGGGTTAAACCCAGGGAGGGAGTGGTAGGAAGTAGATGAAATTTAACTTTATTTCACTCTTACTTCCCCATTTTTACTGTCCCTTTCCTTTATACCCAGCCCTTTCCCCCCAACCAAGTATGTACTGTTTAAGAGTTTCTACCAAAAAGCTTCATCCCAGGCATGACCTTCCTGGTGAATACCTTCTATTTAGACCCAAATATTTCAAAGCATCCCACACACACATCCAGAGTTTGCTATTCTGTGTCCTGTTCCCCCAGACTTGACTCTATGGTCCTTGACACTTTGGCACACAAACCAATGATTTCATGCTGTTAATGAAGCCTTTATTACTTATATCTCGCACAATGGCTTAACCTCTTCCTAATGGTTCTGCTTTCCAGAAGGGAACAATAATTCTACCCAAAGAAATGACTCTTCAAAGCTGGGAATCCCAGGCATTGTGTTAGGCTATAAAGGGAGCCATTTGCAGCTAGAACACAGGAAGGGGACTCCTTTGTCATCCTTCACCTAACACTATATAAGTGGGCTCCTACTCCACCTGTGTGAAATCAAATAAGTAACTATAGAGTATGAACCATAAAACAATCTGGGTATCCTGGCTGTAGAGGCCACTGTGCCTCAGGGCAGCTCTAGGACAACCACACAGACAGATAATGAGGCCTCTGAGTTGACAAAACAACTTGTACCCACAGCATTCAACAACTGTAATTCACTCTAAGCCTAGCAGAGATTCCATTGTTTACCACTATAAAAGAAATGCTATGAAACTTACAAATACAGAAAAAGAACTTAATGCTGCAATGGTGCACTTTATATCACAGAATACTAATAAAAACTTTCATATTATAGAAATACATTTTAATAATGTTGTGCTTAAGAATAATTATACTTTGAATGCTTTTCATGGAGGAGATCTTTTCCTGAACCTCCTTCAGTATTATCACCGAATTTTCTCTTCTAATGAATATTAGCTTAATAAATTATTTGGATTTTAAAGGCTATAGTGAATTCTAGACATAACTAAAACATGGACTTCTAACCTGGCTTGCATGCTTCCACACTGGCAGAATTTAACTACAATTATGAATTACTTGTCAATTATGCTGTTTATATTTTATATGCATTCTTGAGGCTTTTAACATGTTTAGCATGTTTCACATTTTTTCCTGCATAAAGACTCACTAGATCATATTTTAAAATGAAAAAATATAGGAATTAGTGTGCAGTTTTGATTATCATTTACATGGTTGCTAAACCATAAAAAATAAGTAAAGTGAAGAACAAACGAAGGAAGAAAATTCACTGAAATATAGCTAAGGCTGTCAAATGAATAGCTAAAAACTAAAAGAAATATATAAAGCTTAAGACTGAATTTTCAGCATTAGATCATAACTTTGAAATTGGAGGGGGCTTTTCACACTATCTGGTCTGGTGAGTTGCAAATTTAAATACCTGCAGGGGGACACCTGAGTGGCTCAGTGGGTTAAAGCCTCTACCTTCAGCTCAGGTCATGTTCCCAGGGTCCTGGGATCAAGCCCCGGCATCTCGGGCTTTCTGCTCAGCAGGGAGCCTGCTTCCCTTCCTCTCTCTGCCTGCCTCTCTGTCTACCTGTAATCTCTGTCTGTCAAATAAATAAATAAAATCTTTAAAAAAACAAAAAATAAATAAATAAAAATAAATAAATAAAATCTTTTAAAAAATAAAAATAAATAAATAAATAAATAAATACCTGCATGGCCCAGGTAGGTAATATAAATGAGTGGAGAGGGTCAGGGATGGTCTCTTGAATTGGTGAGGACCATGGAGAACCAGAGAGTACCTGTCCTGTCTAAAAGAAGTATGACTGCTCAGCTTCAGCAGGTATTGACTTTTGAGAATGCAGGTCTGGCGTGCTGAGTTTCCCATGCTTTAAGACAATTTGAAAATCAATAATTGTATATGAAATCTCTTACTTTTAAATACTGATAAGTAATTCAATTTAAAAAATCTTACTCTCTTCAAATACACAAGACATGTACAGTGCATGGCACACCAGATTTAAATTTCTGATGAAGTCCAATATTGTTACTTTGCAGAAAGGAATATAAGAACATAGACTAAATCACATAAGGGCTGGCCACATATAGTAGAAAGGCCATGGGATTTAAACTCAGGGTTTGTGTTCTAAGCCTAACTTTATTATGCAGCCACTATATAACCTGGGCACGTTTATTAAGCTTTCTGAACCTTAGTTTCCTTCTCCTCAAAATGAAGATAATAATACGTCTTGCATAGGATACTTATAAAGATTCCATGAAATTAACACATGGGAAGTATCTACAGTGTATCTTGGCACATAGAAGACATCCACTCTTTTGGTCTTAATTCATTACTCTGTGTCCCTATCCTGCTTTTATTGTTTTTCAATAGCAATTCTTGGTACCTGGAATTATATTATGCCCAACTCCTACTAGAAAATAAGTTTCATGACAGTAGGGAATATTTGTCCTTTTTTTTTTTTTACTGCTCTATTCACAGCCCCAAAAATATTTCCTGACACCTAACAGGTGTTTAATAAATGTATGCTGATTTCATCTGTTTACTTGAAATCATATGTATATACATGTGATATGTATACATATATACATATACATATATGATATGTATATACCTATAATTTCAACAAATGATAATGTCTTGATTCCTTCCCTTTAAAAAATGAACAAATCCAAGTACATGTATGTGTCTGTTGCCCAAGTTCATAAAGACAGTTAATACTGTACCTGGAACTTGATTCCTATCAAGTTTCTTCTCTAGGATTATTTTCATTGCATTATTGAAGCCTGCCAAAATTAGGCAATGTCTACCATGAACATAATCTTTCGGTTTATGGGAATGCAACCTTTGACAGATGAAGCCTTTCAAAGGCAATCTATTCCTCCCACTCCTACTGGATTTGAGGGTTAAAGGCCTTATACTGTTCTCTTTGATTCTTCTAGGCTTTTCATCCTGACAAAAAGTCTGTTCACTGGCTTTATGAATTGTAATAACAATTTTACATATATCTAGCATATTGTATGTAAAAATACTGTCAAATGAACACTCATAACTATAAATTTCAATTGAATCTCCCATCAACCTTGTGAAGTAGATGGAGCTGGAACTATTTTCCTCACTTTACAAAGATCAGTGACATTCAGTAATAAGCAACTTACCTAAAGTCACATTACAAATAGCTAAAAGATCTAGCAACAGACTATAATTCTAAAGTTGTTTTTTATATCCACAGGACCTATCCAAGACTTTCCCACTACAGCCACCACTACTATATCTTATACTATGAAGTCTCCCTTCCACGCACCCCTTACACAGAAACTCATCTGTCCAAGGTCCTACTTCCAATCCTCGTTACTACTTACATCTCTCCCTAATATTAATTTAGTAAACTTTACTGATCAAAGCCCCATGAATTATATGAAAGTGAACAAACCAAGGATCTGTCCTCAAGAGCTTTCGATCTTAAGGGTCACGGTTTTTAGTTTTGTTAAAACATATGTCTCTTGCAAAAAGTTTTATGCCTTAAGGGACTACATAAAGGAGGGAAGGGGGAAAGACACTGGTACTAATCTAATATAGTGCTTCTCAACTTTGGCTACCAATAAGAATACCGTGGAAAGATTTGGATTTATCCTAAAGCTTGAATTAATCTAGAGTAAAGTCTTATTTAGCAGCAGACTTTTTGAAAGTTCCCACAGAGATCCTAATGTACAACCAGGCTTGAGAACCATGTTCTAAAGAAAAGAGATCATGCTCTAGGGAAAGAACTGAGGAGGGCAAAAGACAAATAAGTAAAGATATACTTGACTTTCTTTTCCTTACAGTGTCATTTAATTAACCCACTCTTGATAATTTTCTTTAAAAGGTTTTCATTGGAGAAGTAGCTGCCCTATAGCCCCACCTGCAATTTTTTTAAAGATTTTATTTATTTATTTGGCAGAGAGAGAGAGATCACAAGTAGGCAGAGAGGCAGGCACAAGGCGGGGGGTGGGGGTGGGAGACAGGCTCCCCGCTGAGCAGAGAGCCTGATGTGGGGTCTGATCCCAGGACCCTGAGATCATGACCCAAGCTGAAGGCAGAGGCCTAACCAACTGAGCCAACCAGGCACCTCTCCAATTTTTTTTAAAGAAAAATATTTCCTTCTTTCAAATCTAACAACCAGTTTTCCTTTGATGATGATATAAATCTAACCGGGTTTATACTTACAAAGTTGGATAGGGAAATACCCAAGTACATGAATCAAAGCTGAAATAAGGAATTGTCTCAATGTTTATGTATAGTTGTGGTAAAATCTGGTTCATGTCCTGCATTCTCTGCATTGCCCATCTTCTTATTCTAGCTTGTCATTATTTGTGAGGCACTTGGTTGCCCTTCTACTTTCAGCTACATTCTGGGTTTTAGGTCATCCACCTAAATTATTCTGGTTTGCTCATCATTTCCTTCTAAAACATACTGTTTCTCCCAAAAGAAAACGCCACCTTTTTTATATGCTCCACTTTTCCTACAACAGGGGTTGCCAAGCTATTCTATCAGTTTCAGATGTAGAAAATCCGAGAGGTTGCTCTAATAAAAAATCATGGTAATTCCTAAAAAAACATTGGTGGAAACTGAATCAAAACTGAAAGCTAGAGATTTCCTCCACTGAGGCGAGTGCATGGTCCCTCTAACAACAGAATCTAAGACTTGGTTGGGAATGGCTTCCATAACTTCTTTGAAAAGTGAGACTGAAGTCAAATATGTTCTATAGCAATGGTAACATTTCAATACCATTCCCTACCTTCTCTAATCTGTCCTACATATCAGTTTCATGTTCATCTTAAAATGCTCCCCTAATGATCATTCTATATTCCCACCTTACAACTATCAGTGGTCTTCATTTCTCAGTATGTTGAATTCAAAATAGTTGACCTGGTTGTCAAGGTCCCTTGATAATATGGCCTTACGTAACTTATTTTGTACTGATCTCATACAGGTCTTCCACACCAATCATACTTGTCTCCCTCTTGAGAAGAAGGTATGAAAATACCAGGTTTCTTCTCTGCCTTCTTTTGACTTATTATCAAGGCAAACAGATCTCCTGTTTGTTTGTTTTTTTCACTCTTCCTCTTTAAATTCTACCTGTCTTTTGAGTTGTGGGGCCATTTCCAATTCCTTCATGAAGACTTCCCCAGTTTGTCACTCTAACTGACCTCCCCCTTTTCTAACATCCTAAAATACTCACCACTCCCTAACATGGCTCTTGATTAAATATAGCCTTGTCACTATTTTAGTTTCTTTAGTCCTATTGCTCAAACTAGACTCTTCAGTATTTGAGGGGATTGTGTATGCCTCTTTTTAAATATCCCCTTTGTTTCTAGTTTGGTGTTAGGTACATGGTCAAGACATAGTTAATATTTGTTTACTAATAACTGATTGCTGGTGTTGTCTAGTAGCCTGGGTCTATATACATTGTCAGTTCTGTCAGTAAAGGCTGTGAAATTTCTGCCAGAGATTATGTCTGCATAAAAATAAGCCTTTGGCATAAATTGTGATAACTGCCACTAGAGAATTCACCTGCAAGAAAAGGGATCTCAGGCATATTACTTGGTGCTCTAGAAGGCTCTTATGCCAGGTTTTCCACTGTCATAATACAGCTAAGCCATGTGTTAATGTGGTCTCTTAAATAATTCACTGTAAATCTCTACCTACTTAGTTTTTTGACATGGCCTTGGCATTCTAATTTCCAATAGGCTATGCCCTAGAATTACCATGGATTACAAATAAGTGGAAAAATTTGCTGTACTCTACAAATCAAGAATTTAGCATATTAAAGAAACACTTTATTTTCTGTGAAAACTCCACTTTCAAATTTAAATGTTCTATTTTATTATGCAGGAGGAAAATAAGTCCAAGGTTTTACTGAAAAATCCATTCAGAAGGTAGAAAATTGAATTCCAGATCTAGAACTATGAATCCTTCTCTTTGAACACAGCCTCTCTCTTATTGTACTCCTTTCCTCACTTAAATTCCTATTCACCTATGGTGTTTCCCCATTATCCATGGTGGATACATTCCGAGACACCCAGTGGGTGCCTGAAAACATAGACAGTACTGAACCCTATATAACTATGTGTTTTCCTATACATACATACCTATGATATAGTTTAGTTCATAAATTAGGCACAGTTAGAGATTAACAACAATAACTAAAAATGAAGGAGAACAATTATAATAATATACTATAATAAAAGTTACATGAATATGTTCTCTCAAAATATTGTACTGTATTCACCCTTCTTGTGATGATGTCAGATGATAAAATGTCTACATGATGAGATGACATGAGGGGAATGATATAGGCACTGTGACGTAGTGTTAAACTGACCTTCTGATGATTTCGTAAGATGGAGTGCATTTATTTCTGGGCCACAGTTGACAATGGTTAACTGAAACCATGGAAAATTAAACCATGGGGAAGGCGGGACCTACTATACCCTGTAACCTTTAGTTCTCAGATCCAGCCCTATTCTCCAAGTTTCTCTCTGTATCGGTCCTTCTCTGTCCCTCCCCATCTTTTTCCCCTGTATTTATCTCTCTCACACACACATATATGCACACACAAACTCACATATACACACACACTTTACTTACTTCCCTAGCTAGACAAAAGCGATGGTCATAGACTTGACACTTCAAGAAAGTATTTCTTTAGGGGTGCCTGGGTAGCTGAGTGGGTTCACTGTCCAACTCCTGATCTCAGCTAAAGTCTTGATCTCGGGGTCATAAGTTCAAGCCCCACATTGGGCTCTGTGCTGAGTGTAGAGCCTACTTAAATAAATAAATAAATAAATAGAATGCACTTCTTTAAACCTTATATTTTCTTGTTCTCTTATTCTTCCACTAATTTTACATTGGCAGAGAGTAAAAATTTTAACAAACAGCAACAGTTACTATTACTATTGTCACATAACTCTATGGGAAGACAAGCTTGTTTTCTGCATTGTTCACTCTCTTGTTGAAGTCCCTTAGAACCCTCGTGAGAAAAGCCCTCACACATCATTCATTCCTCTGGGGCTCTCACTAAAGATGCCTACCTCCTTCCAATTCTGACAACATATTCATTTCATGCACCCCCCAGCACCCAATTGGTACTCATATCTCACTCATCTGGTGCCTTCAAAAAGCACCTTAGTCTTTTGTGTGTGTGCATTTTGTCTCTGTCAGTCCATCTTAAGTTCCAGAACACTTGATTCCTTAAGTATTAGAATGGTATGCTGACTTCTTTTGTATCTCACCATGGAACAACTATAACGGTCTTACATGCCATGAGAGCTCCGTAAATGTTATTCTACTAAGAGTGAAAACATGCCTGAAAGTATCCTTTTAAAGCTAACCCTCAAATACTTACAAAATGCCCAAGGGAGTGCAACAGAAGAACAGGTAAATCTGAGCAGCAGAGCTTACTAAAAATGATCTGAGCCTACAGTTTTTCCTGGACTGGATTTTTCCTTGGGCTTAGGACATGTGCTAATTCTCTCAGCTGCTTTAATCATGTAGATATTAAACAATGTGGGGGCATCAAATAGTCCTTTAGAGTTATGAGAAGTACAGGCTATGAATAGAAACAAGAGAGGATGAAAGCCAAGCATGTGGTGACTGGCAGTCCCAGCAGCAGGTGCCTTGACTGAGGACAGACCCCAAGATCTACTGGAAAATGCAAAACTGGAGAAATCCAAAGCTGTCACAGAAGAAGCCTTCAAAACTCAAATCCAAATCAAAAAGGGCTGCAGACGTTCAGGGAGGCTTTTGAAAGGAAAATGTTAAGTTTGTCTGCTTTGTAAATGGAATCCATCTGAAGACATATTTTCCCTTTAAAAAAAAAAAAAACTCAACCTTAAACGCAAAAGCAAAAATATCAACAATGACAATAATGTTTCGACAGCATCTAAAGTCCAACGAGGGAGGATTGACAGCCAAACCTTTTTTTAAAGTAATGGTAGCCAGGAAAGAAGATGATGGGTTGTAAGAATTCACCACCTGGAAAAGGGAGTTACCTGGGGAGTGACAGCTGCCATAGGAAAAGTAGAACAAACACACCTGCTGTGAGGCACACCTGTTCTTTTCAGGGAAAGGAACCACAAGGCTGAAGCAGCAGAAAATGCCTAAGAGCAAGCGAGGATGCCTCTTGCGAGCCTTAAATATTGTCCCTGATTCCTCTGGAGTTATTTCCTTGGCAGGAATGACTGCAGAGTCGCCACATAAGATTCCATGGAAGTCTCTCAAATTTCATAGTCTCTCAAGTTAATTTTCTGGCAGATAGAAGGCCATTCCTTAAAAAGCTGAGCAGAGAAGGGGGGCAAACATTTTCTATGGCCTATGCTGGAGAAAGGAGAGAAATTATTATGTGCTACATTAAAATATTACTTAAAGGTATTGGATCTCAGGTAGCATGAGGCCTGCTGGGACTGGTAGTGTGGATAAAGGTAAGGGGGAGAAAAAATACATTGCCATGCCCCCTTCCTCTCACATACGTTTGCCAAAAGGCCCTTCATCACCACAGGAAGTGCTTGGCCTTTAAGTGGAGATGGTCACTTGTGAACACGCCGTAATTTCTGGTTCCACAGAGTTACTACCTGGTCACTGATGCTTGCAAAAGTCGAATTCTGAGCTTCCACAGTCATCCAGAGAATATTGCAGCCCCATGAAAATAAATCAGACCAAAAGAGCAAGATAGCTCCGTAACAGATTAGCTATACTAGCTTTGTAAATGCTCACAATGCCCTACAGGAAAGCCTGCTACCAGCAGATAAGCCAAACTAGAGTTCAAGATCAGTGGCAATATTTTGTCCTGCCTTATTTAAAAAAATGATATAGTAAGGGATGGAACTAATTGAGGCAGTGGCAATAGCGAGATAGAAGGAATTTTAAACGTAATTTGTGTATGGCCCAAAGATGGACTACAAAAATCTACTATTTCTGGGCACCTACTAGGTACTCTATGTTAGGTATTATAAGAAACTCAAGAGCTCTCTACATCAGTACAATCAGAAGTATTTGCAGTCCCTACCCTTACGAACTTACCATTTCACTGGGGAGACAGGCTTTACGACCAGTGCTTAAGCCAGTAAATAGTCAACTGCGAGACTGTGAATGTCAGACAGTAATAACCGTAAGGGTTCACAGAAGGCAGTGAGCAATATACGCTGAAGTCAGGAAGGAAGACTTTATCAAAAAAAAGGAAATTTGAGTTAGGCCTTGCGGGATGGATAGGATTTGCAAATGCAAGAAAGAATCCCAGAAAGAATGTTTGTAACTAAAACTCGAGGGAAATATGAGATTCCAAATATGACCTTCAGCATGAGTCACAGTTACTATGTTTACTCTGGAGTATAAGAATCAGTGTAGGTATTCTTATTAATATGGAAATGAAAGTCCCTAGAGATTAAAGTGAAATAAATCATCACAATTCAGGTGGGTTTTCCCCTAACGTTGCATAGAATTTCAAACAGAAAAACAAATTTAAAAATTTTTACTTTAATTAAATTTTGGGCATCTCTGCATACTTAGGTGTAAGATCACAATCAGTGCTGGAGTAAAAAAAAAAAAAAAATCCCAAGAGGTGCCTCTGAATGGGCTCCATAATAAAGTCACTACACTCGGTGAATTCACCTTCATATCAATCATAAATTCTATTTAAAAATAATCCCAAAAGTAATCTTAAAACCAAATCCTCCAACTCCATGGTTCCAACTCTTGATTTTCTATGTGGTAGTGTGACAGAAAATTAACCTGCGGTTTTCATGCAATCCTCCTCGGAGATTTTTACCCTAGGGGCAGCAGTATTAACCAGTCTGTACTTCACCTTTTTCTTTTTCAGTCAGCTGTACTTTCATGAAGGTGTTAATAAGCAGTGAAAAGGCCAAACCCAGCAGCCAAAGAGAGAAAGGCACACACAATCCACTGACTGTGAAAATCCTCTTTCAACAACCCAAAGTTGTGAGAATTTGGTTCATCCAACAGAACATGTCCATGACTTCAAAGAGGATTAATAAATCTAAAGACTCGTGAAGGTGCTGAGAACAATCTGGAATGATTTCTCAACTTATAGACAATATTTAATTCATTATTTCAAGGAGTACTTTAAAAGAGGGATAAAATATTATCTACCATTAATATTGAAAAGATGTTCAAAATCCTCATTGATGTTCTACAAATCCAGAATTTGTTAGAATTCCAAAAGGTTTTGTTAGAAACTTACTATTAGTGAAAAATGCATGTAAAAGAAATTAATTCCAAAATTAAAATTTGGAGAGGAAAGTTTAAGCTATTTAAAATAAGCTTTTGCAAGGCATTTTAAAGACATGCATTTACATTCCAATGATTGGTAATCATTCTTATCTGTTCATTAAAACGGACTCTAAAGAATCTCTAATTGGCCACACTTTATTTAGGCAGTTTAAGTTCCTCTGCATTTTGAAGTCACTGTGGCATACTTTACTCCATAATTTTTATATAGCTCCACATCACTATGTATACTATTTTGGACAATATATTCCTCACAGTAATATTTTCATGTTATCTCATACATTTTTATTATAAAAAAGAATACTTGCACACGGTAAAAACACTTCCAAAAGTATAAAAAATATAAAATGAAAAGCGATACTTCCTTTTATGCCTCTTCCTAAGTGCAACTCGATGTAACAAGAATATTTGCATATCTTCTATGCGTACACACACATATGTGTACTATGTAAAGTGTAATGTGCGTATTTGCATATATGTGTGTATGCATAATATATTTCAGATGAACTATGAAAGTTTTTGACGTAGACAATTCTATACTTTATTTTCTTTAACACCATAGCATCTTGGAGATATATCTGCTACATCCTATTTAAGGGCTGCATTGTATTACATTACATGGAAGAATGGATTTTTTAACCAGTCCTTTCTGATGGAGATTTAAGGTGATTTTCCTTTTGTTTTTCTCAGATATTACCAAAATCAGCCCCTGAAGAGACTGTGTGGACTTGCATTACATAAGAGCGCATGACTGTATTTGAAAGTAATAAAATTGTGATTCTTACTAATATATTCAAACATTTCAGATGAGCTTCTTTTTAACTTGTCTAAGTGAGGATCTACTATACAATTCTTTCCTTTGATTTTGAAGGCACTGCTATTACTGTGGCATAATTTGCTCTCTTTGCGAAAGGTTTCAGCTCATTTACTGTATTTAGCATTGCAGAGAGTGGAAAGAAAGGGAAATGCTGTTGTTCTCTGCTTTTGTATTCTTTTTGCTCACTGAGTACAGTAGACCCCGTTATCCATGGGGGATACATTCCAAGACCCCAGTGGATGCCTGAAGCTGCAGATAGTACCGAACCCTATATATATTTTTTTTCCTACACATACATACTTACGATAAAGTTTAATTTATAAATTAGGCACAGTAAGAAACCAGCAACAATAAGAAAAGAGAAAAATTATAATAATACACTGTAATAAAAGTTATGTGCATGTGGTCTCCCTCTCTCTCCCTCACTTTCTCTCTTAAAATATCTTATTGTCCTGTGCTCACCCTTCTTTTTGTAACAGTGTGAGATGATAAATGCCTCACTGATGAGATGAAGTGAGGGGAATGACATAGGCCTTGTGTCATACTATTAGGCTACTACTGACCTTCTAATGGTTTGGCAGGAGGATCACATGCTTCCTGACCACAGTTGATGACAGGTAACTGAAACCATGGAAAATGAAACTGCGGATAAGGGGACACTGCTGTATATGGTTTGTGAGGAATTGCTTTTTCTACTGTGTACAATACTAGAAACAGCAGTGGCAGAACAGGTGTGAAGTCAGTGGTGTGGCTGAAGAGAGAGTCAGTCTGGCAAAGATAGGAACAGAGAGCTATGAGACAACCAAATATAAGTGAACTTTGAATAGTCAGCTCTTTCACATTTGCCCTAAAACATTGGTGTGTCCAGTGGAAGAAAATGGAACATTATAAATGTTTAGGAGATAAGAAAACGTGACCACAACTATTCTTTTGAAGGATTATACATTAAATGTTGCCTTATAATGTTAAATAGTCTGTTGAACTCCAGATACCACTTATTTTTTTAAAGATTTATTTTAGAGAGAGAGGAGGGCTGGGGGAGGGCCAGAGGCATAGGAAGAGGGAGAGAGAGAACCTTAAGCAGACACCCCGCTGAGCACAGAGCCCCACGCAGGGCTCCGTCCCAGGACCCTGAGATCACGACCTGAGCCAAAATCAAGAGTCAGACACTTAACCAACCAAGCCACCCAGGTGCCCTTGCACATATACTTACTGAAGGATTACCTCATGTTATTATATTGTGAATTAAGGGGGAAATAATAACTGAGCAGAATCATGGTGTGACTCAATCTTTCTGAGAATAAATATTCTCTTATAATAGGTGGGCAATTCAGAAGATTAAATTAATGCTTTGGGGCACCATCTAGACGGCATTCACAGGGGCACCTAGGTGGCTCAGTCGGTTAAGTGTCTGCCTTCAGCTCCAGTCATGACCTCAGGGTTTTGCGATGGAACCCTGCGTGGGGCTCTCTGCTCTGCAGGGAGTCTGCTTCTCCTCCACGAGATCTTCAATGCTTCAGTATAAAGTAGGCTTTGTGTTAGATAAATGTGTCCAACTATAGGCTAATCTAAGTGTTCTGAACAGGCTTAAGGGAGGCTAGGCTAAGCTCTCTCTCTCTCTCTCAAATAAACAATATTTTATTTACAGGTGAATAATTATCTTAGACTGTGCATTCACAATTTACTCACAGTATTTGAAAACAAAAAATTAACAGTGGAATTGATTATTTGGAGAGGTCAGTTCTCTCTGAGCCTAACCCTCATCTGTAAAACTAGGTGGCTATACAGATCTTCCTTGACTTACAACAGGGTCACATACCAAAAAAACCATCTTAAATTGAAAATATTGTAAGTCAAGAAAAACTGCCTTTAATACACCTAGCCTGGCAAACATCATAGCTTAGCCTAGCCTACCTTAAGCCTGCTCAGAACACTTAGATTAGCCTATAGTTGGGCACATTTATCTAACACAAAGCCTACTTTACACTGAAGCATTGAAGATCTCATGTAATTTATCAAATACTGTAGTGAAAGTGAAAAACAGAATGGTGTAAGGGTGCATAATGGTTGTGAGTGTATCAGTTGTTGACCCTCATGATCTCGTGGCTGACTGGCAGGTGTGTGTGGCTGCCGCTGCCCGGCATCACAAGAGTGTATTGGACTGCATATCACTAACCTGGGAAAAGAATAAAATTCAAAATTCCAAGCATGGTCTCTACTGAATGCATATTGCTTTCATGCCATCTTAAAGTAAAAACATTGTAAGCTGAGCCATCATAAGTCATGGATCATCTGTACTAAATGATTTCTAATAGCTCTTTCACTTCTATGATTCTGACATGGATGCATTCGATTATCATACTGCACAACAATAAAAATATTCTGTGGTCAGAAAAATATGAAAATGTTCTTTTTCAGATTTGTTTTAAGTTCATCATAGATACTATTTTTTTTTCCTAATCAAGACAGTTGAACACCTTTTGCTCCTCTGTGTCTGGCTAGTCTAGATATCTTACTTTTGAACTGAACTCAGATGTCATATCTTCCAGAAATCCTTCCCTGACCCTTCCAACCTCCTATTTGAGTTAATGTTCCTCCTACTGTTCTTATCACACTGGATTTTAAGTTATCCAGGTTTTTTCAGTCTCCTCAGTAGGTTATAATAAACTCCTTACCAGCAGTGACTATGATTATTTTGTTATTCCTAGCACTTAGCATAATACCTGCCACACAGCAGAGACTCAACACATGTTTGTTGAATTAATTAAAGCAGGACTGTCAAACTACTCATCAATTATTTTCATGGTAGAAACTTCTGAACTTGATACATCATTGGCTGGTAAATGAAACTATTTATTTATATTCTTAGATATCTAATGGGTATCTCTAAATGAAAATATTTGAAACAGAATTTTTGATTTATAGTCTAAAACTCATTTTTCTTAGTCTTCACCACATCAGTCACTCCAGCCAGAAACCTGATTCATTCTTAATTCTTTCTCCTCCCTCCTGACTCAAATATAACACAGAACAGCAAGTTCTGTAGGTTGTATCTCCAAAGTATATCTAGATTTAGTCCACTTCTTTCTAACTGCACCTTTTGCATGGTCTTCTGCAATAACTTTGCAATTGACCTCTCCTATTCTTTTTTATATTCCCCATTCATTATCCAAACAACAGCCAAAGTCATTTTTTTAGATTTACTTATTTATTTTAGAGAAAGAGAGAGCACGAGCTGGGGAAGGGGAGGGGAGAGGAAGAGGGAAAGAAACAGAAGGGGGAAGGGAAGGGGAGGCACAGGGGGAGAGGGAAAGAAGCAGACTCCGCCATGAGCAGGGAACCCAAGACAGGGCTGTATCTCAAGACCCAGAGATCATGACCTGAGCTGAAACCAAAAGCCCATCACTTAACTGACTGAGCCACCCAGGTGCCCTCAAAGTTTTTTATTTTTTAATTGTTTTTAATTTTTATTTTTAAATTTGAGAGAGAAGGAGAGAGAGGGAGAGCCTGAGCAGTGGGGGAAGGACAGAGGGAGAGGAAGATGCAGACTCCCTGCTGAGCAGGGAGCCCAACTCGGGGCTGGATCCCAGGCCCCTGAGATCGTGACCTGAGCCGAAGATTAACATTCAACAGACTAAGTCACCCAGGAGCCCCTGCAAAGTTATCTTTTAAATATGTAAAGCCTACTCCTACCCCTGATTAAAATTATTCAGTATCTCCCTGATTCATTACCCTTAAGAGAAAGACTAAAATCTTCAGCATGGTCTACAGAGCCCTAGGTCTAGGTCTCTTCCTACCTGGCCAGCCTCATCAAGTACCACCTTTCTTCTCCCTATCTATGCTATAGACACACTGGTCTCCTCAAAGTTACTGAAACTTACTGAAATCTTTCACACCTTAAAGATTTGCATATGCTGTTCCCCCACCTTGGAGTGCTCTGCCCCTGGTTCCTCACATGCTTGGCTTTTTCTTACCCTTCTTACCTCAGTTTAAAGAGGGTTCTTTTAGATAGCCCTTCCCTGAACATATTAAGTAGATCCCTAGCCTTATCCTGTTATCTTTGAACAAAATACTCTGTTGGTTACCTTCACAGCATTGTTTACTATCTCCCCTACCAGACCACAATAAGCTCTATGAAGGCAGAGTCTACGTTTGTTTCTTGTAGCACATAGTACAGTGCCTAGCACCTAACTGCTATTCTGCTTCTCTATATATTTCTGGAATGTAATATAAAGCAGGTGCATAACAGATAATTGACTGAGGGTGTTAATAATGATGATACAGTCCTCGGTGCAAAACCAAAATACAGCTAATCATGAGGGAGGGTTGCTCTTAATAAATTGATCTTTAGTGGCTAGTCACAACTCTTAAAATGTTCTATAACTATTTAGCACTTATCCATGACACCTCACCATAAAAACTGGCAACAGCCACTGAAAACATTCACCCATTTATTGACTCATTCATAATAATATACAAATCATGTGGTAGTATGGAATCAATAAAACAATGATTATCTATCTATAGAACTACTGTTATCATAAATGGATAGATCCGATTAAAAATAAAATGGAACTTTCATGATTTGTTTTTATATTTTGGTAAGTTGTATTTATGTGCCTTTAAACTCCTCCACAAGTATATTTTTATCCTTCCTGTCTAGACTCTATACATGGGAAAATTGCGTTCATAGATTTTATTTTGTTTTTATTGCTCCAAGAGTACCGATTTCAATGCTCAGCAAATAAATGATGTTCATGTCAGTGCTTCTCCCTGAATTAACAGACAGAGACCATGAGCTTTTCCATTATGAAACTCACCCTAAGATTCAAATGAGGAAAATCCCTGAGAAAGGACAGAGGAAATACAGATTAAAAAAATACTAACGAGAACTGGAAAGTTAGTCAATAATGATGGGCACAATCACATTAGGAGAAGCACCATCATGCAGCATCAAATGAATATTCACATTTAATTTGGGGGCGGTACTAGGTTCAGCACCATACGTAATAAGTTTGTTTATCCCTTCTGGTAGCTTACCATCCAAGATGCTGATTGTATTATAAGGTACATAAATAATTCGAAGGGCTATTACTCATACTGCCTCATATAGCAACTCGATGGGCTATGTCATTGCAGTATATTATTTGTTATTGAACTTCCTTATTTTCATTTGCGAAGCTGAATTTTATCAATACTATTACAGCTTCTTTTTATTTATAGCTTCTATTAATCTTGACCGTGTATTGTTTGCATTAAAGAGTTGTCTGAAGTGTTTCTATTAAAATGATTAACATTTTTTCACTGAAATCTAGCCAAAATATTGAAGAAAATACATTGTGATATAACCCTGTGTATGTTGGTGCAAACAAAATCATAATTTAATTCCAGTTATAAACAACCCATTCTCCATAATATTATAAAAATGTTTGGACTGGGGTGTCATCCTCAAAATAGCACAGCAGTGAGATAATATTTGGCCAGAGAGAAAAAACAAAACTTGGAAGTTATCCTCCTGAAGGTAATAACACCTTTATGATTTCAACTGAGGTTCAAATTATAAGGACAATCTGGTAATTCAAACCATTTTCAATGAGAAAAAGGAATTTAGGAGTGCCCTCATTGTTTTCTTTCTGCCTGTGAGATGTCAAGTATCTGGTTTACTTAAATCATTCAACTTTCAATTGGTTGTTTCAGTATCACATAAACACTGCCTAAAAATGATCTTTACAATGAGCAAGCCTGTGATATGTGTAGATGACTAATGCAATTTTGGGTCTCACAATAGCCACAGTGAGTGATTTGCCTCTAGCAACTCCATCTACTCACATGTCAAGAGGGGAATATGGTTTAATAAATCTAAATTGGTTCCAAAATGGAAATTGCATGGGGAGGCAAATAGTGAGAAATATGGTAAAATGGAAGGACTATTTTTGAAATCTCTTTTCTTCATGCAGAAGACTACTGAGAGTTTATAGAATTACTGAAAAGGGTGGAAGCTACATTTGTGGATTTCTTAGTGAATATAATTTCTCCACAGATTCCTGGCTAAATTGTAAAACTGCGGCATTCTGGTAAGTAATTGTATATACATCAATGCTCAAATGAAGGCATTCTGTAGAAGTTGTATGCACAATAAATCACCATCTGTACTTGGCCCTTGGAGTCTATTTGAATGCCCATTCAGTCCAAGGCGGCTGGCTAGATATGTCATTGATTTTCTTCTTCAGTGCCATCCCTGGGAAAAAAGCCAATGTTTAATAATGGAAAAGATCACAATTTAAAAAGGGAGGGGCGAAAGAGAAGGTAATTTGAACCCACATCAGCAAGTTTCTGGAAACTAGGTATTCACGGACTTGGGTTGAATAGAATTACATATATAAAGACAAATATTCACCCAAATGAGAAAGGGCATTATAACTAAACTTTGACTAGGAGATCTCACTCTGAAGATGATATCCTACACTTCTACCTATTGGATTTTCTCATGGCCATAGAATCTACTATTCAGCTTTGACGAAGACCATGACAACCGCCTCCTAACATCAGCCCTTTCCTGTGGTGGTCATGAATCCAGGATCAGTCATTTTAACTAGTCTCTCAGCAACACTACCTTTCCCTTCCCCTTCATCTTTCCATTTGACCTGCCCTGTCAGTTCTGGAGGAGGTCTTACCTTGTTTCCCACTGTTTCTGCACATGCGCTGATAAAGAAACTCATGTTACTGTGCTAAGTATCCCTTTCCTAGGAATACTGCCCTCCATCCAAATGGTTACTACAAAAATTGCCATTTGGTTTAACTGGACCAGTCCCACAGGCCATTCCTTATTATGAACTACAAGGTACTATGATGATCTGGCTCTTGCCCACTTCCCTAACGTCATCTCACACTCCTCTTCCCTTTACTCAAGAAGATCCAGCCACCATGACCTTCAATTAAATATGCCAAGTTCATTCCCTGCCCAGGGCGTTTGCACTTGTTCTTCCCTCTGCCTGAACGCTCTTCACCAAACTCCAAATAGCTGGCTTCTTCTTGTGATCTACGTGTCAGCTCTCCAGACTTCCCTGAAGTACACTCCACCACCAGTTACTCTGGATCATAAACCTGTTTTACTTTCTTCAGAGACTATATCAATAACTAGAAATATTTTATTTATTATCCATCTCCCTTTACTGAAGTATAAGCTCCCCAAGGTAAGAACCATGTCTGTGTTTTCACCACTATGTCACCAACAGCTAGAATAAGACTTGGCATACTATAAGCACTCAATAAATATGGGTGGACTGATGCAATGAAATGTCAGAGTTAATCAGTTGACGTGTGAAAACCTAACCTGAGTTTTATCCATCAAGGTACCTTTCACAGATCCCACTCCTGGTCGTGATCCAGGATTGGGCCACTGGACCAAGCAGGGGTAATCAGAGTCCTTGCTTAGTATTTTAGGACTGAAGCCTACAGAACAGAATTCTCTGCTGGGGTGGTTAGGACTGCAAGAGAAGTTCCTGAGGCTTTACTGGCTGTATTTCTTACTGTGTACATAAAAGAAAATGAAACTTAAATATAAAGACCACTAAAAGATTTCGAGACTCCACTGATAATATTTGATTCACTAGAGCTATGTTATGAGATACCATGAACTCCTTCAATGATCCCTCCTTCTCTCATGTTGCAGAGACTAAAACTTCCATCTGTATTCTGGATCACAGCCCTTTAAGCTTTTTCCAGGCCCTTGCCCCACCAGATACTACCTTTTTCTTACCGCTTAAAATTTTCTTTCTTCATTAGTCCACTTCCCTCTTTTGATAAGCATGCATTCATTCATTCATACTTATTTATTCATTACTACTATGGGAAGCACAGGGCTAAGCTAGCTTATGTGGGCAATTAATTTTTCATCCATAAAACAAGACAAAAAAAATTCTTTCCCAGAACCTGTTGCCCCTGTCCTTAGCCATCCCATCCCTTCTCAGCCTAGAATATTAAAAGTCTATACTTAATGTCTTCACTTCATTCCACTCATTCCTCAACCCACTGGAATTTGTCTTCTGCCCCTTAAAACTCTCTTAGATGTCAGCAATTGATGCCTAACTACAAAATCTGGTAAAGATTTCAGAGTCTTTACTAGAACTTTCTTTATATATGATATTGTTACCTCTCTTTCTAGATTTTTTCCTTCTTTCTTGATTCTCCATCTAGTTCTCTTAACTACTCAACAGTTTTACTGGAATCCTCTTCCTGCCAATGTTAAATGTTGGTGTACACCATGATTTTGCCCCTTACCTTCTTTTTTCTGTGTTCTACACCATACATGCTCTTCCTATGTGATCACATCCAATCTCACCTATCAGTTTTGCAACAACTCCCAAATCCATTTTCTAACACCATTATCCAAGTTTACACACCTAACTTCATATTAGGTATTTTTTACCTTGACAACCTATGCCCCTGCAAAGTTATGTCCAGAAGAGAATATTTTTTCTCTAAAATTCCACATTTCCAGCTTCCCTACCTTGATTGCTACCAACCATCTTCACCGACTTACCAAAGATGAAAACCTTCACTCCCTTCTTTCTTTCATCATCCACATCCTATCAGCCACTAAATCCTACCAATTCCAATTTGTCTCATGTAGGTCTCCTTTTCTTTATTCAAACATTCAGTGCCCAAGTTAGGCCCCTAATCATCTCTTTTTCTTGATTTTTGCAATGTCTTCCTAACTGGTAAATTTTCAATGTGTATCTACCACATTGCCAACAGAAATCACAAAAATTATGAAATTGTCCCCAAGGAAAGGTATGTATATAAAAAACACCAAAGTTCATCTTGAAAATAATATCCCCCACACACACATTGGGCTCACTAAATAGTTGAAAATGTACCTTATTTTGATAAGCCTGTAATTAAGTAAAGTACAAGTCTATTAACATCAATAAGAAGTCACTAAAACTGGTAATAGCACTGAATAGAGAGGTAAAAAACAGTGGAGAAAAAGAGATGGCAATGCAAGTTAGAGGAGAATTGAATTCTTGACTCACTTCTTGTTACAACTTAGATATTGCTGGAGTTCAATCACTTCTTTTGAGCCATATCTATATGCAGATCAAGCCCTATATTATATGATTAGCATATATTGGAAGTCATTTCTGTACTCTTGCACCTCAACATAGGCATCATAAAGAAATATAACCAGTTTGATTATTTTTATTTCAAATAGATGTCAGTCTTGTCATTTTCTAAGGTCTGTTCTTCAAATGAAGAATTATAAAGAAGAATCTCAGAAATGAGTATTTCAGTTTTAGGAGACTAAGAAGGATCAGACAGGCCAGTGCCAAAAAAGAAATCATCACACAGAGATATTGTTGATTATCTTAGCAAATCTCCCTTTCCATTTTACTTTTCTTCTTTGGTTCAAAGATTCTCTCCAGAGGCAGAAGGGAGGGCTGCACATTTCAAATTATTTTTAGGACTTTGATTAACTGTGCCACAAGACCCCAGGTGACTATTAATATACTAGTAAAGGCAGTTAAAAGAAGACCTAAGGTCATTCAGTGAGTGAATGAAGCAAAATTGAAAGCATAAGTCTTGACCCAGTGATGTGATCTTTCTAGTAGACAATATAGTAGAGGCAATCCAAAGGGGGGCAAATGGGAATAAGGGACACTATCTGCACAAAAGGTTGGAAGACAAGGCTTCTCAGCATGGAATTCGGTATTAAAATAAAAGAACTTACCAAGTGAACTTTCAATGCATCCATTCTATCTCAATAAAGCACAATCCTCTTATAACACATCCCATGATTATAAGGCTACAGATGTACTGTAGAGAAAAGCCTGTGCCTTGAAATATAAAGGCTCAGTAAGACAAAAGCCAAAATAAAAAAGCTACCAGTTATGCTTCCGAACATCAGCTTTACAAAGGGATGCTGCTGTATTTAATTTGTGTCTGTGACCAAAAGGAAATTCTTTGAATAGTAAATTCTCCATAAATTCTTGTCCAACTGAATTATCTAATTGGCTACTGTCAATTTTTAAATGTCTAAGGAGCATTTGGGATTATACATTGATTAGCTACAAGTACTTCTCATCCAAAGAAAACCGGAAGCTCAAGCCAGGATTTTTACAAGAGGAGACAAACATCCATAAGACTGCTGTTAATTATGTTTCCACTTCTCATGAATTGTTTACTTTTATTATTTACCTATGTCTTGAATGGTATTGAAGCAAGCCATGTAAGTCCCTTTGTCAACTGCCAGAAGTATAATTCTCCACAATTAATCAGTAAAAAGAGAATTAAGCGTTGCTTCTTTAGAATTAGGAAAAACTTGCTGCTGATAAATTGAATGCATTAAGAAATTAACATACCAGTAAATGATTGATCATTACAATTATCTGAATTTGCATTTCTAGAATTCTACTGAAAGAACTCGAAATCACTCTTCTAAGATATTTTTAGCCATACTCTCCAACTGGATAAAGTATACGAGGGGGATGTGCTACTTGTTATTACAATTAGAAGTTCAAGCATTTTTTAAAAATGTTCACAACTGGACTTTAAACAAGTTAATCCAATGTATTAAAACACAAACTTCATACAAGGTTTTACCAGTGAATTTTTTTATCTGGCTGATGTACAAAAGAACAATTCACCAGTTATGTCATGAATCGCAAATTATTCTAAGTCACCAAAATACTAGGCATGTTAAGTCAAAAAACTGGAGAAGACAATTTCAAAAAAAGTTATTTGGCAGCTGCAAGCATCTCTATACAAGTAGCACATGAAAATATCACTGAGGAGTAAATATAATAGAATAATACCACCCAAGAAGCACCATTCTTAGAGCTAAAAGCAATCACTTCTATTTGATGATAATAAGTATTGATAACAATAACTAATATTCATTGAGAGAGAGCTAATTATGTATCAGACACTATTCTAGTGGGTTTGCATTAATTCAATAAACATTTATCAGATGCCTAATATGTTCCAGGCACTGTTTAAGTACTGGGATGCAGCAAAGAACAAAATGGACAAAACTCCCTGCTCTCACAGAACTTAATTCTCATGGGGAAAGCAGAAAATAAATGAGTAAAACAAAAAAAAAGTAATAAGTATAAATACATGAACATTATAGTATAGTAAGTATATATAATACATAAAGTATACATAAATATATAAAATATAAATAAAAAATGAGCAAGATAGTATGTTAAATGGTGTTAAGTAAGATGACCATAATGTCTCCACTGTTTCAGACAGTCCTGGTTTTTGTCTGTGGTCCTAGCATGATTATTCTTATTGTACCCTTTCACACTAAAAAATGTCTCAGTCTGGGGACACCTGGGTGACTCAGTTGGTTAAGTGTCCAACTCTTGGTTTGGCTCAGGTCATAATCTCAGGGTAGTGAGAAAGAACCTCACATGGGCTCCACACTGGGCATGGAACCTGCTTACTATTCTCTCTCTCCCTCCCTTTGCTCCTCTATTCCCTCCCCCACTCACACTCTCTCTCTAAAAACAAAATGTCTCAGTGTGCACTATAAATTTTATAGTCACCTAAGTGATAAGTACTATGGAGGGAAAAAAGCACGAAAAAAAGTTTAAGGAGAAGGACTGTAATTTTCAATAGCTCACTGAGAAGGTGACATTTGAGTAAGGGCCTGCATCAGGTGAGAGAACAAGCCTTGTAGATTTCAAGGGGAAGAACATCCTGGGCAGACAGAATAGCAATTGCAAAGGCCCTGGGACAGAAATATGTGTGTACTGCTTGAGAAACACAGAAGCAATGTGGTTTTTGCAAGATGAATGAAGGAATCACTAGTAGGAGATAAGTTCACAAATATAAATGAAGACCACATTATGTAGACTCCTATACCCTGAGTGAGATAGGGAGCCATTGCAGGTTCTGACTGCAGGTAGGAGGCATGATCTCTCTTCGGGTTTTCCCCCTCCTCTTTTTAATTTATTTAAATTCCATTAGCCAACATATCATTAGTTTCATCATTAGTTTCAGATGTAGTAATCAATAATTAATCACTTGTGTATAACACCCAGTGCTTATCACATCACATGCTCTCCTTAATGCCCAACACCCAACTTTAAAAGTATCATTCTAGGGGCACCTGGGTGGCTTAGCCAGTTGAGCATCCAACTCTTGATTTCAGTTCAGATCATGATCTCAGGGTCCTGGAATCGAGCCCCAAGCTGGGCTCTGCACTCAGCGGAGAGTCTGCTTGAGGGTTCTCTCTCTCCCTCTCCCTCTTCCTCAACCCCTGCTTATGCTCTCTCTTTCTCAAATAAATAAATAAATAAATAAATCTTCTTTAAAAAAGTATTCTAGGGGTGCCTGGGTGGTTTAGTCGGCTAAGCATCCAACTCTTGATTCTAGCTCAGGTCAAGATCTCAGGGTTGTGAGTTTGAGCCCCACCCACCTTGGGCTCTGTGCTGAGCATGGAGCCTCCTTGGGATTCTCTCTCTCCCTCTCCCTCTGCCCCTCCTCTCTTTTTCTTTCTCTCTCTATTTCCCCCTCTCTAGAAGAAAGTATTACTCTAGCTACTATATTGAGAATAATCTGTGGTGCAAGAGCAGAAGTAGGGGGATAGGTTAGAAGACTACTGCAAAAATCAAAATGAGAAATGACAGTGGCCTGGACCAGGGTAGTAGCAGAGGAAGTAGGAAGAATTAGTCAAATTCTGAATATATTTTGAAGGTAGAGATGACAAAGTTAAATGGATGAGGTGAGAGATCACACCTAAGTTTTTTTGTTTTGTTTTGTTTTTCCACAGTGACCACTTTTATTTAACACAGAATGAGAAGTCCTAGCCAGAGCAATTAGGTAAGAAAAATTGCACCTGTTTCCAGGTGACATAATCACATATGTAGAAAATGCCAAAGACTCCATAAAACAACTTAAAATAAAAAAACCTCAGGAAAATTACAGGATAAAAAATTAACCTATGGAAATTAGTTATGTTTCTATGCTTTAACAATGCATTGCCTGAAAAGGAAATTAAGAAAACGATTTTATTTACAGTGACATCAAAAAGACTAAAATGTTTAGGTATAAACTTAACTAAGGAATAAAGGTTTGTACACTAAAAACTATAAAACATTGATAAAGGGAATTAAAGAAGATGCTAACAAGGAAAGATATCCCATGTTCATGAATTGAAAGACTTAATATTATTAAAATGGCCAGACTACCCAAAGCAATCCAGATTTATTGCAATCCCCATTAAATCCCAATGACATTTGTTTCATAGAAATTGAAAAAGCCCACACCCAGGTTTTTGATAAGAGGACCTGGAAAGAAGAGTTAAGAAGAGTTGTCATCATCCAAATTGGAGAAGGTTAAAGGAAAAACAAGTTTTGGAGGAACAATCAGGAGTTTACTTTTTAATATTTTCTCAATTAGGTTTCATAAAAAGCAGAAGCTGAAACAAGGGACTGTGTGCAGAGACTGAATTTTGGAAAGTGATCCCCATAACAAGAACAGAGGTCCAGAAAAAGTGAAATAGAGAAGAAAAGGAAGTCAATCCAAGGGTGAGCTTTTGAGCTGGACACAGCTATGGACAACTAAAGCTTAATCTTACTGGGGACCCTCTGAGGAGTTTATAAAACGCCTGAAAGATTGCTTGAACTCAGGAGTGGGAGGCATTCATGACTGGCTTTCTCTTATAGGTCAAGCAGCTATCCATGGTATATTAACTCTCTCACACTTCCAGCTTTGCACCTGCTTCAAAATGGTTGAGCGGGTTGCTACAGGCATTCCACACAAAAGTAACAGAAAAGGCAGAAAATGAGAGCCATCTGGTGCAGCTGAGAAGAGGTATTGGTAGTGTACATATGCACACAACTGGTAGCTGCAGCAACAGCTGGAATAAAAAGGTGGGATGAGAGAACATGAGGTAAAGAACAAGAGGTATTTGGTACAGATATGTTAAGTCTGAGATACACATTAGCCATTTAAATGGAGATGAAAAATAGCCAGCTGAAGATATGAATCTGTATTTTAGGGGAGAGGTTCAAACTGGAGTTGAAAAAGTTTTAGAATATAAATGGTATTAACAACACAAGACAGGATGGTATGAGCGAGAGAATAAGTGCCTCAAAGATAAGAGAAGAGGTTCTCAGGGCCTCCTGTGTTTCATGGTTGGGAGAATGAGGAGGATCATAGGGTGACTCAGAAGGAATGGTCCATGGCACAGGAGGAGACTCAGAAAAATATGACATCCCAAAAATCAAGAAAAGAAGAAGGAGTGATCAACAAAGTCCAGTGTTGCTGAAAGGTCAAGATGAGAACTAAGACTAGACCACCGAACTTAGGAATGTGGAGGCCTTGGTGATCTTCACAAGGGTATTTGCTAAGAATGTCAAGGAACTCTAAGGCTTAGATACTAGAAAAATTGTTAACCTGAATGTCGGCTTTCTTGTACATACTAGTAGAGAATGAAATGAAGAAGACCACAATGCAACAATAAGACACTGGAAAATGCCTGTCAGTAAAATGACTGAATATTAATAGACCACTTTATTTATTTATTTATTTATTTATTTATTTATTGAGAAAGAAAGCACGAGCCAGCTGGGGGAGGTGGTGGGCAGAAGGAGGAGAGAGAGAATCTCAAGCAGGCTCCCCGCTGAGCACAGAACCTGATATGGGACTCAATCCCAGGACCCTGAGGTCATGACTTGAACCAAAATCAAGAGTCAGATGCTTAACCAACTGAGCCACCCAGGTGCCTTGGTGGCCCACTTTAATTAGGTAGAAGGAAGGAGAAAACAAAAGTCAGACGGTATGAATTTCAAAACAGGAAAGGCTATTAAACTAAAGGCCTTGGAATAAATTGGTTATCAATGAGTACATGAGTAAATCACCTCTGGTTCAGTTAATGCAGGCAGTTAGTACATAATGTTAGAAAGAGTAAGGTCAAGAATTTGATCTTCATCCTAGACAACTATCCTGACAAAACACACACACATACACACACAAACACACACACACACATGCACTGTCCCATGGCCACAATATACACTTTAGTCATGCATGGCTGGCCATCTTGCAAATGTTATTGGCCTAATGCCTGATGCTAATCACAGTGAATTCCTGACATTAAAGTGCAGAAAGCTCATGGTATTTTCCTATATCTAAGAAAATCATCCAGATATTTCTATTGTAGGTAAGGAGGATCATTTTCTATTATAGACCCACGTGAATATCAACTACTCTATCAGATGAATATCATTTAATATATATAGTGTATCAATTAAAAGCATGACCTTTAGTGCCTAGAACACATATGTTCAAGTGCCAACTGGGCCAATTACTAGATGTGTCATCTTAGAAAAGTTAAGCCTTTTTCTGTAAGTCTCTATCACCGGTAAACTGGGGATTATACATGTATCTAAATGCCATAAGATTGTTTTAAAGGTTAAATGAGATCATGCTTAGCACAGTACCTGACACATAATAAATATTAGCTCTTACTGAAAATGGGAAAGAATGAGGATTTATTTGCTGAAATATAATTACTTACAAGGTCCCACCCTGCTCTCTTTGTTAGTCTAGAAGCATTTTTCTTCAACAGTTTTCAATTTTATTTTAAACTTGGGAACTCACCAGAGACTGATTTTTGTTTTGTTTCAGCAGCTCAGAAGTCACCTATGAAGTTAAGCCTCTTATGTGGATTAAGTCAATGGCAATATTGATTTGGGCTTTTTATGAGCTACCAATTCTAGTTATAACCTTTCAAAGAAGAAAAAAAAATACCCTAGAAGATTAGAAACTCTCCCATTTTCTGAGTAGACTAAATTGCAAAATAATCCAGTGGATGCTTGGTTAGGATGGCCATCAAGATAACAAACTAAATAGTAATGTTTCATTTATTCAAACTACAGCGTCAATAGCATGTATCACCTATAGTCTACCAACAAAGGAAAGTGAAGAGATGAATTTGTTCAATTTTTTAAAATAGTTCTCGAGCATTCCCAACATAAAGACCCATTAGTATGTACAGAATTCTCAATAAATATGGGTATGCAATGACAGTAACTGAAATGAGATTGGTTCATAAAACCTTTCAAATGGACTTGTGGCAAAGTCAATAGAAAGTGATGAAGGATCTGACAGGATAAGACTCTTCTGCTGTTGAAGGGTCACATAAACCCCATCCTTGAGGTCAATGCCATCAGCAAGTATTAGATAGAGTACATGTTCTAACGCTAACTTACTTTGGATAGAGTTTTCAGACCTACAGTATAACAAAAGCCACTATGCTTTTGGCAGATTAGGGCAGAATAAGATTCTTCTAATCCAATTGGTTAATGTACTTGACTACAATACTGAAAAGATGGATGTCAGGGATTTCATCAATACTCTTTCAGGATTTAAAATTTTTATTATCTGGCATTAATCATATCATTTTTAGCTGAGACATTCTGGAGACGAACTGAACCAAAACCGATTCTGTTTCAGAGCAGTTTAATTGAAGGTCTTACAAACTATAGTCACTATGACAGTGCTAAAAAGTTTGTTAAGCCTGTTTCCACTATTGGTCTTCTATACAATTAAGCTACAAGATCAAATGCATGGGAACATAGAATCTTCAACGAAATCGGACTGGGTAATGGGGACATAGCATGCTCCCTTATTCCCATGCACAAAGTTCTACCTCATTCATTTTCATGTTATTTCCAGTGACACAATTTCCCAGATCCTAAGAATGGGCAAGAAATCACTCTCTGAAAATAGCTGTAATTGGCATTCTGTGAGTTGAAGGCACTATGAAAGGATTTGACAACTGGGAATAATATTTGTGTCCTGGCAGTTTTCAGAATGATTTATGTATACAATCTCAGTTGATCCTCTGTACCACTGCAAGGCAATATTAGCTTCATTTTACATAAGAGGAAGCAAAACCTGGTAAAAGTTCTCTTATTAAAAGAAAACAAAATATCGTTTGAGCACTTACTTTGTAGCAGAGTTTACAAGAACAAAAATGACACAGTCCTTGCCCTCAAGAACTTTACAATTTAGTTGGAGAAACAAACAAGAAAACATTGGGGCGCCTGGGTGGCTCAGTGGGTTGAAGCCTCTGCCTTCAGCTCAGGTCATGATCCCGGGGTCCTGGGATCGAGCCCCGGTCCTGGGATCGAGCCCCGCATCGGGTTCTCTGCTCAGCAGGGAGCCTGCTTCCCTTCCTCTCTCTCTGCCTGCCTTTCTGCCTACTTGTGATCTCTGTCTGTCAAATAAATAAATAAAATCTTAAAAAAACAAACAAACAAGAAAACAACTATCTGTTGTCAATTACAATTAAGGACAATGGGTGCTATGGTAGGAGTATGTGCAGAGTGCTATAGGAGCACATGGGAAGGGTATCCATTCAAGATTGCACAGAATCAAGGGAGGCATTCCAGACCAGCCAGTGTCCAGATAGGGACTAAAAGGCTGAGAAGGACCTAGCCAGATGAAGAGAAGGAAAAAGCAGGTTTGTTCCAATGCTTCAGCCACAAATGAAAGCTGGTACAAAGGAACCCAGGGTTATATCAACAGTTTGGACTCAACTGGTAGAAATTTATCAAGTCCAAAACCATGAAAGAAATGAAGGACCATACCTGTAAGAGTAGTAAGGTGGCATGGCTGGTTGGCATGCACCACAAAGGAGCATGTTTTTTTGTTTTATTGAGGTTTGTTGGGATTTAACATGAGGGTAAGGAGTTTCTAGTGTTGCAGTCAGGACGGAAGTTTGCGGAGGGTGGGATAGCCAGAGTAGGGCCAAGAGAGTGGCTGACGGAGAAACAGTGGCCTCTGAGGAGTCATGTTTGAGGCAGGTGCCCAAGACTTCATTCATCCAACTCAATCCATTCATTCCTCCAGCAAATATTTACTGAGTACTTACTGTGTGGTAACACTGTGCTAAGCTATTAAGCAAAATAACAATATGAACTCCAACTGCCATTAGGTCAGTATTCTTTATATTATACCACCCTGAAAAATTAATCAACAAATACATCAAAACAATGAACTCAATCTGTTGTTTTTAAGACTTATTTATTTATTTTAGGGGGAAGGGGCAGAGGGAAAGAGAGAGAGAGAGAGAGTCTTAAGCAGACTCTGTGCTGAGTGACGAGCCCTACTTGGGACTTGATCCCACAACCTGAGATCATTACCTGAGCCAAAACCAAGAGTCAGACACTTAACTGACTGTGCCACCCAAGTATCCCAATGATACTCAACTTTCTTTTAAAGATTTTTTTAAAAGACTTTATTTATTTATTTGACAGAGAGATCACAAGTAGGCAGAGAGGCAGGCAGAGAGAGAGGGGGAAGCAGGCTCCCCGCTGAGCAGAGGGCCCAATTCAGGGCTCGATCCTAGGACCCTGGGATCATGACCTGAGCTGAAAGCAGAGGCTTAACCCACTGAGCCACATTTTTAAAAGGCGCCCCCCCTTTTTAAAGATTTTATGTATTTATTTGTCAAAGAGAGAGAGAGCACAAGCAGGGTGAGTAGCAAGCAGAGAGAGAAGCAGGCTTCCCACTGAGCAGGGAGCCAGGTTCAGGACTCCATCCCAGGACCCTGGAATCGTGACCTGAGCTGAAGGCAGATGTTTAACTGACTGAGCCACCCAGGCATCCTAGTACTCAACTTTTTAATTTAATTTAAAAGTATTTGTTAAATGTGTGGCCCACAACATGCAAAATGGTGCACTATGTGTAAGTGCCCAATTACTGGTTAATGATGTCTGGTTATTACTCCATGAGTTCCAAAGACAGGACACGGTGAAAGGGGCTTAAGGTGCTACCTATGGAATTTTGGTAACATACACTTAGCAGTAAACACGGTCAAACACCAGAAAAAGGTAGAAATTTCTTGATGCCTTCAAAATAAACAATCAACAAATACTGACTGCTTCCTCTGAAAAACATTGATTACGGAGTCTCTGGTGAGACTTAAAAGTATATAGAGGAAAAATTAGAATCACTATGTTAACGCAGGGAGGGAAAAATCAACACACCATAGTCTCACCAAAGCCTGGTGATAGGTCTGGAATAGAATCAGATTTGATGTAATTTGTTAAGGGATAGGTTTAGTGTGGTCCTGCCTGAAGGCATGTCCTCTGAAGGTCCTTGGCAGTCTTGTAATTCAATTTTAAGTGCTTTGAACTTTGGTTTGGAACCTGAGTAATAAAAACTGCTTAATTGTGTTCTTTTTACCGCTTCTATTTTTTTAAGCATTATTTTAGCGAAAGTTCAAGTGTTTTACCAAGAGAATGATTTATGAGAGTCAGTCTAGTTTGTTGCAAAGGTAACTTTCTGATGGCACTCTAGCTAGATCTGGATGTCACGTAAGATTACAAATCCCAGGAGGACAGCCTTTCACAGTGTTCTTATGAAGGCAGAATTCTAATGACATAGGCTCCAAACTTTATATTAAAATGTAAATTTCAATCCCATAATATGTACATATGTGCCAATAAGAGTTGCAAATACACATTTTTTACAAATATACATTTTAGGTCATCATACTAGAACAATATAACCATAATTAATAAAAATCTAAATAATAGGGACATTCATTTAGTTCGAGTACCTCCCTTTCCCCTCACCACTGGCAGTTGGCACTGAAAAGAATGAGACAAATATCAACAATACAAAGCCATCTCCAAGCTTTCGGGCTCTTTATTTGTACACTGAGGCCCTTATTCAATGGCTTCAACATCTAACATCTAGTATAATCACAGTCGAAGTAACTGATCAGAATAATACCCTACTGCATACACATGAAGTCTTAAACCGTTTAATTCCACATCTAAATTCAACTCTACAAACTACGGCATGGAGAAAAAAAGGGGGGACTCATACATTTTAGAAAGCCTTCTGTCAATGGATTTTGGGCTAATTGTTGTTAACTGCAGAAGGTTTTGAACTTACACTTCAACTGCATAACCATTTTATCTCAGCTTGTTTTTTATGGTATGGCAAAGACTATAAACCACTCAGACAAAACATTATATGCTAAAACTATCAAATACGTTTCCCCGAAAAGTAAAAAAGATACACAGCAATCAAGGTGGCCAGTATTCAAATTTGAGCCTTTTCCAAATTTAACATAACAGAAGAGAATGCTAAGTGCTATACATTTAGTAAATTCACTTGTTCAATAAATAGTCACTGAACACCTATTATGTGCCAAATATTGTTCCAGGCTCTAAAGTTAATTCCCAAAGCATGATGGCAGAAAGATGGCACAGCCAGCCTGATTGCATTTTTAAGTCAAATTGATCAGATATGTACCATGATCCATAGACCAGACAAATTGGCCCTGCTCATCATAGTGCAGACTGCAAAGCACATGCTGACCGTTGGCCCTGGCTGTGTGTTACATTGAGGATGCTTCAGAAATCAGCTTTATTGCTATCTATGCAAGAGGTAGTCTGAGAGAAGCAACTGAGAAACACAGAGCTTGCCAGCCACTAACACTTGCAAGCATACATGGGGCTTCAAGCATTTGGGGTGAGAAGCTATAAAAGAGGAGACATAAGTGTCCGCGTATGAATTTTAGATGCTGCTCCATATAGCTTCTTTTCTGTCTTGCCTCTCTGTTATATACATCTATGCCTTGCTTAAGAAAATGCAATTAATAGAAAACAAGAGAGCGATTGCATTGGATATTGATCCATCTCATTGTTTCTTTAAATCATATGTAATTATTTGTACGTTAGACCTATAAATATAAAATGAAAAATTATTTATTATATATAAACTATGACCATCACCAAATATATGACATAAAAATGTATGTGTATACATATGAAACATACAATATAATTTTCCATTTCTTATGACTCTCTCATTTTTCAAAACCACAGATTACTTTTCTTCCAATTAGTGAAGGTGATTTGGGACCTATTTATTGATTAATTTAAGACACATTAGCATTTAGCCTGGTTGTATGTCAATGTGATAATTTTTTTAAAGTGTTCTTGAAACTCTGGGCTTGAACCATTAATGAGGAGACATAATTGGACTTTACTAGTGAAGCCTTGTAAATGTCTCAGCTGAAGCTAGAGAAATGAATCTTAACTCAAACCTTTAAATTCTATGAAAGGTTTGGGCGTGCCCTTTTTAATTTTTTCTTGCCTTTGAGCTCATTTCTAACTGCTTTCTTACATGACATAAAAGACACAAAGGGTCATTTGCTCAAACAGTTAAAGACTTGAGAGTAATAAAATTAACTACTTCATGTGTTACAGGAATGGCTGGCACCAAAAATAGCACTGCATATGGTTCAGTTTAGACTGACAGGACAGCAGAATACTCAGCTTTTCATATAAAGGCTTCAAATGAGAATATTTCCAAGGTTCCAGGGGATTCAAGATTTATCTTCTGTCACCTCTAGACCCTTTCAGAATTATAATGAGAAAGAAAGAGTTCTGAAAATAAATAGAACTTATTTGTATATGGAGCTAGTTCTGCCTCACAGATGACCAAAAAAACAGAATAACAGTTTTCTGACAGGACGGTTTCCTGACAGGACATGCTGGCATACCTCAGCATCATGCCTCTGCAGATATTTAAAACTGCTTTTGACTGTTCACATGAATAAAAAGCTACATCTTGAAATGCCAATTATGAATCTTGCTCAAATCTTTGTAATCAAAGAGAATCAGCATGTAACACCGACATAGTCCCAATCAACTCTGAACTGAAACCCTCCAAGATGCCTCAGTTTCCCTGTTATCTATTGAACCGAATCTTCAATAGTTTCTGGGTCTCAGCCACCTCACCTCTCGTGTTTGTCATTCAAATTATCTGACTTACCCTTGCCTGGCCTTTGTGTTAACCATATGATAAATGGGCCGCCAAGAGTTAAAAGGAAAAGAACAAAGCTTTTTTTGGTCCCCCATTGCCACAATCCCAGGGCTATCTATCCCCTTTGATCCTGCCCCGGAGCTGAAGCAATTCACAGAGAACCAAATTATGTACCTGAAAGAGGATAGTGGCTTTGTTTCCCAGGGCCTGGTCATCTATGTGACACCTCAACAGGGAGCCAGTCCTTTCGTTCTGAAATTATGCAGATCCTCAAAGGAAAGTACACAATTCCACCGAGTAAAGAGTTGTTTAAGAAGAGAACACCGTTATCATTCTCCCTACTGTAGTGTAGGCCTTAACAGAGATGTAAGAAGAAACATTAGAGGGTTAAACACAGTATTAGGCAAAGTGGGCTCAGGGACAGACAGCAGAAGAGAAATGGATGCGCAGAGGCAACAGATATTTTCAGACTGAGAGCAAAAGGCCACATCGGCTCAGAAGTAGCAAGGCAAAAGAATTGAGAAACTGACCTGCCTATGCCTGGATAAAGAATGTTCAACAGCAAGAGAGATGATCAAAGGTAAAATTGCACCCGTGTAATATATATGTAATTAGTGGTAACCATGTACTGTTTCGTAAAATTAGTTTAAGAATCTATAGAAAGAAGTTTTTCCATCAAATTTAGTTCTACTAGGTGAATACTACTCATTTGACAATGAATTGGTATTTAGGAAGTGGTGAATTGTACGGGACTGTGGTTACCTAATACTTGGAGCTATCTGATAAAGATGAAAAGGGGAGTTTTACAGAGATGATGACGTTCAGGAGGATGTTTGCAGGTGCAAGCTCTATACTCATCACTGTGAATACCCTTCCTCCAATTTTCCACCTTTCTGGCTCCCTTCCCTTCTCCAAAATCATGTTCGTAACTTACCTGAATGATATGTATCTCTGCACACATCAGCATAACTTAAAAATATCATTTGTGTGTCAGGGTGTGTTGTATAAATGTCAATATAAGGAAAGATAGCCTCCCTTGTTAGAAACAAAATCCAGACCATCTGTGGATTTAGCAGTGGGTGGAAACCTTCCTAGTTAATGATGACAGTAGTAAATCAAGGTGACATAATGCCAAGGGAAGGTGAAATTCAGGGGCTGAGTTTACTACTTGGCTGGCTCCCACCCCCAATGGCTTCTCCTTGTAGCTCCTTTTAGTGCTAAATCTTGGAAGATTTAAGTTGCATTAACTAAGTAGAAATCAAATTCCCTTAGCAGAGAATCCTAACCCATGATCTATGGATGCAGGACTTCAAGGGCTTCCTGAGCCCCTTGAAATGTATGGCAGATATTGTATATATGTGCATTTCCTTCTGAACAGAAGATTTGGAGCTTTGATCAGATTCTTAAAGCATTTAGTGGTTTCTCCTCCTGTACCCCTTGCTGTGAAAAACCATTACTCTGAGCACTGGGAGACAATACAGGATATTCCGAAGAATGGTATGAACTGATTTCTGTTTCAGAAAGATCACTGGTAACATATAGAGGAGAGTCTGGATTTTGCTTGTCCTTAGAAGAAACTTCAACTCATCAGCTATGCATCCTAGCTCCCTTAAATCTGTCACAGAGTGGCACCCCAAAAGTACAGACTTTCCAGCTTTAGTTTTACCCTCAATACTGTTTGGGAACCATTTTCCCAAATGAGAATGACTATTCATTGCACAGTGTGGACATCACCAACTAGAGCCAAACCTAACAGTGTTGGGAAAAGAATATAGGCTTTAGTCTGAAAAAATTCATGGATTTATATTTTACATCTATTTACTATAATTGAAGAGTCGCGATGATTATCTCTACATCAAAGACTTATGATAAGGACTAAATAAAAACTATATGTGAGCCCACTCAGCAGAATGTTTGACACAGAGTTGTCAATAATATTTATTGCCATTGCGATCTTCACATCTCCATCTTCTCTCCCACCTCTCCTGACCTCCAGATGTATTTGTCAAGAACCTCTCTTGTCACTCATCTGAAACTCCCTACTCAATCCACACTCTCATCAGATAACCTTGTCTCTATCCAAGAAAATTGAGATCATTACAACATGAACTTCAACTTTTGCCACTCCACTTCAGAACTTATTTCCTATCTCAGAGGAGGCACTGAACCATTCCAAAACCTTTCCCTCCACCTGAGATCCTAAAACATTCTCCAATAGAGCCTTATTCCTGTCATCACATTCAATTGCTTCACTCCTCAAATCCTTATGATCGGGGATCTTTCTCTAAGATTACTGAAATTGTTTGCTCCAAGGATGTAAATCCCTGTCTTGGATGCACACGGCAATCTCCTGAGGAATTCTTTTAAATGCCTAGCTCTCATCTGTGGATATTCTGGTTTAATTCATCTAAGGACCAGTCTTAGCTCTGGGATTCATAAAGCTCCCCAGGTGATTTTAATGCCAGCCAAGGTGGAGGATCTCTGGTATAATGTCAGCAATGACCTTCTAAACTGCCTGTTTTACTGACTTTTATCAACTTTCATTCTTCTTGTTGATTCTGAAGAATCTGATGATATTAGTCACATCTTCTGCTAGAAAGTGCCCTCCCTTGGCTTAAGTGATACCCTTTCCTTTTGGTCTTTCTCTGATATCTCTAGACCACCTCTTTTCTTCTGCCCATTATTTTAAATGCAATTGTTCCTCAGGGTATCATATTTGGCTCTCTTTATTTTGAACTGTACATATTCTCCCTAGATTATCTCTTCCACTCCCACTGCTTCTGGAACCATCTATTTATAGATGACTCCAAACACACCACACACAGACACACAGACACACAGACACACACACACACACACACACAGACAGGGAGTAACATCATTTCCTCAAACTTGAGATCTGAATTTTGAGCTGTCTATCTCTATGTGGTAGTTATGGCAGTGGACTCTAATGTCAGATTGTCTGGGTTCCAATCCCATTCCTGTTACTTACTACCTCTGTAATATTAGGCAAGTTATTTAGCATCTCTGTGCTTCACTATACTCTTCTGCAAACAGGGATAAAATGATCCCAACCTCATAGCATTATTAGCATGACTGAATAACATAATACATCTAAAGTGCCTTACTTGGTGCCTGGCGGTTAATAGATGTTAGATTTTTCTCTTATAATCATTGTTATCATCTCCAAGCCAATTATGTGGTTCTAGCTTCTAGACTCCCATGGTACTTTACATATATCACTATTATAACATCAGTCACTTTGCACCACTGTTGCTGGTTTATATTTGCCTTCCTACCATACTCTGCATTCTCTGAGGGCAAAAACTGTTTCTTATTCATCTATTTATCTTCAGAGTTTAACGCAAAACATGGCACAGATAAGCAGAGCACAGATAGAAAGCAGGTTTCATCTCAGTGTTTCATCTCAAGGAGGTTCATCTCAATTACTGTTGACAACCTACTGACAATGCTTGCATGGAATGCTGTGTTGATGGAAGTGTGAGGTTCCTGTTGGGCTCACCAAGAAAGAATGCCATGATTTGATCAGGGACGTCTGCCAAGGGGCAGGTTAGAGGGAGCAGTGGCCCAAGTGCCACTGACATTCCATCACACTTTAAGATAATATGTCAGTAAATGTTTATCAAGTAAGTTTTTATGAACAAAGGAAACTGACTAAAAGACATGAACAAATGGAGTTACTGCCAAATAACGTAGTTTTCTTTTAGAGTCTAGGTCCTTTCTGGGTAGTCATAGATTTAGTCTACTGAAAACTAGAGGTACGATATGCTCACAACACTGAATTCATTAGAGGTGGTCAAATGCTGGCAAAATTTTCATTTTATAGGCCTTGCTACCTTCTATTATACCTACCATCTGTGATCTTTACCATGTAAATATAGATTCTGAGATTAAAAGTTCTTTTAAGATTTTCATAGGAACTGTTACCCAAAATGTCTATATATTAAACAAATAATAGTTTATACTACTGCTAAGTGCTTGAATAAGAATCTAAAAATGTGCTTCTCAAATTTGGGCTTCTTTCTGCTCCTTGAACCCACCAGTGGCAATGGTATTTGAGCAGCTTCTGTGGAATGAAGGGGCAACATTCCATTCATGGAATATTGCCTAGGGCAAGGAGGGGAGAAATAATAGTCACTTGTGTTCATTTACTTGAAGATTAGCAAAGTACCTGAAACATAGCTGACACTAAATGAAAGCTTGATGAGTAAATGAAAAAAAAAATGGATAGATGGACAGATAGACGGATGGATTTACGGATGTATGGATGCCAACGTTTGCTTCCATGTAATCTTGGTAAATACAAATCAACAGTTCTAAATTTCTTCCACCAGATGGCGATAATGTGAGATTTAAGCTTAGGTTGTAAGGCAGAGGAAACCAACCAACCAAACAAAAACCACATCAGGAGAAAAAGAAGCCACAAAAGAGCAAGAAGGCAGAGAAAATGTTTGTGTCAGATGTAGTATCTCAAGAGTCTGTGATCTTGTGGGATCTGTAACAGGTCGTCACCATACCTCTTTCACATTCATAATTACTGATCCGTAATGGAATGAATGGCTACATTCAAAATGAATCTTATTATAAAGTTATAGGGCACTTCTCATAACTAAAATTATTATCATTGGCTCATGCATTAATATATTGATATTTTCATTTGGCTTATACTAATTTTTTTAGTTAATTGATGTCTCCCATGGAAGTGAGTCTGCTTCCGAAAAACCGCTGGCCTCTGTGCCTCTGGGAAATCTACGCCAGCTATTAGACCTGCCGAAAAGCACATAAAATAAGTTTGCCTAGGGCTCATCTAACCCATCAGTAAAGAATTGTGAATAATATTAGATTAGTGTCCATCCCTTAATTCGAAAGCTTTTGGAAGATAAGAAAATCCGTTTTAGAATCCAGTACTCTGGGGGCGCCTGGGTGGCTCAGTGGGTTAAAGCCTCTGCCTTCAGCTCAGGTCATGATCCCAGAATTCTGGGATCGAGCCCCGCATCAGGCTCTATGCTCAGCAGGGAGCCTGCTTCTCCATCTCTCTCTGCCTGCCTCTCTGCTTACTTGTGATCTCTGTCTGTCAAATAAATAAATAAATAAATAAATCTTTAAAAAAAAATCCAGTACTCTGTGTGTACCTGGGGCAGTGGATGCTGCTTTCTTGACAAACAAAAATAGGAATTTAAAGATATTTTCAGATGGGATTAAGGATTTCCTTTTATTAATATTTCCTCCAAATAAATCTTGAATTGGATGGCACAACTACTTCCCTACAAAGTGAAACAAACAAACAGACTCAGGAATATTTCATTATAAATTAGATAGCACAGGGGCACCTGGGTGGCTCAGTGGGTTAAAGCCTCTGCCTTTGGCTCAGGTCATGATCCCAGGGTCCTGGGATCGAGCCCTGCATCAGGCTCTCTGCTCAGTGGGGAGCCTGCTTCCCTCCCCCCTCTCTGCCTGCCTCTCTGCCTACTTGTGATCTATGTCTGTCAAATAAATAAATAAAATCTTTAATAAATTAGCACATCATCTGCCCTTTTCTTAAGATCAACAGAATAAAAAGTCTTGTTAAACCTCTTTGTAAACCCTTAGTAACTGAAACAAAAAGAAGCTGGCAAGGTTGTCAGGGAAGGAAGTGGAGGGCAATTAATGTTTGTGGAGTTCCTAACCATTTTTACACTTATGATCACAATTGATACTTATCATATCCTCATGAGGTAGGTATGGAAGGAATATAGTGTAGTGAGTGATGGGAACTTCAGAGCCAAAGACTTGACTTCCAGTCCAACTTTTACCAGTTTTTAGCTGCAGAAACTGACCAGTTATTTCTCACTAAGCCTCAGTTACCTTATCTGTAAACTGGAGATAATAAGTCATATTTCATAAGGTGTTTAAGGAGCGAATGTAGAGCACCTAGCAGAGTCCTGAAACAGAGTAGGTACTTGTCAAGATTTATTTTTATTATTATTTTTATTCTTACCACTGTGATTATGGCGTTGTTAATGATGATAATGAAGTCAATTCTGCAGATGAAAAACAGGCTCAGAGAGCCGAAGTAACTTGCTTAAGGCAGCATAGCTCGTAAGCCTGAAAGGCATTTAGCAGAGTGTCTGCCACTATGGCAGGTGCCTGATTATATTTGCTTTCTTCCTTCCTGACTTAACAATTTTCTGAGAATTTTATTCCTCAAAGATAATGACAATTCTAGCTAGGTTAATGCAAAGTACTACCACCACATAAATATGTGAAAATTATTAATATTTTCTTTTGCTCATGGGTAGTAATACATGGAATAAGACAACAAAGTAGATTTCAGACCTCAACAAAGAAGATGATAATTGGGTCCACGGTTTTGCCTAATGAGAAATAATTCATTTCTCCCCCCCAAAAATCCTTATTTTCCCCTTAGGTGTCTGTAAAGATCAGCGAGTCAGTGACTGATAATATCCCAAGTTTCTGGACTTTCACCTCCTGGATCTTTTTACTTGAGTATATATAAGTCAGTGCACCAAAGGATAGTGCTAGCTAAAAATTTAAATAGGTTGAAAATGTATTTATGTAAGTTCATGGATGATAGATTCAGGTTTTTGTCCTTGGCCTTTTTCTAGTCTCACTCTGCACATTCTCCCTGGGTAATATCATCCACCCAAGGCATTTCCTACTGTAAGATACTAGCGAACTCAAATCTACTTATATCAACAGTCCAGATCATTCCTGAATTCTAGACATGCATTTCCAAGTGCCTGATAGGAAAATCAACTGGGATGTCACCCAAGCATCTTACACATAAACACGTCCAGAAAGAAATTCATTCTTTTCCCTTCTAAACCTACCCTCCTTCCTATTTTCCTTCTCTTAGTAAATGGAGCATCATCTTCCCAGTGTCCCAAACTTGAAATCGAAGTGTCCTTTACTCTGTTATCTCTTTCAACCTCAACAACTAATCGATTACCAACTCCTATCAATTCCTCCACACTGACATCTCTGTACTATGTTTCTTTACCTCTTCTGAGACAGCCAGAGTTTATACCGTCATCACCATTCTTAGCCTGGGCTAATTCAGTAGCTTCATAGATTGCCTCTCTGCATCCAATTTTTCCCACCTGCAATCAATCTGTTATACTGCTGCTTATATATCCATAATTCTCTCCTACACTTCTCATCCTAAAAATCATATTCAACATGAAATTCTCCATTACTTAAAAGCTGTGGTTTTTAATGCATCAAGGAAAAAAAAGAACTCCTAAATTGGGCATGCAATACCTTTTTTCATCCAGCTCCAGTATACCTTACTCTTAGCCACACTGAGATTTTCACCATCCCAGGCCTTTTCACAGCTTTATTCTTTGGCACCTGCTGATCCACCCTCTTGGAATAGCCTTTTCCAAGTAAGACTGTATTCAAATTTTAAAACCTAGATCAAATATTACCTTTCTATGGACCCCAATTCCCTGTGTATTTCCATACCACTTTATTTATAAAAGTACTTACTACATTCAATTGCAGTGATTTGTTTGATATCTTTTTTCTCCACCACATTATGAATTTCCTGCAAGCAGAAACTACTGGAGTCATCTCCATCCCTAGCACTGACTCAAGGTCTGACACATCGCAAGTGCTAAGTAAAAGTTTATTGAATACTAATAGGTCATTGAAAAAGTTAGGATGGCATCACAGAAAACAAACTTCCGTCTTCTCAAAATTTATTTTGATCACAATGCAGAGACAAAATATGAGGCTGGCTAGAGGCTCTTTACACTGACTCAGTACAAAATTGCTTATATTTTTAGAACAAACTGCCACTAGTCGTGAATTCGTATTTAAACTCACAACATATGAGGTCAAGCACTCTACACTTCATTCCCATAACCCACAACTCACAATTGCAAGTTCATATTCTGTAAAAACAAACTTAATGGGAACTGTCCATTTGTTAAGGCATAAAAGAGCCAAAAATAGAAGAATAAAATTATTTTATAACAAATTTACAGTCATTAGCAGAACAAATAGGAAAGATTAAAATGAATTACTTGAAAAGACAGATATGAAACTTTTATCAATTATGATAAGAGCTAAAAATGTGTAATATAGCTAATATCATAAACATTTAAGCTATATTTAATGTTAGTATGAATATATAAAATCTTTGGCTCAATTTAAAATTCCTCTAATGTAAGATTCTAATGCTAATTAGAGTACAGTAGTTTTCTTTTATAATAACTGCATTTTACATGGTCCAGGGCAATGGCTGAGAATTTGCCCTTCTAACAAGTTCATGGGTGATGCTTTCGCTGCTAGTTTAGGCCTCACATTTTGACAACCGTTGATCTAGATAATCAAATGAATTTTTTTTTTCATCTCAGCATGGATTACTCTTAAAAAAAAAAAAAAGTAACCTGTGTCAATGTCAGTATTATAAAGCAGGTTTCAATGCATGGTAAGTACTTGTGTTTTGGTTGGGAACAACTTATTCCTTGAATTAAAAATTATAGAGCACAGATTATATGCAAAGTATTATAGAAAAATAGAAATCAGTAAATAAATCATGATCTCCATCTTCACTGAGTGTACATTCTAGACAAGTATATACAAAAATAATAAAAATCAGAAATGGGCACAAAGAGGGTGACAGTGCAACAAAGGCTCTGTGGCAAAGTTGCTGGGAGACTAGGCCTTGAAGATGGTTGAATATGGTGAAAGGGAGATGGCGGAGAAGGGCATTCCAACAGAAAGGTGATGGCATGGCAAAAAGACTGAAGGGATGAGGTAAGGTCCAAGGAGATCAGTTAGGAAAAAAAAAGAGTTGAGGTAAAAGAAAATGAGAGCAGTGATAAGCTAATGGAAAGAAGATGGATTTGAGACAAGTAGAAATTAAATCTGCTGGAAGAGGCAATTGATTAGGTACGGAAAGTATACATAGATGGCTGGGGAGAATGGGAGCATCATTAACAAATGCTGTGATGGAAAGAAAAGGAATGCAATTAGAGATGTTAAGATGACTGCTGCCATTTTAGATATATCGATTTAGAGCTGCCAGTGGAGGTGTCCATTCATTCGAAAATGTCTAGCAGATAACTGAAAATGTAGGGCTAGAGTTTGGGAAAAATGTTGGAGCTGAAGATAAATACTTGGAAGTCATCCAACTAGATGTGATCTTTGAGGCGCTCTGAGTAAAAGAGATTTCAAAGGGATGGAGCAGGGGCTCCTAGGTAGCTCAGTCATTAAGCATGTGCCTTAGGCTCAGGTCATTATCCTAGGGTCTTGGGATTGAGCCTGCATACCCTGCATTGGGCTCCCTGTTTAGCAAGAAGCCTGCTTCTCCTTCTCCCACTCCCCCTGCTTGTGTTCCCTATCTCTCTGTCAAGTAAATAAACAAAATCTCTAAGTTAAAAAAAAAGGGATGGAGCAGTGATCCTCAAACTTGAGTTGCCATCAGAATCCCCTGGAGGGCTTGTTAAACCATAGATTGCTGGGTTTCCCCCTCAGGGTTTCTGACTCAGTAGGTTTGCAGTGGAGCCTGAGAATTTGCATCACTAGCAAGTCCTACGTGTGATGCCGCTGTTGCTGCTCCAGGGTCCCTAAGTTTAGAACCACTGATCTAGATAATCAAATCTTATTTTTTTTCATTTCAGCACTGATGTATTCTTTAAAAAGTATATATTAACCTTTATTGGTCAGTGTCTTTTCTTTTGTGTAGTTAAGAGCATCTACCACTGCTTAACTATCAATCAAAAAGAATAAGGCAATCGTATTTCTATCTACCTGTTTTCTATTTATTAAAAACTGTCTTCTCAATTCCTAACTGAGAAACCAAAGTTGTCCAAAGGATCTGCTCTACATAGTGGCCATGGTAGGAAGGGTTCCAACAAATTCTTGCTTTCCCTTAGGACTGTGTTGCACAAAGTGTCCACATTCTGATGACAGACTTTCCAGACCTTTGGTGGTCTCCCCTAACCTTTCTAAAGCTCTTTTAGAAGCCAAATATTTATTTGAGACTTTTGTCCCATATAGGCAATGGCTTGAAAAGCACTTAGCTGTTTATTTTTCATCTTACTATAAATTATTTATCCTTCAGTCTGAAATGGCTATTTGTAGGATTAGACAACTTTTGAATGCTCTGATAAGAGGATTGTTGCATCTAAATTCATGCATAATCCATAAAAAGCACATGTAACCTACAACCTCGGCTGGATTGGCATATGAACAGATTCACTAAGCGTATGTAAGCAGTGAGCATTATTAACCAGTTAACATCAGCGAATTTGTTTTTGAAACATAAGTTTACACACACAAGCATTCCCTACTGAGGAATACTATTAGTTCTAAAAATCCAGTAAAAACATACCTTGAGTAGATTTCTCCACTTCTTTCCTCTTCCTGCTCTGGCTATTGTAATTCATCCTCAGCTCTTGGTTATACTCATGCAGAGTTTCTCTGGAGTTGTACGACTGTCTTGGTTTTCGTCCATCTTCACTTTCATCAGAAGAACTGGTATAAGCTAGATCCATTTCATGTTTGACTTTTGAGAGAGGCTGGTAGGGTTTGCAGTCTGTTTGCTCCATGTCTGATTAAGCAAGTTCAATTTCATGAAATGAAGGAAGAGGAACTCCTTTAATGTAAGCAGTCCTGGAAGAGAGGGAAAAACACAAGCCTTCTTAGATTTGTTCTTTTGAGAGGAAATGCATCTGGCAGATTCACAATTGGTTCTGATAATACTATCAAAGGAGTGAAGCAAAAGACAAACTAGATGACATGAAGCTAGCCTGAGGCAATAATAACACTCTGTGTTACATACACACATTGGCAAGCATTTAGGATTAAACTGGAGGTTGCAGCATCAGAAAATACTTGAGGTAGAAGAGAGACAGCCTTCAAAAATATTTGTATTGGAATGTAAATAAAGGACAGCATTTTCTAAGGTGTGTGCGTGTTCTTAATGATAATGTCAGTGGTTAGATTAAAAAAAAATTCTAAGATTTGAAAGTGGCCAAGAGTACAAATACTAGCCTAGCAGATCCCACATTTGAATTGAAAACTCGTAAGAGAACTACATTCAGAAAAAAAACACAGTCTTGCCTCCGGTTTAATACTGCATTTAAGAAAGGGGTTTTGAAGAAGGGAAGAATTGTGAGTGAGGGAGGCTCATGAAATAAAGTGTCCTTGAGGGGGACTGAGGTCTTTGTGTCCATATTGTGGCTTTTGAACCTTGGGTTTGCAGAGAATTTTTAATGAGTTAGGTGGCGGTAAATTTTTGCTCTTCATAGTTCCAAGAGGATGTAAACAACACTTCTGGTGAGTATACTGGTATAGGAACGGCAGGCTCTAAATTGGGTTTAGAGATAGAAATTTTAAAACTTCATGATAAATCGCTGAGAGACCCCGTTTTCCCCCACAGAATGCTGAGCTTGAAGTCGCTAAGGCTCTTAGGGCAAGTAGAGGCATTTTCTGCCTTACCACAGAGATGTTTGAGCAGGTTTGAGAACGTCAAATATCATTTGAGATGTCCAAGTCCTCCGAAAAGCTTAAAGCCCTGTAAAAATGTACTTATTTTCATTCCTTACGTTATTTTATCATTTTCATCAAATGCTGTAACTCTGCAACTTGGTCCTTTTCTAAAAGTGCAATGTTAAAAAACCTAGTTCGAACCTAAATAACTTGATGATTTTACTTTGCAGTGACATGGACTCCTTTATTTTTCTTAAGTTCTTCACCGCGGGTATTTTCTTTCTTTTTTTTTTAAGATTTTATTTATTTATTTGAGAAAGAGAGAGAGAGAGAGAGAGAGAACATGAGGGGGAGAAGGTCAGAGGGAGAAGCAGACTTCCCACTGAGCAGGGAGCCTGATGTGGGACTTGATCCTGGGACTCCAGGATCATGACCTAAGCCGAAGGCAGCTGCTTAACTGCCTGAGCCACACAAGCATCCCATAGCCACAGGTATTTTCAATGAAATCTACAGACATCTAGACTGTGGTTCCTAAATCATGCGCAGAATCTCACTTTTTGGAATTTCTCTTGTGTGTATAGCAAACACAGAGAATACAGAAATCACTCAATAAAGCTTATGCATTGACTGATAGGCATTCAGTGGTACCTAATCCTTTGTAGTCTGAACAAAGTTTCATGAATCGAAGTGTTACTTTTCTAAGTGAATGATAAGGTCCTTGAAGGCAGAATCTGAGTCTTGTGCTTCTTTGCAGCCCCCATGCCACTTAGCACTACTCTAGGCACACACATAGTAGAAACTAACACCTATCCTACAAGTTCCATAAATGGTCTACAGAAACAGCGAGTTTGGTATCACTTAATACTAAAGATGAACATAGTTGGAGAAAGCAAATCAAGTATTGTAAGTGAATATACACTGATGATTTGGCAACAATCTAATCTCACGTCATCGCATAAAACAGACTGTCTATACACTCCCCAACTGATAGCTTCAGCATAGTCTCTCCTCTGAGCCACAGACGTGAATATCCCACCACCCACTCAATATCTCTACCTGGCTTCTCAAACTTACTATGTTCAAAACCAAAGTCCCAATTCCCATGGCTTGCCAAACCTGCTCCTCCCATGGTCTTCTCCATCTTGGTAAATGGCAGCTCCACTCTTCCATTTGCTCTTGCCACACACATAGACTCCTATCTTTCACATCCCACATGTAATCTATTAGTAAATTCTGTTGGTGCTACCTCTGAAATATATCCAGAATCCAATGACACCTCTCCACTTCCCCACTCCCAATTTGTTCACACCATCATCTCCCACCTGGATTACTGCAATAGCTTAACTGATGTGCTGCTTCTACCACTGCTCTCGTTATAGCACATTCCCCACACTACAGCCAGAATGAAGCTTTTAAAATCTAAGTCATGTCATGTCTCTCCTTTGCTCAGAAGCAGCAATAGTGTCTCATTTCCTTCAAAAGAAAAGCCAAAATCCTTACAATGACCAACAAAGTCCCTACAAGGTTCACCTCTATCTACCCTAACCTCTCTAATCTCATCTCCCAGTATTTCCACCTATCTCATGCACTTTAGGTGCATCAGCCTTCTCACAGTTTCTGAAAATCTCAGGTATGTTTCCATCTCAGGGCCTTTGCAACATCCTGTTGTAAACCACCAAAAAGGGGTCACCTCTCATCTTCCTTCCTATCTTTTGTAGCACTTATCACCAAATGACATACTATATATTTTGCTTATTTGTTTATTATCTGTCATCTCTCTCTCCCCTACTAAAATATAAGCTCCATTAAGTGTTTTTATCTTTTCTATTCACTGTTATATCCCCCAAACAAGCACAATGTCTGGCATGTAGTAGACTACATGAAGGCAGAATCTGAGTCTTATGCTTCTTTGATCAATACTTGCTGAATGAACTGAATACATTGTTGCCCAGCATTCACAAGAGGGGCTAGAGAGAATGTGGAAATGTATAGGTCATTCTCTCCGCCCCCAAGGAATTCACAGTCCAATGCTAGTGATAAACAACTCCACTATCAAGCCAAATGAAAGGACTCATAAACAAAGACAAAGCAGTGTTTAAGCACCAAAGATGAGGATATTGGAAAAGACTGTACTTGATTCAGCTTGTCTGTTCATCACGAATGCCAACATAACCACCACTGAAATTCTATTGGGCATCTATGTGATGAAGGCCAATTTTAATCTCTCTCTCCTTAGGTTCCCATAGTATGTGCATCATAAGGTGGACAGCTGGCTGGATTTTAGACCCTGACTTTACTACAAATAGTGCAAAGTGAGAAACCTATCAATAGCAGACTTCTAGAAATGTATCTTTGCAGCAGAGAACTGGACTTCCACCCAGAAAAGGAGGCATCAATAAAATTAATCTAGTTTCATTTGAGCCAACATGTAGGAGTTTTCATTCATTAAAGAATGAAAGTTTACCAAGTAGGGGTGGAGAGCTATTTTCCACATAAGGACACTAATGATGCAAAAATACCAATCAAGAGGGGGCGCCTAGGTGGCTCAGTTGTTAAGTGTAGGAGTTTTCATTCATTAAAGAATGAAAGTTTACCAAGTAGGGGTGGAGAGCTATTTTCCACATAAGGACACTAATGATGCAAAAATACCAATCAAGAGGGGGCGCCTAGGTGGCTCAGTTGTTAAGTGT